>NC_139335.1:18347500-18892500 GCF_056507025.1 Lutjanus erythropterus | reverse complement strand
TGTTTGTTTCATTTGAGTGAGTTCTGTTTTTAATTTGCTGTTGGACTTACACATAATATATCTAGTATAAACCAGAGTACAGAAGTTAAACACAGACCAGTGACCATTCTCGGTGTTGTGATCCACACACATTAGATTTAGAAAAGCTTTAGCTGACCTTTTGAAGCCATGGACTTAGAAATACGAAACGACAAGTAAAAATGACACTGTGACAAAATCACCTCAAAACTGAGTGCATGTTGCTTTAATTATCAATACAGCTTATCAAGAAACATTCAAAGTCTGTCACACACACAGGAAAAGGCCGGCAGAGCAGCTTTGGCATTACAAAACACTGGAGAGGAATTGTGTAATCCCTCCATCCCTCTACAGCCTCCCCTTTTTTATTTTCATTGTTTTTCTGGTGTGTTTTTCTTTCTCCTCTATTATTAACTTTACTTCCAGCGGCCACCCACCTTCCCTTTTCCATGGCCCTTTTTACTGTAGGAGGGAAGAGAAAGAAAGAAAAGGATGTAACAGAGATTGTAGAAACACAAAGACAGAAGATATATAGTTTATTATTCTTCTGTATAAAACTACTCACAATTTCTGAGCATGTTGAATTCTGTTCAGCAGCACGATGATCTGCAAGAGGCAAACAAAAGGACTGAACAAGAGGGAGTAACAGAAATGTTGTATGAAAGAGATCAGTCAAAACTCCAAAGATTGTCACCAGTAGAACAGAAGAAGTAACTAGCAAATGTTGAACATTCTACATTACTTGATTGATTACTTGATTAATTTTCTGTCACTTTTCCTTATCATTTCTGTTTGCTATCACAGCTGTACCTCATATTTCTGGTGCTTCATGTGCTCCATGAAGTCAAACTTCTCAGACTCCAGCTGGTAGATTCGGTTCCACATGTCCTGGGCCCGTTGCCTGGAAAGACAAAGACGAAAGAAAATTTATAACAGATATGGACATTTGCTGTGAGTTGTGGTCATTTATGCTTTTTTCGTGTTCAAATGTGGGTCTCCACAGAAGCAACTGCTACTGAGTTAGTCTGTTTTGATTGTGGCTCATGCATATGATTAGCAGTAACAAAGTACATCTATTTGAGTACTGTACTTAAGTAAATTTTTTGAGTATCTATACTTTACTTGAGTATTAGTTTTTTTTTGGAAACGTATGACTTTCATTCCACTACGTTTCAAAGATAAATATTGTACTTTCGATGCCACTACACTCCTAGGAAGATTGTCGTTACCTGTTACTTTCAGACTAAGCATAGCTTTGAAATCAGATGCTGCTGTTTTTTTCTTATCTACAATGCAATTGAACACAGATGGACACCAATCATGGCACCCGCTCTCAACTGGGGTTGCTGTAAAAGCAGAAATATGTCATCCAGGCATGCTCTGTAACACACGCAAGCAAGCTTTCCCCCTTTCATACAAACAAAACATGGTAATGGCAACAGCAGGCAAAATTAAATCACAAGATGTTATCATAATTTTAAAAAAGAGAAATAATTGCAGGTAGGCAGGTAGGTATCATTAGGTGCTTTCAGAGAGTTACAAGGTTCTGAAAATGCATCGTGAAAACAATACAGCATTGTATTGATACTAGAAAGTGTCCTTCGTAATTTCTACTTTTAAATACTTAAGTATTTTTAAAGGCAAGCACTCAAGTAAAATTTTGACTGAGCAACTTTCACTTGTAGTTGAGTAACATTTGACCAGGAGTATCTATACTTTGACTCAAGTACTGGGGTTGAGTACTTTACATAAAATATTAACCTTTTATAAAACAGGGAGAGATGTAATCTACTGGGTTTTAGAAAATGTCTATTTTTCACTTGTAGTCTCTGGAAATGTATAGTGGGTCTTGTTTGAAATTTTAAAGCTATAATTTACTATCCCCCCGCGGATCCCCATGAATGTCTATCGAGGACCGCCCATCACTTCGAAGTCTGATTATCCTGTAACCAAATAACAAAAAACTGTCCCATTTGTCCTTCAGTCCTTTATCCCACCGAATGTTGAACGTCGATGAACGTTCCATCAGTTTGACATTTTCAATACATCTTTGCTCTTTGTCAGCAAAAATCTACAATAGGATATAAATTTATAAATTCGTTAGTTCAATGTCATAAATGCCCAGTTTGAAGCTGCTATAATGGTGCAACATCACTGGTTAACTGGAAATACATTAGGAGCTGACTCACTTGAGCCCATCCTCCCTTAAACTGTCGATGGCGAGCGGCTGCCGTCTGTCAGCCAGCGTCTTCTTCTTGATCTCTCTGCCTGTGAGACGCTTCCCCCTCCTCGACTCAGCCTGGAACAGAACACACACAGTCCTCACTGATCCTCTGTGTCTCCTCATCGTCATTGGTTACCATCATCTCTACTACTGTCAGTCTGACCTTGGCCAGGAAGCCTCCAAAGTTCGCCCCCATGCCAGAGAGCACTTTCTTCTTCTTTGCGTCATCATCAGCCTTCTTCTTGGCTTCCTCCTCCTCTTTTCGATGACGTTCCTCCTGTCAAATGAAGAAGGAAGGAGTGAGGACAGAGTAAGAAAACCGCGTTCACATGTTGAATTGGATTTTTGTGCACCTGGAGGGGATATTTCATACTGTATCGAGCAGCTTTTTATAAATGAATAGTGGTTTCACAAAGTTTGTGTACATTTAGTCATCATGTGGATAGTCATTGGGTAATCATACTAAGCCAGTGTATCCTTGAAATGCAACTTACAAAGCCTGTTTTAAACACTTTACTCTCTAGATAAAGTAAATGTTTGTGTTACCGCAATCCTGTTTTGTCTGTCCTTCTCCTTCTCTGCTCGAACCCTCTGGATCTCAGCTCTCTCTGACCGACGGCGCTCCTGATGGAAAACAAAGTAAAAAACCCACGAAGCATGCAATGTAGTAAACATTAAGCAACATTTGATAAGAAACAAATAAATAACATTAATTGAGCCAGCAGAAATGTCTGTTTTTATTTTTCAGCATCACACTCTTAGAGCGTCTCAGTGGTAAGAAGTATTCAGATCATTCACTTTAGTCCGAATGGTTACAAAATGAATCTGAGATGAGGTGATTTATGGGGTAGTAAAGATGGAAAACCAGGAACACACATTTATATTCAATTTTTGGGCGTCTCCCTAATCTTCGATTTTCCTTTGAAATATTGTATATTTTGATGTCTTATTATTTCAATGAAACCATCTCAGACGTCTCGATGGGAAATGCCTCTGCTAAAACAGACATCTGTAATGTGACTAGGGGCCCCAACTACACACTGCTTTTTATAAGGGGTCACAAGCAAAAGCGATTTGACCCTTAACAATGCACTTTATTTATATACTCATCATATGATTTGTATATAATATCTTCATCTGTAAAGTACAGTAAGTAGTAGCTGATAAATGTAATGGAGGAAAAAGGTTAATATTTCTAGTATAAGTAGTTCAAAATGGTACTTCAGTGTAATATTGAGTAAATGTAACTTTCTACTGCTACTGTGAAGATTCAGGACTTGGAAACTGCAGCAAAATCATGTTCTCCCATTGTCAGCCAGTGTCTGTTTCCTCTGGACCAGGTGTTAAGTTTCCCATTCACGCTTCTGCACAGATTTTAAAAGTGTTAATACATAAGTGAAAACTTACGATCCGTTCCTTTAGGGCGATAAGCTCCTCCTCATCCTTCTTCCTCTGCTCAAAGTGGACGTCGATGAGAGTATGCAGCTCGACTAAGTCCTTCTCCATACGCTTTCTGTGGATGTCCTGATGGAACAAGGGAGTGTTTAATTTCACATGGGCATCTATATACAACAGGTAAGGTGTACTACAATAGAAATGGATTATTTTTTACCAATGATACGTTTGCAGTGTTCTGTGTATTCAGCCCTGCTTCTTTTTTATCAGAATGATGCTAAGTCGATGAGGTGTACCTCCATGAAATTTTATCAGTCATATGAACACTTACAAAACCATAAACAAGGCAGCACAAAGACATGAGTGAGAGTCTAGTAAGACGAGTCAAGCCATTAAAAGCCCGGTAAGTCAGGAGGATTTTCAAAGTGATCTTGTATGAACTCTACTGAAACAAAAGTCAGCGTCGAGTCGACAGTTTGTTCAGGTCAACTAACTGATTTGTGCTGCAGCTGCAACACTGAAAAATAAAACAAACAATACTGATCTGGGTTAATTCCCTTTTCGTAACTTACATCAAAATCCACCCTCTCTCCCTCAGGGATCTTTGGAGGGGCAAGTTGAGGCACCATAGGCCTGGAGAAAAAACAGAAAACCCAAAATGGCAGAATTTTGAGAGAGTAATTGAAAGATCACAATAAGATAAGAGGGAAGAAAGAGAAAACTACTATAACCAAACAACCAAATTGGGTGAACGTACTTGGGTTTGGGGCGCTCCTCTTCTGTTGAAGAAAGAGAGAAAGATGAGAAAAATTATCAAATGAGTGAATGTTTCCTTCAAAAATGTGAAAGGGCAGCTTCACAGATCTAAAACTTAGTAATAAAGCTATTAATGTGACTGAAAGCACAGCAAGCATGGGAGTGAGAAAGCCAAGAAAACATTAAGCAATTTTGTATTAGTTATGATAAAACAAAAGACCAAATGTTTTTAAGTATCACAGTCTTTAGCTTGAGGAGAGGAGAGTTTTTCAAGGAGTTTCACCCTTTTAGGGAACCACACGTCTACTATTTCTCACCTTCCTCCTGGGCATCTTGATCTGACGGACCAGCCACATAAAGACAAAATGAAAGATGGGAGGAGGGCAACAGAAATAACACATGGAGCAAGGCAGGAGTCATTAATGATGGGCGACAAGGACACAAGGAGAGCAAGGGAACAGAAAAAGTAAGGAGGAGAGGAAGCAAGGAGGTGAAAATGTAGAAAAGAAGGTATGGAAAAAGGGAAAAGAAGGAAAGATAATGGAAAGGAGGATGAAATATTTACAGCAGACATGGAAATGTAAAGAATCAAAGGAAGGAAGGAAGGAAGGAAGGAAGGAAGGAAGGAAGGAAGGAAGGAAGGAAGGAGGGAGGAAATCAACACAAAATGATCAAGAGGCAAAAATGAATAGAATGGAAAAACAAGTGACAAATCAAAGATGGGGGGAAATGAGGACATAAGGAGGGGGAAGGTGTGGAATGATTGAAAGAAAGTTAATATCTGATACTGCATAGGCAGCAAGTTTAAGAAATAGTTAGACATTTTGTAAAACATGCTTTTTGGCTTTCTTGCCGAGAGTTAGATGGGAAGATCGATACCAATCTTACACTTAAATAAGAAGCTACTGCCAGCAGCCAGTTGGCCGAGCGTAGCACAAAGACTGGAAACGGGGGAAACAGCTAGCCTGGCTCTGCCTAAAGGAAACAAATCTGCTTAACAGAAACTTTATATTTGAATAATTTACACAACTTTAGAGTTACTGGTAGCTAGCAAGCTGTTTCCCCATTGTTTCCGGCCTTTGTGCTAAGCTAACTGGTTGCTGGCTGCAGCTCCATATTTACCAGTAAGATATGAAAGTGGGATCTTCTCATCCAGCCTAACCCTCAGGAAGAAAATAAATAAGCATATGTCCCAAAAAGTTTAACTATTACTTTAAAACTATTATTTCCCATCATGCAATGACAGCCACTCCATTCACTGGCACTAATATGTACCACCCACTGTGGCTACAGGGAAATGTAGTTTTGTGGAGCATTCATTATTAAATAATGCACATAGGGATACTTTTTTACTTGAAGATTGGAGTTTTACTGAACAAATAGTTCTCTGAGGTAGAACTGGGTGTGACCAAAGTGCACAGTCTGAATGGCTCCCAGCTTTTTGGAGATGAAATACTTTGGCCCCGCTCATCAAGTTTTGAATCCTCAGAGAACTTCTTGTAGAACTAAAACTCACATCTGTTATGTGCATGCGCATAATTATGAATGTCAGAATACATACGACGGTTGCAGCTGTAGAAATGTATAAAACATTGTACAGTTTTTAAAGGTAAAACATGTTAAACAGAAGCTGTATTATATCAGTGTGATATTTCTGTCTTCTTGGACTGCATGGTCAACTGCTGTATGTTATATTGTATGTCATTAAATGTTTTTTACAGCTGCTCCACCATTAAATTGCCTACTGGGACAAATAATGAATTGAACAGAACAAGATGTGGCTCCAATGAAAGTGTAAAGCTAACAGAGACAGAGCAAGGAAACATTACCACAGCCTCACAAATTAAACCCTCGTTGACGTGTGAATCATCTCCAAGTGGCGAGAAGAGCCTCATATCTGTTTTAAGAGATTTAATCCTGTTCATAATTTAAAAAGAAATAAATCTGTCTGAAAATAAAACATCTAACATTTCACAGTACCGTACTGTTATGATGGCTCACTTTCTCTTAGAGCTATAATAAATGGCGGTTTGGGCAACTGGAAGTAGCAGAACAAGCTGAAAACACATCATTGAGTGATAACATAATTAAAAGTTGCTATAGCCAAAATGTTAGCAAACAGTTGCCATTTGCAATACTGACACTCATGTAGAGATGTGTTTCTAGTCACATGATAAATGTAACTTCAGTCATTCTCTCCCCTTTTAACTGTTTTGGTGTCCATTTTTTTTAGTTATAATTACGACTCAGCTAACCGTTCTTTGTTTGTCGCTAGTTTTGTTTGACACTAATTTAGTTTTTCAGTTACAAAGTTTGTTAATGGCAAAGTTAGTGAGAAACAAAGTTAATGACAAATTGTTGTTAACTTTGTTTGTAATGAACTTTGTTAGTCGATATTTTTTTTTGCTAATCTTGTGTGTCACTCACTTTGTCCTGTTTGGTGCAGGTACATTTACAAGCTTTGTTTGTTTGTTTGTTTGTTTGTTTGTTTGTTTGTTTTTGCTTCTGAAAACAGCTGCTTGCTGCTGCTGGAAATTAAGTTCATGTCAGCAGTATCTGTCAAAACACAAACAAAGAGCTAAAAGAAACTATACCTGCCTGTAAAGCTTGTTGTTGAATTACAACTTACTTCTGTCAACAAGCAGTCCTTTATACATTACATGTGGTTATTTCATCCACTGTTAAATGTTAGCAGAGCTTTAAACCTTTGTAAGATATTTGATTTTGGAATAAAACATTCTGACTAATGCAGACAAGATTATAGAAATATCACATTTGATTTCTGTTTTGAATGTTTATACCTTTAAAACTGGCTGCAATAGCAGGCAATGGAAAAAAAAAGCAGTCAAATGTTCACAACAGAAACAAAGGGACGGTCGACATATCGGTGGAAATGTGATCAGGTATGACATGATTTCATCCATACATATATGAAGTTGAATTAATGCACGATTTATATTTGGTATTAAAATACAATGCAGGTAAAAAATCTTATTCATAATCAGGTGCAAATAATCATCTTCTTGTCTTTAACAAACTGGGTATTGGGTTTTAGGGCGAGCCATAAATGGTGTTTGAATTGAACTGAATTGATGGATGGATATGTGGTCACCTTACCTTGATACTCCTGCTGCTCTGATAGCCCAAACCAGCAGTGTCAGCCAATGGGAAAGCAGAATAGAGGGGAAGTTGATAGGTAAGAGTTAGCGGCATGGTGTGATCCACAACTCACACAGTTATGAAGAAGGAAAGGAACAATTGCTTCAGACAACAAGGACAAACATTTATCTCATGGAAGACATTTGTGTCATGGTCTCGTCCCTTTTATCTCCAGACATGCTATATGACAGGCAGCTGTCCTCTATGATTGCTTCACATTCTTGGAGTTTTCCTAACCCTACCTCCTGCATCCTCTTCTGCCTGCTCAGTCGCCTCCTCCTCCTCCTCCTCCTCCTGCTCAGGCTCGGCCTCCTGCTCCTCCTCTGCCTCTGGAAGAAAGCAGGCCCAGAGACACAAATACAGTTAAATGTCTCAGGCAGATCTCCACTGATATGTTTTAATGTGTTTGTGAGAGACACAAAGTGTGTGACAGATTTGGACACATCCCACTGAACATACCCTCTGCCTGCTCCCTGGAGAAATGAGGAAAAGAAACAGAGGAACATAGTATCAGGTGACATCACGGCTGATTCATTTACACTGAAATACACAAATAAATACATGCTGCTCTACTCACTCGTACTCCTCTTCTACATCTGACATGGCTGCAAAAAAGAGCAAATATATATGTGCTTAAAAAGAAACATACAAAGTACTAATGAGGGGAAAATACCAAACATTTGCTTGTTCCAGCTCATTGGGTTTCAGTCAAACAAAACAAGCTATTATAAGATGTCACTGACTGCTAGGAAATGATTACTTGCGTCATTGACAGAATAATGGGATATAACAAAACATTTATAGATTGAATTTAGATTTAGATTGAATTTTTGGATCAAACTCAAACTCGGAGTTTTAAAACAAACCAAAGAAACAAATCAAATTAAATGGTTGAAAGTGAAAATATTAAATTATTTACCATTATTCACTTTCAGTTAAAGGAGTTTACTCAACAGCTTTTGAAAGACAAATCTAGGGGCGATTATAAGACTCAAGTTGCCTCGAAATTTTGCATTTTCACAACTTTTTCATTCTTGCAGTGTATGTTTTTTTTAATAAGGAGATAACTTAAGCCCTGCTTGCAGGCTGACTCTACATGGCAGTGTCAGTCAGTCCGTCAGTTGGTTGGTCCAAAGTGAAATATCTCCGCAACTGTTGGATGAATTGCCAGGCAAACATTCTTGGTCGACAGAGGATGAAGCCTCCTGACTTTGCTGATCCCCTGACTTTTCATATAGCTCCACCAGCAGGTAAAATATTTCACTTATGCAGTCATCAGTACACCAGTAGCCAGGTTTCCATCCAAATGTAGCTTAACTTTTTTTTTTTTTCAGATGTTCTTGGGGGCATTTGTTGCCTTTATTTGTAGGACAGCTGAAGATATGACAAGAAAGGGGGTAGAAAGAAAGGGGCAGCAAATGGACCGCAGGTGGGAGTCGAACCTGAGGCTGTTGCAGATGACTGACAGCCTTAGTAGATGTGGTGCACGCTCTACAGGACCAACTGAGCTACAGGGGCGCCCAAAATGTAGCTTGAATTTCAATAGAATTTTCAGAAAATCACCAGAAGAATTGAGAATTATTACATTGCTGTTCTGTGAATATTAGGAGCTGAACACAGTTTTAGACTTTAGACTTTTAGATCCCAGCTGACTTTGGCCGAGAGGAGGAAGAGCACACCCAGACAGACACCCGGACATCATGATAATAATTCCACTTCACTTTCACCCTTAAGAGTCAACAGTGAACCTGCATGTCATGGTTTCCAGGAAGTCTGGAAAACTCATATGAGGTGTATTGAAAATACTGAACAACCAATCTGATGTAAACGCAAGCTTAAAGGCCTGCCTGTGCATAAGCACATGAGTGAATCATCATCACTAAATCACAGGTGGCTACAGTCCTTTTTCTTTCCTGTGATTAATCACTTTGGTGATAGAAGAAACACACAAACCCAGAGACAAACAACGCACACTGAGATGGTTTTGGCTATAAATTGACCCACTGAGCTGCCATTGTCCTGGAATAAAACCACACACAGACAGACAGACGTACACAGTGGCGGTACGCTGACACCTTCCTGGCAGGCCAACGCAGGGAGATTGATGGAGCGTCAACAGGTGAGAATGTGACAAGGGTTAAACACAGAAAGACCAAGAGAGATAGAGTTTCTCTCACTTTCTGGTCCCCCCTCCATCCATCTCCCTCTGTCCGCTTTTGTCCTCACGCACCCTTTCAACCTCTGTCCTGGTGTCTCTGACAAATTAGATGGGATGATTTACTTTGAAACACTGAACAGGTGAAGAACATCGGTGTTGAAAGAGTCTGTAACTTCTCATCACAAAAAAATAACAGACATTTCCTCACACTGCTATTTAGATTTTACAGTGTACCGAAACTTAACACCTCCATCTTTACAACTGCTTTCACAGATTGACATGTTCAACTGACAAGCAACTGATGAACTTAAGACATTTGTCATCAGTTTGGCTGCAGTGCTTTGACACAGGTAAAAGGTCCCTTCAATATATTGTCTAACTACGTTTCTACACTCTATTAGATATTATTAAAACCCTCAAACAGCAATAGCTGCTCGTAAAAGTTGTTAAAATCTGATCATACCCTCTCATTTTCTGCTCCGGTCTCTACCTTTCTGTCATCAGGATGAATTTATAGTGGTCCTGTGACTGTGCAGTTGAATTTATAGAGGCGGTAACTGTCGTCGAAAAGCCCTGCCTTGTCTTTCCTCTCTGTTGTTGTGCCCATTGTCATGCCAAGCTCAGCAGCTCGGTGTAACTGGACACCATCAGTCCTTTCAGCAGCAAATCAGCAAGTCTCTAATCTTTCATGCGCTGCTATTGATCCTCCCTCCGTTAGATAGAGTTGGGCTGGGTATTGGGTGACATACGTAGTCTAACATAGTTATGGTAATGCCAAGCATGGCCTTATCCTAAACCTAACCTAGTTTTTGGGCCTAAACCTAACAAAAAGCAAACAGCAAGAGGGTGTGCTTCAGTATCAGTGTGCGTCAGTATCAGGAGCCAAGGGACGATTACGTTAGGATGATGGTATGATAGAATGAGAAAAAGATGTGTGTCTAGTGCTGAACACCAGAACGCCCCAGAGCTGTGTGCTCATTCTCCTCCTGTGCATGCTTTCCAACCATAACTTAAGTCCCTGACATGGAGAGGTCTCTTTTGCAAAGTTCATAGATGATACCACCATCCTCAGCTGGATTGTGCACTGGAAACAACCTACTGCAAAACCAAGAAGCTGATGGTTGCTTTCCTGAGAGAGGAGGCAAAAACACACACACTGTCTACACCAGTTGAGCTGAGGAGGAGCAGGTGAACAGGTTTTGGGTTCTGGGAATCAACATCTCAGACAACCCGCCACTGACATCACACACGTCCACCCAGGTAAAGAGGGCTCAGGTGAATTGGTATGTAAAACCCAAAAAGGTAAAACCCAAATAAGTACATGAGGGATGAGAGAGGGATGCGGGGAGTAATGACGGACGGATGAATGAGAGGTGCACATTTCAACACCTCTGTAGGGACAGTCAGAAACCGCCTGCTAAACGGAGAGGGGGTGGGGAGATGGGGGGTACCAGGGGATTTGGGAGAGAGAGTCAAGTTCCAAGCAGGAACAGGCTCAGGCCTTAGCGGGGTTAATTTTAGTCAAGGGCAATGTGTGTGTGGAGTAAAGGAGAATGGGTGTGCAACAATACCTCATTAGTGTTAAAGAGAGGCTATTGTAGGCTATTAATATACAGTATTTTAAAGCGGAGACAAGCAGAGAAGGAAACATGTCGGTAAAATCCTTTTGAAAAACAATCCAGCTACAATGAGACTCCACTGCACAAAACGAGGCGCTGGCTTGTGGGACATTGCTTTATTATGTGCGGTCATTGAAACTAACAATGTATTTTAGCTGTCAGACCTTTGACAGATAGTTCTAAACAAAGAAATGCTAGCTAGCTGGATTTGTTTTAGTGTTGATGATTGCGACCATTTGCTGTGGATGTTTTCATGACAGTGTTTTGGACCGGGAATATGAACAGTTTGGCACAAGTGGGGCACTCTTGTTAGATCAGTGTTAGTCCTCGCGCTGTGTCTGAGCATCAGATTTCCAACCAACACTAGATCACCATACATACAAGCTATAAATCAGTGTGGATATAAATAATCTACACCTGCATAATTATGATGCAGTGTGGTTTTCTGAATGTGCGAAATTGTAGCCTCATGTCAGTGTGACTGCCTGCTATGCAGACACAGACACACAGCTAGCCAGTATAGAAGAGGTACATAAGGTACCTGTCAACACTTGCAAGCACAGATGATTTTACAGTGTATCCAGGATATAGTATAAAATATTCAAAATTTGTCGTTGTAGCAGCCAAAGTCTCAGTCATCTTAAAAAAAAACTTAAAAACCTAATAAGATTAAATAGAAACTCTTTCTGTGGCTAGATAAGTGTTGGGGTCAGCTAGAAAATGTGAAGAGACCATTTTCTCAGGACACAGACTGGCTAAGTAAAAGCGTATTGTTTTGACATATACTGATTTTTTTCAAGTTCTTTCAAGAGAAGAAATGGCCAGTAAATCAGGATGTAACATGGAGATTTCAGTGACACAAATGATGCTCAAGGACCATTACAGTGGTTAGAGTTTTAGATTGATAACGTTCAAGCTAGCAATTGATTTACATTCATCTCACAACCGCGTAACTTAACTTACTGACACATGAATATTGCTTATATATAATGAATTAACACTGTTAAATTACATGACTGTTTAATGGCAATTGAGGTCTTTAAAAGAAAGACATTCTTCCTGCAATGCATTCAGCGATGCTCAGACAATCAAAGATTTAACTCTAGTGTCAAGAAGCAGCGTCCTGACAAATGATGCCGTTGCAAAATCAAGTTAAACGGCCACACATAATGTTGGAAATTCTGAAAGAACCGACAGTTAATTGAATTTTGCAGTTCTCTTTTTACATTAAAAGGGTGGTTGGCGCACCCTTAAATGCAAAAACAAGCAACAGTTCTCTTCTAAGAAGTGGCAAAAACTGAATACATGCAACAAAGTGTCCTCGACTGTGATGGATGGTACTCCAGTGAAATGAATAGAAAGCAATGGCTGTGTAGAAAAATCAGATGTTAATATTTAAATGGTATATTTCATTCTACTGTCATCCTATGAGAACAAAACCTAGAGAGGACATATTAAAGGACAGGCAGACAGACGTACCTGTATGAAGGTGTGTTATCACCAGACACGAGACAGACAGAGGGACAGAGACAGACAGAATGGCTATTGAACAGGCAGAGGGAGTTTTATACAGAGAGGTGGAGGGCCGATTGTGTGTGTGTGTGTGTGTGTGTGTGTGTGTGTGTGTGTGTGTGTGTGTGTGTGTGTGTGTGTGTGTGTGTGTGTGAGCGCGCGCATACTGTGAGAATTACTGAGTGTCCGAGTATACAATACAAGAATAACTGTGAGTCCATGTGCACAAATGTGCAGATTTGCGTGTGTATGTGGTCAGGGCTGGGGGCCACAGGCGGATTAAGTGGATGCAGAAAGATGAGCACCTCGCAGGATTAGGGGAGAACAGAGGGATGACCTCACTGGACAAATGGCAGGGGTGCCACAGGTGGAGAGGGGGATGACAAAATGGAGAGGGAGGGTGTGACAGATGGAGGGAGAGAAAGCTGGCAGAGGGGAACTGGCAGGGGGACATAGGAGAAGTGGTTAGTTACAAGACAATGGTTATTAAGACTGTTATTCATTAAAACTGACCCGACAGGCTGTGGAGAGTAGGTAATAATGAGAACTAGGTTTAACCACAGCGCTGGAAGCTAAGACAGAGCTTAGGAAGGGATGGACGACCAGAGTAGGAAACAGGTAGTAGAACGCAGGAGCAGAAGGTGAATGTGGGCTAATTAGAACGGTTAAACATCCAGTGTGTAAGATTTAGGAGGATCTCTTAGCAGAGTATGGCATGATTGGAATATAATATTCATCAAGTATGCTTTCATTTATGTATAATCACCTGTAAATAAGATTTGTTGTGTTTTCATTACCTTAAAAAGAGCCATTTTGAGGGGGTCTGCAGCTTAGTTGGTAGAGTGTGCAGCCCATGTACGGTTTGATTCCAAAATATGGCCCTTTGCTGCATGTTGGATGGGGAGGGTGAGGTGAGTTCAGTTGTAATCTACAACCTCACTGCTAGATCTGCCACACTGGTCCTTTAAGAGAGAACAAAGGAAGACAATGACAAAAATAGAGACAAAGATCAGACAGTACTACGTACTACAGTAGACATGTTAACTTTCTTGCTAAGAGTAAGAAGCCTGATACAACTCCCATGTCTATCTTATAATCTTGAAGCAAAACCAGACAGCAGATAGCTTGACACAAAAACTGGACACACAGGAAAGCAGCTCCCCTGGCTCTGTCCAAAGGTGACAAAATCTGCTTAACAACACCTCTAAACAGCTAATTGATAAATTTTATTCCATCCATCTATCCATCTATGCATCCATCCATCTTCTTCCTCTTCTCCGGGGTTCCTGGGATCCAGGTGTCCTTCTCCCCAGCAATGCTTTACAGCCCCACCTTGGGGGTCCAGGAGGTGTCCTGATCAGATACCCAGATCACCTCAGCGGCTCTACTCCGAGCTCTTCGTCCCATCTCTAATGCTGAGCCCAGCCACAATATGGAGGAAACTCTCTTCGGTCACTTGTGAACCCAATCTCATTCTTTCGGTCATGACCAGAGGTGAGGGTTGGAGCATAGATCACCTGGTAAATTGGAAGCTTTCCGGCTCAGCGTCCTCTCCACCACAATGGTCTGGCACTGTGCCCACACTACATTAGTCTGCTTTACAGTCCAGTTCTGTTGTAATGTGCCCCCAATTACTTTCTAAGAAAATCCACTGTAATAAGGTTCTAACAGCGGGAAATAATACACTTTAGTTTACACTTTAGGTTAAATCTGAAAACCACTGTCAGCAATGTATGGGAAAAAAAGTCATTTTTACTTCTGGAATTCCTCACTCTATGACAAAGGGAAGAAGCATGAGAGCGGAGCGAGCTGAACAGATGTGGATGCTCAGCAACAGTAGGGAGAGTGAGATAAAATAGGAGTGAGGGAGGGGAGACAATAAAGAGAGCCAGACAGAGGGATGACCATGGCGGATCCAGAAATAGAAGGTTGACTGCTTCCCTCATTTGCTTTTTCCATGAAAGGGGATGTTTCCAGTTCACAGAAACAGCTCCAGAGAGATAAGAAGGTATACACAAACGTAACCATACATCTCAAACTGATCGTAGTTTGGCTTCAGTGCTTGTCCTCAGGTTGTGGGGGGCACTGTGTTTCGTCCCCGTAGTTTAACACTTTGAAGGGAAGGGTGAAGCAAGATGTTTGCAGTCTGCAAATTCATCACTAGATACCACTAAATCCTACACACCAGTCCTTTTACTTAAGGTCCAGTTAGTATCTCACAGCTTTTATCTGTGAAATGAGACCGATTAAACGAGATGTAGTTGATGTCAATAATAAGCTCTCGCACTAGACGTCCAAAAGTGTGATTTTCTTTTATTTTCTTGACAGGGGCCCCAACTCTGTGGTGCTGTAGGCATCTCAATATCACCCGGGCCCCTCTAGCAATTACATGGTCACGTATGGTATCCTGTGAAGATAGTATAAGAAGAAAAACATTCTAACAGACTTTCACAGGAACAATATAAAACACATTAAAAAAAAACACTAGCAAGTTGGAGCCATAGACTGGATATTAAATGGGTTGAAATCCTATTTAATATATGATCTATGGTTGATGCGAGTTGTTTGCCCCTGCCCCCTCCTCCCAGGACACGAGGAAGCTCAGGCAGGCTGCAGGAACACTACTTCGTAATTTGACAATAAATAGCAAATTCTCCACTGTAAGTTGATCAGTTGTTAAGCCCATCATCTTGAAAACAGCTGCTCTGAAAATACAAATTTAGAGTTCAGTGACTGCTTCATGCCTGCCAGACTCCATTAACACATTGCTCAAATAAGCCATTAAAAACCATTAAAAACTTTTACCCCTTCTAAAATATTATTAATGAGCTCTCACAACCGATAAACACACACTTACTCATTTGGGAACTTTCAGCATTAATTTGAATTCTAATTAATGTGAAACAGGCAAACAGTAACGCAAGGCTGGAATAGAAATTTCAAAGGGGGACACTGCTTAGGCTCAACCAGTCAACATAATGGCGATGACATAAAATGTAATTGAAAAACATGTAATCTGTAGGTTTTACTGTATTTCTGCTGCTGAAGGCTGAAGTTGGTGAAAAATGTGGGTGTGGTTCTTGGAGGTGAAACCCTCAACAGCTTTAGTATCACTGAGACTGAGCAGGGCGTCTGTTGAGCTGCTCAGTGGCCAACTGGCCAACCGCAGATGAGAGGAAACCAACTGTCACTCACTCACTGGAATTTAAAGTACGCTGTAAAATAATTTTTTATTTATGGCTGGTTGTGAGTCAGAGGAATATTGGCAGTTTGATGCCTGACTCCACCTGTCTGCATATCGAAGTGTCCTTGGGTGAGACACTGAACCTCTAATTGTTTGAGAAGGTTGTGCCATCGCTCTGTGTGAGCGCGTCAGAATGAGCATTAAACTCCTCCTGATGAGCGGGTTGGCACCTTGTCAGCCTCTGCCATTAGTGTTTGAATGTGTGTGTGAATGCTGGCACGCATTGTAAAGTGCTTGGAGCGGTAAGACAACCAGAAAGGAACTAAATAAATGCGTTCCATTTATTTTAGGCAAAAGTTATCAGGATATTTTACTTGTTTTGTCATCAACAGATCAAGGGTAATGAGATCATGCTGACAGCTTACAAATGCTAAACCTGAACGGTATCTATATGTCAGTCGGGCTAAGCAGCAAAACATCCTGCAACATGGCGGCTTGGAGTAGAAAAACTGAAACAAGGAGTTAAACAGCAACTATCTGCTTAAATTAAAGGCAGTTGGACTTACAGTGAATCTTATAATTTACTAAGGACACAGTGGTTCATGGACATTCACTGGGGAAACACAAAGCCTGGATGCTTGGTCGTAACGTTACGTCAAGGTGGGATTTGTTGGTAAAATTGAAGCGAGCAGGACACCAAAGGATATTCTGGCTGTATGTGGACAGTTCAGTACAGATATTTTTATTTCATTACATTACTGGAGAGGCACTAATGATGAGCAACGATAATCAATACAGTATTTAACTTTCGGTATGATTTCACCCAAAAATTCATCATACCTGACATAAAGTGGTAACTGCAAATCCAGGTTTCAGTGCCTGGATTCCAGTTGTTTCTGTGAAACGCAGCGATCCATTTGCTTCTCTCTTTTTTAGCTTTCAGCGTTCTGTAAAAAGGTCGCTTTGATTTCTTGTTGAATCTATTTGTTCAGTCAATCACAGCTCTTTCCCATTTTAGATGCATTTTTGTGGCATTCAAGGTGAAAGCTAATGCTGCTGCTTATGCTGTGTTTCAGACAACGTGGAACTCAAAAACTTGCAACTTCTTGTTCCACATGCAAACTGTTATATATAACCGAGGTTACCAGGTGGTGTAAAATTAAATTTATTTAAGGCATCTATTACTTCACACCTAATTTTTCCTCCTCTCTGTCATTTATACAAGGAAGCTGCACTGCTGAGAGTTAAATTGAATGTATAGTTGGCAATGAAACTCAGTTTTTCTTGGTCAGGCATGTTTCTAAGATAAATAAAAAATGAATAAATAATAATAATTCAGATTTTTTGAAGTGGGGTTGTGTGAGGTGCTTATCTTTTTATTTGGCTCATATAACTGTGGTTTCATGTTGGAAAAGGCTAGTAAAGTAGTGAAAACATTCTAAGTATAGCGTGCACTTAAATAGATTTCTTCCGATGGATAAAATACGTTTTGCTGCTGACTTTGTCCACAGACACTGTCCACACAGCCAATGTTGTCCACACTACATTTGTACTGACTATGGATACCAGTATTACACAACCCCACTGCAAATAATACGAACTCTGCCTTTAAGTCAAGTAGTTCAACAACAGAAATCTGTTCAAGCATAAAAAACAATGTGACAGACTTTTTGGACCAGCTGGGGATTTAAATTATGAATCAAATAACAGAGAAATTTGACTTCATAAAAAAAAACCTTTTATTATCACAGCATCATTTTTGAACAAAAAATATGTAACTGGACATCACTTCTATAGTTTCATGAAGGCAACACAGGCATGGTGACTGTAAGGATCTGGAAAAGAGAAAACAGGAACAAAGTATGTTAATGCCTTTGTGTGTGTGTGTGTGTGTGTGTGTGTGTGTGTGTGTGATGTTTGCTTAGTGTATTATTATCATACCCACACCTATTTTTCGGTGGTGCTGTTTACAGTGACTTTACAGAACGATTGTTGTGCAGAGTCTATATACTATGTATATGTGTGTGTTGTGTACCTGAGTGCTGCTGTTGTACTGCGCCACACTGTTCTCCTGGTTGACGAGGAAGGGATGAAAGATGTCGAGATGGAAGAGCGAGGGCCGAGCCGTCAACACCAGCCGGTCCTCTCCGACGTCCAGAACCAGAGAGCGGGACGACCTCTGCACAGAAGACAAGTAAACCCAGCTGACAGAAAGCTTTTGGCTGTATCTGCACTTATCAGTAATGTACTGTAAGACGTGATGTGATGACCTTGACATAACGATATCATATGACGACACAGCTTGTCTGACTATATGTATGTGCAGTTATTGTTATTCTGGATCACAGAGAAGAGATTAACTGTCCTTTCATGGCTATTGTAGTTTTTCTACCCTGAAAAGATTACAATCAAGTGTAGGGGCACAACAGTAAATAATACTGATACAGTATCAGAGCTGCCAACCTTGGAAAAATACAATATGTCACAAAAGTGAGCACACCCCTCATGTTTCAGCAACCATTTTATTATATCTTCTCAAGGGACAATACTATAGAAATGAAACTTGGATATAACTTAGAGTAGGCAGTGTACAGCTTGTATAGCAGTATAGATTTACTGTCCTCTGAAAATAACTCAATACACAGCCATTATTGTCTAAACATATATCCAAGTTTCATTTCTATAGTATTGTCCCTTGAAAGATATAATAAAATGGTTGCTGAAACTTGAGGGGTGTACTCACTTTTGTGACATACTGTATGTTGAGTACCGCAATATTATAAGATGTAGTTCCATATGACTTGGCTTTGCACACGGTTGTTTATCCCCTCAACGCCATACCCTCAAGTTATTCAACGTATACTGTAAATCAGCTATGAAGAAAACAACACAATCATGAAACTGTATAAGCAATCACATCCTTCTCTACATGTTGTAGATCAATTTTGCATTTATCTCCTAGAGTAATAGAAGTTAGTGGTGTAAAGTAAGTAAAAACATTTATTCAACTACTGTACTTGAGCACAATATTTTTTCTCTTAATAATGTAACTGGAAAAAGAAAATTGACTTCCAAAAAGTGGGACCATGACACTTCAAATCACTGAATAATGGTTGCATGGACAGTAATGTTTAAATGGATAAGATCTGCATTTAACGCAGATAAGGCAAAAATGCACTTACGTGTGTGTGTGTGTGTGTGTGTGTGTGTGTGTGTGTGTGTGTGTGTGTGTGTGTGTGTGTGTTGTTTGCCTCACCACTCCAGGTAGCATTACTTCTGCAATGAGGTACTCAGGGTCACCAGCAGGGGGCTCCACAAGCAAAGTGAAATCTGGTCTGGAAACAGTGAGGGAAGGCAAAGAGAAGAGTTAAAAAACAGAGTGAAGAGTGAAAGATGAGATAACATAATTAAAATACAGTAAAAATACAGACAATGAGAGAGAAAGGGCTGGAGTAAAAACTAATGACAAACACATGCTCAGAGAAAATGTGAGCAAAATGTTTCTGACAAGTTGCTCTGACTTTACACAACACTTACAATAGGCATATAAAAGGTTTACCTTTTTGCCATAGGAGTGGAGCTCTCTCTGTAGGAGAAAAGGAAGAGATCAAACATCTAACTCACTGGGAAAACACATAAAATACACCCATATTACTGTATTTTTTTTATTTTTTATTTTTTTATTTATTTGTAATTCCATGGGCTGGGCACGCAGCCCAGCCCATGGAATTACTTTGCAAAGTGTGACACATTCATTTTAGGGTTGAAACCATTCCTGGAGTTTTGAGTAATTCGATGACTAAAATCTGTTTAAATCCTAACTTCCGAACAGTACAGCACACTGTTTCCCATGTGGGGGTTATGAAAGACCAGAGTATTGATGGGTGTTGACATTTAAATTTTGATGGAATTTATCATCACACAGCTGCAGCATCTCTCCGCTCTGCGTCAATACAGCTCCTCCATACACACACGTACAGTACAGACACACACAGAGGAGGTCAGTGATTCTCTGACTGTCTGTATCTGATTTATTGACTTTCTTCATCATGAGGATGTTTTATAAAGACAAAGACAAAATCTAACTCGCACTCTAGGTTTTTCCCTACATATCACTGCTGTGATGGAAAAAATACTCACATTCTTTACTTTGGTAAAACACCAATACCACAATGTAAAAATACCTAATTACAATTTAAAAATCTTGTATGTTATTGTTTCCTTTTTTTGAAAAATCAACATTTTTATTGCTGTTGTTGTCATTATTTTTTGATGACTAAATACAGACCTGCAAACTCATTAGAGATAGATTATGCTTTAATTTTACTGGTCCGGCCCACTTGAGATCAAATTGGGCTGTATGTGGCCCCTGAACCAAAATGAGTTTGACACCCCTGGTTTAGAGATAAAGGGAAACCAATCTTTGTATCGTTTACTTTTTACTTTGTATCGTCTTTCCGGCAAAACGGAGTATACTAAAAATATGGCAGTATGCATATTTGCTCTTTTTTTTGGTCTTCTTTAGGTGACTTGATGGAAAATTAAGACCCCGGCAGCATGATCCAAATGTTCATGTTTTATGTTAACCGACCCATTCAGACAGAAGGACAGTCAGAGACGTACTGAGGCTGCAGCTCTTGAATCACCGGCCTGCTCTTCGTCCGGATATTTTGCTCGCTGACAGAACCCAAGAATTTCCTGTTCTTCAGCACCTTCCAGTCTGCAAAGACACAAAAATTAATCTCAACAACAGCAGTACACACACACACACACACACACACACACAGGCAGACACACACAAACTCTTACCTCTACTGAGCTCCAGGTCGTATTTGTTTTCTAAACCCTCTAAAGACACCAGAATAACAAACTGCTGGAATAAGGGATCCTTCTACAAAACACAAACATACACACACATTTCAAACTGTTAGACTTTATCAGGTAAGGACATTTGTTTATTTGTTTAGATAGCAGTCAAGGTACAGTGGTGTTAAAGGGAATATAACTATGGGATTGGAAGGCCTCCTGTTGGTCAAGTGTAGGAAAAGAGGCTCAGCACAACAGATGATTAAAAAGAACATAACCTATCAACGGTCACAGTTTCACATTTCACTCAGCAAATGTAAAATAGACTAACAAATTTCTGATTGTTCAGTTCAACACATTTCAGTAACTGTTTGGCATATACACCAGAATATTTGTTTAAATGGCAAAGTACAAATTAACAAACTCTTTAAGAATTACTCTATTATGAATAATATGAATATAACATACATCTGTTAACATAAAATTGCAGGAGTGTGGTCTTTAATTGATCATTTATTTTTTGGGAGAGGGGTTTGTTGATGGAAAAAAAAAACGCACACACCTGGCACTTTTGGAAGAACTCCTGGTTGATGACCACATCATACGCTGTGCAACCCTGAGAGCCTAAAACGGTGAGAAAAATTTATGTATATATATATGTATATATATATATATATATATATATATATATATATATATATATATATATATATATATATATATATATATATATATAATACTGCCCTCCTGTTAGCACCATACTGGGAAATAAAATATGTAAACCAACAATATAAAAAACAGTTCTAGCTAGGTAAATTCAAAACAGATCTCTTACTTACTCAGGCTCACACGAACCTCTTAAATTAACCTTGGAGAAAACTTAAGCTTACAGGAAGTTCAGAGGAATGAATTATATCAGACATCTCTTTTTGTCAAGTTTGCTTGAGATGACCTGCTAAGCTGCAATGCCATAACCTCCTCATAAAAAATAAATTCTGTCTGCATATTTGCAGTCATTGGTGCAGTTCCCTCTGGAAGCTTTTATTCTAAAGATTACTGTGACCACAGAGGAATATGTCCTCATATGACTCTACAATCCTGAGCTATCTTAGTCTGGGAGACACCCAGGCATACAAGGGTCAACATATTCCCAAGTATGTTTTTATCATTTAAACCATTTACCATGATTTTTTTCATTTAAATCATGGATTAATATTAATTAATTTGTCACAAATTATTAATATTAAGATAATACAGATGCCTGTCTAAGAAAAAGCATCCATTTTGGTTTAGCCACGTACTGTTGTCTACTTCTGTGTGTGGCTCGCCGAGGCTCATGGGAACTCTGTAGCCACTGGGATCTTCTGACTGGAGCAGCTGCACAAGCTCCTCTCTAGAGAGTTCTGGTGGAGCTGGGACTGAGTTTGACTGGCAAATGTTAACAAAAACCTTTTGTTTGCCTGGCTCCGAGAGAGTCTTTACACACATGCCTGGGGGGGGGGGGGGGGAAGAAGGAGAGAAAGAGAAAGCAAAATTGAAAAAAAAAAAGGCAAAGAGAAATAATAACAAAAAGAGACACACAAAAAAACCTACAGTACATATCTGTGAACAAACTGTAGCACTGACTTCCAAATTTGAAGATTTGACACAACTAGCATTGTGGAGCTGCTTACCAGGTTGTGGTCGGATTACTTTGGAATCCGGATTTTCCGCCTGCATCTTTCCCATTGTCTAAATAGATAAACAGCAGCTGATTTAAGTTCAGTAATGGTTTGCAGACCCATTGATTCATTTTACACACATTCAGCAACGTGTATCAAAAGAAAAAGTAATGAGTAAAATGAGATAATCAGTTTATATTAGCAAGAGAAAGGGAAAGAACAAATCCAGACAAGATGACACAATCAAAATGAAATGCACACCAGCATGGTAGGCTATTTTTGCAGCATGTTTACAGGCCCCCTTTTGTTTATAATACAGCTTAGTCATCAGGAACACTTTATCTTTATCACTCCCACGTCAAATATTTTTAGAAAACCTAGACTAGAATAAACTATTATACACTACCTAGCCTTTAAATGGTTACTTACATCATCTTACCAAAGCTGAGAGACAAAAAGGTGTTTTTGAGTTCGTGGATCACCACGATTCATAATTGAAACAAAACTGTGATGTATTTTTTTGCCATAAAGGGATAGTCTGACATTTTATGAAAGATGCTTATTTGCCTTCTTGCCAAGAGGTAAGCAGACTGATACACTAGGGCTGCACCTAACGATTATTTTTTAAACAATTAATCTTTTGATTATTTTTTTTTAATAACCTATTGATTAACTTAATTAACTAATGAGATTAACTAATCTCATGATTACATTTTTAAATATTAAATGTATAACAGTTAATTTACCTTAAATACATATCAAAAACTCATTAATAGTTCAATATTTTATTCAATCATAATCCCAAAAAATGACATATAAAGCACTTTAGAATAATGAATAATAAGAATAATGATAATAGTGGCATATTTTAAAGTTAGTCTAATATCCACCCTATTTAATAGACTCCATGTCAGATGCCTGATCAGAAAATACTAGACCTTAAATCAAAAGGAACTGTGATGCATATTAATTTAATAACTAATCACCGTCAACCAGTGGTGGACAAAGTACTCAACCCCAGTACTTGAGTCAAAGTACAGATACTCCTGGTCAAATATTACTCAATTACAAGTGAAAGTTGCTCAGTCAAAAATTTACTTGAGTTAAAGTACTAGAGTACTTGGTTCTAAAAATACTTAAGTATTCAAAAGTACAAATTACAAAGTACATTTTCTAATATCAATACACGCTGTGTTGTTTTCATGATGCATTTACAGAAGCTTGTAACTCTCTGAAACCATCTAATGATGCACTGATGCTTGTAGAACCACTCTGCTACACAAAGTCTATAGAAACACCTATAAAAACTTCAACATAGAAATACAATCAAAAACAAAATGGACAGATATTGTTATTTTCTGATGTAACTGTATTAAAATCACTGCATAATATTAGATTGAAGCTAACTGTAAGGAGTTCTCCAAGTCTGTTAAATAACAGATTTCTTTCTGTCTTCAGAGGCAGTATATATACATGAATTATGCTGTATTTTTCACCCCAATAAAAACAATCCAACTTTAAAAACTACCTGGAATAATTAATAATTATAATAACATCTTGAGGTTTAATTTTGTCTTTCTCCTGCTGTCACCATTACCGCTTTATGTCTGAATGACAGAGCGAGAGCTTGCTTGTTCTTGTTACAGAGAGCGCCTGGATGATGTATTTCTGCTTTTACATCAGTCCCATTTGAGAGGAGCTACTGTGATTGGTTTCCTTCTGTGAGGAACACAGCATGTAACCAATTGCATTTTAGAAAAGAAAAAACACCAACAGCTGACTTCAAAGCTCAGTCAAAAAGTAACAACAACCTTCCTACAAATGTAGTGGAGTCAAAAGTACAATATTTGTCTTTGAAATGTAGTGGAGTGAAAGTAATAAGTTTCCAAAAAAACAAATACTCAAGTAAAGTACAGATACTCAAAAAATGTACTTAAGTACAGTTCTCAAGTAAATGTACTTCACTACTGTCCACCACTGCCGTCAACTCACTAAACTGAAAAATCTGTTTTTTGATTCGGTTATGACATGGAGTTATTTCATCACTGGACTCAGTAACGAAGTACATGTAACTTTTAAAGTTGGATTGTTTTTATCGGGGTGAGAAATACAGCATCATTCATGTATATACTGCCTCTGAAGACAGAAAGAAATCTCAGTTATTTAACAGACTTGGAGAACTCCTTACAGTTTTCTTCAATCTAATTTTATGCAGTGATTTTAATACAGTTACATCAGAAAATGACAATAGCTGTCCTTTTTGGTTTTGATTGTATTTCAATGCTAAAGTTTTTATAGGTGTTTCTATAGTCTTTGTGTAGCAGAGTGGTTCTACAAGCAGGTCAGAGCATCATTAGATGTTTCAGAGAGTTACAAGCTTCTGTAAATGCATCATGAAAACAATACAGCATGTATTGATATTAGAAAATGTACTTTGTAATTTGTACTTTTGAATACTTAAGTATTTTTAAAAACATGTACTTTCGAATACTTAAGTATTTTTAAAACCAAGTACTCTAGTACTTTAACTCAAGTAAAATTTTGACTGAGCAACTTTCACTTGTAGTTGAGTAATATTTGACCAGGAGTATCTATACTTTGACTCAAGTTCTGGGGTTGAGTACTTTGTCCACCTCTGATGATCACTAGCAGTGTATTTTTGCATCAGTGTGGGCCAAAGAAAACACTTTTTGTTGTTCCTCTGTCGACTCAAATAAATGACAGTCTGTACTTTTCTGTCTCATACTTGGCTGATAAAGTGAACAGAAAGTACAAAACGACAGAATAACACTGTTAAATTACGCATGGTGTTCAGTCCGCAGCTGTGTAGCCACACTTATCACAGCTGCCCCGCTGTGACAAGTCATGTTGAGTTTGTTGAGCTAAAGAGAGCCAACTCCCACGCTTTTGATGATTGTGGCGAGGCTTGCTCTCAGCAACTTGCTCTCCATGATCTCTATGATCTGACCGGGTGCAGCAGTTCACAATGACGTGTCCATGCACAATATGCAAATTGACATATTTTCATAATCGATGACATTGATACTATTGATGAATTGCTCCAGCCCTAGATACCACTCTCATTTCTTTACCTTAAAGGCCCTTTTACACAGCGTAACCACACTGACAACCACCTAAATGCAAGAGCATTCCCAAAAAAAGAAAAGTGTTTTTAGAGTCCCACTCAGTCTTCACCTTTCTGATGAGGGTTTGAATAAAACATTGCTGAGACCTTTGGATCTGGGGCTAAATTGAATACAAAGCAGGAACTCTGTGTTGCTAAGAAATAAGTCCTGTCAAGGTAACAATGCTACAGCAAAATGTGAAGACCATGAAATGGCATTTTGGGTTATTTTAGCTTGAAATATAGTCAAGGAAGAGACTAGAGTCTGTTCTCTCTCAAAATATTACCTGTAACAGCAGCTGTTGATAGAGCTCCTCTTGCTGCTGTAACTCCAGCTCGGAGTTGAGGAGTGAGGAGTCTGTCATCATGGCTGTGGGCAGAAATCAGTTAATTAATCCAACTTTTAAACAGAAAATTTATCTCAACTTAATTTGACTTATTTTTGATAATGAAAAAGAATCCAATAACTTGCTGCAATGTGAAGGGGCTACTCCTACTGCCATTATTACTAGGGCTGCACAATATGGTATGACTTTTATACCATATTGTGCTTATTGTGTGATGATGTGACATCTGTTGTGGTCTGTACCAAACAAACATGTTTTCTTTCATTTGAAGAACAAGATTTTTATGCCAGGATAGCTATGCAGCACTACAGTACCTCATTATGATGCTGTTTTCTCAAAGTTTCAGTCTACAAAAAATGATTTGGTTCTTGTTCTGCAATTTGGATACTACACTTGACCATAATGCGATTTCAATAATATTGTAATTAATTGTGCAGCCATACTTACTGCTCTCATCAACCATACATAAACATATAATAAACCACAAAACAATGACAAATTATTTTCTGTAAAGTAACTGATTGTCTCAATAAAGAACGGGCTACTTTGCATGACTTTAATATAACTTAACAAATGGAAAAGAATTTGCATCATACAACTTTCAGATATGCACACTTTAAAATTTATACTATTTCCTTTTTCTCTCCAACCTTTAGCATCCAAAACAGATACTTAAACAATATTGTAGGCATGACTATGCTTTGACAAAATATTAATACTAGGGTTGCAGGTTTTGTACATTTTCCTGAACAAGTAGTTGAAAATGCTAACAATCAGCTGATCATTAATACTGATTAATCCCCATCTCCTTCTCCACTGGAAGTCCCCTAATGCTCCATTAAGCACTCAGCTGCTTTCTAAAGCTAGAAGATTAAATATTAAGTGAAAGATTATTGTTCTGGGGGAAAAAGTGATACCAGTGAATAGCTAAGGTACACCTTTGAACCACCACTTGAATCTCTTGGACGTTTTTCTTCAGGCATTCTGCTTTGATATACTTTTATCAGAGACGTTTGACACCTCTGAGGGCTGAGATATTAGCTATCAATCGGCTACATAGTTAGCTTAAGTCTGAGTACCTTTCTTTAAGTACATAAATAGGCGCTTTCCCGAAGCGTATCGATACTTGCAAAACCTTGCAAACAGTTAGCTAAAGTTTCGGAAAGACCTTCGTTTTGTTTACATGTATCCATGCTCTTTCCCCTGTCAGAGACGTTAGCGCAACGTTAGCTTTAGCTTCCTAGCAGTGCACGCTAGCCGGCAAACTCCGCTTTTTGTTTTCTGTATGAAAAAAGTCCCCCTCTGTTGTGTGTACTACATGTTTGCTGTCTCCCTCCTCTCAACACACGTACATAAAAACGTGTTGTTTACCTTTCCACCCGGTTACCGCTGTAAAATATCACGGCGTGCTTTAACGTAGCACCGACACTTCCGTCAAAAGCGACCTTCAGAATAAAAGCTTCAACTGAGAGAATCATCAACTACTACCTCTGAGCTGGTCTATTCTATACATATAACATGAAAAATAGAGATTAAACACAACTACATAATATTGACTAATATTAAATCTTACATGAAGTGAATATCACAACTATTCAACTACACAACTACTGTTCAAGTTTGGTTTATGTTATATGCAGGTTAAAACAGGGTCAACAGTATGGACTCTGAGGGACCAGAGGGTTCGCATTAAGAGCACTAAGCAAGGAAGCCCATGTTTTTAAAAAAAGATATGATGCAAATGTGCCTCCTTAGATGCCCCTATGATAGATTAATCATTATAAAGTGCCCTCTGGGGCAGTGTTTCCCAAACCTTTTTCCTGGGGATCCGCACCAACCATTGTGACCGAAGTTTGTGCATAAATGAACATTCCTTTTTATTTTTACTGCCATTTCTGCATCACCCTGTATTATACTGACACTTTATTGAAAACACATTCAAACTTTAGAAATGAGAAATAATTTCATTTAGGCTGAGTTAACAGGATCTCTCCTCTTATGGGGAAAACATCATAGGACTTTTTAGCCTGCTTAACAACTGAGACAGTATAAGTGCATTTAGACGGAATTAAATCATTTTTTTTAAAAACAGACATTTGATCATGCTTTATAAAAAGTGTACAGCAGATATAAATCTTAAATTAACAGAATTTCCTCCATAGCCTTTTATTTATTTGGGGACCCAAATAAAAGTTCCTGTGACCCACCTTGATGATACCATGATAAAGTGCCCTACAGTGATAAAGTAGCTCCTAGGCAGCAATTCAAGTGGACAAAACATGATAAAGTGCCCTCTAGGGTGCCCCTCTAGTAAAGAAAATGATGTATGATGTAGGCCATCAGCAACCTCATGATGATACACATTAGATAAAATGCAGCAGTCAGGAATTTAAAAAAAAAAAAAACTCCATCTCCAAAACCTTCATCTCTGTGATAGGAGACCATCGTTGTCATAACATCATCAAAAAAGAGATGCACATCAACTGACTCATATTACCAGGCTGCTGCTATGCCAGCCAGACTTGACTTGCCTGGAATGTATCCATTGTAGAAATTATCTGCAGGATTAAGACACAGCTCTGCCAACCCTGAAATGGTCTGAAAATCTGGAGAAACTAAAAATCCCGCAAATCAAATAAATTCGAAGTATGCGCAATATTGTTTGGTAACACTTAATAATCAGGGTACAAATATGTGATGCTCTTATCATGTCTCCTTTCTGTTTTCCTTCTCTGCATAGCTTCCATGAGGGTATGACCTGAACTAAATAGCCTGTTGTGTACCATGTAGTATTACTCTCTGTTAATGATATCATGCAAGTTCCTCAACAGTTCCTCTGGTATGTGACTTGTATAGCTGCAGTGTTTGCTTGTGTGTGACTTGGCATTGTGTGTGTGTGGTCTCACAAACAGAAAAAAAATGGGATCATGTAAAGTCAGTGTCATTAGCCACCCATTTTGCCAAACTGGATGCCAAAATGTGGGACCAGTGTCAGAGAACATCAGCAGCGGGACTTTCCGCATCTGTAACTATTACTGTAAATGAGGAAATAACAACTTACACAGTTTGGGGTTCAGTTTAATACTCAAGTCAGCTTAAACATATGGGTAGCAGGAGCCAGATATCAAACCACAATGAGGTGTGCAGTGCAACCAATGCTAACCACGTCCTTCACAGCCTTGCTCTCATGCTCAGCTGATTAATTGCTTGACCACAAAATAACTGTGCATTGGCTGCACCAATGATTTGTTGTTGCATACTTTCATTTGGTCAAGTCTAGACGGGGACCCAAGACCTGCAAAAGAACTCCCAAGATTACCGTTAATACATTGGAGGAATTGCAACTGTAAAGTTAACGTGAGAAAAGGCATGTTTGGTGTAGTCTCATGCTCAAGCCATCAAAGTCGGTGACCATGAAATTATACTCTTTTCTTCAGTATCATTTATTTCCCATGGCCACTGCATACTCCTACAGTGCCTTTGTGCTCCCTAGCATTTGCCTTTCACTTATTACAGAGGCCAACTGTGCCCTGCTCTTGCTCAAGGCATCTTATTTTTCTTGTCCCTCCTACATACGGCATGTGCTCAATTTGAACAGCTATTCTGCTTCAACATGTGATAAATTAGAGCTTTGTGTCAGTCTTGTTTACAGCAGAATAAATTATTTCTCAGTTATAAGACTCTGTTGTGGATCTGATGAGACCTTCTGCTTGAAACTGCACTGCTCGTCCACAGTGAATTACCCGATCTTGGCATAGACACAACTGACTGCAGAACAGGGGTCCCTAACTGGCGGACCGCGGTCCGAGTCCGGACCCACACGCCGTCCTATACGGACCCGAACTTATAACCAATAAATTGTTAAGAGACATCGACACCAACCAGATGCACTTATAAAATTAAACAACTGTATAAGGAGGCCTATACGTAAAACAGCAGACTCTGTTTCTCTGTGAGAAACTTTCAGACCTTCTCACAGCAGACTGAACAGGTGAGGAAGGAGAGGAGGGCAGACTGATCACTAATCAATCACTGATACCGTCGTCCTCTCGGACTGATTAAAAAATAAAAATGCCAAAATTGGTGACAACATGTAACATCGTGCTGTTTACAGACAGTCTGCTGTCATTAGTTTGACACAGACAGAGGGTCGTGTCTAGAAAGGAACCCTAGACCCGCGAAAGATCACGCGAGTTTGATTATTTTAGTAGAAATAACGAACACAAATCTCGCGAGAGTTGTGCAAATAAAGAGTTACCTTCTAGACACGACCGAAAAGGTGCGCAGCTCTAAAAATAGAAAATCATGTAGTGGTGTCGATGTTTTTAATGTGGCGGGCCGCCATAAATAAAACACTATTCACTGAACCACAGACAGTCACTGAAACACTGATCACTGACCTGCTGTGATGGAAAAAATACTTACATTTTTTACTTACGTATTTTTACATTGTGGTATAGTGTTTTTACTTAATTACAATTTAAATATTTTGCATGTTATTGTTTCCTTTTTTGAAAAATCAACATTTTTATTGCTTTTGTTGTACTTTAATGGTATTCTATTGGTATTTTTTTATTACTAAATACAGACCTGCAAACGTAAGAGGAGAAAAAGGTGGCATGTTGGTAAACCAGTCCTCTGTCCTCTGGGGCTCTGGGAGCGTCTGTCCTGCTCCAGAAGAAAAATGTTGTGATTTTAACATGTTAACAAAATATTCTGGTGACTGTTTCAGTTAAAAGAGTTAGTTCCATCTTCTGTTTGTGGTTTCTGCAGACATCACTACCTTAACTTTTACCTTTGTACTTGGAAAAAAAAGTAAAATGTAAAGTAAATACAGTAAAAGTAAATCTACATTAAAAGTAAAGTTACTTTACTGAGTATTTTTACTTTAGCAATTTATAGCTGTTCATTTAATAGACCTGTCTTATTTTCGCTTTTGTATATTACCATTGTTCTTAAATAAAGCAAAAGTAATGTAATAGAAAAAAAATGCAGAACACGCAATATTTCTTATGTGATTACTCGATTAATCGGCAGAATAATCGATAGATTATGCTTTAATTTTTCTGGTTTGACCCACTTGAGATCAAATTGGGTTGTATGTGGCCCCTGAACCAAAATGAGTTTGACACCCCTGATGTAGACGTTGATAAAACTACTACACTACTTCGGTATATATCACTCTCATAACACAAGTTAGACATTATGATGTTCTGGACCTTTGCTTTAGGAAATTTTCTCTAACTGGACCTCTCTGAATTTTAGTTGAATACCCCTGCTGTATGGTCTACATTTCCCATCTCACTTTGAGGAGTGACTTTCTTGTCTTTTACCTATAGGCAAGCTACAAAACTTTAGTTTATGTGAAGTCACGTGTACAGATTGCAATCTGGTTTCTGTCATAACTGTCTTTCCCGGTCACACTATCATAATTATCATCAGTGAAAGAGTGATTGAAATAAAAATATGTTCCTTGCTGAGGCTTGCCCTTTCCTGGATCATAGACTTTGGGACTTACGCAAGAACAGATCTGCTCTTCGGGGGCACAAAAAGTCTAAGTGTATAGCTCAGAAATGACTTTATTTCTTGAGGAAACTAGAGAAAGCAAAATTCCCATGTCAAGTTCTTCTTAATGTTTGCAGATAAGCAATAGAAAATGTCCTAGCTGGAAACATCACAAACTGGCATTGGATGTACGAAAACTACCCTGAACATCATTTGGTATCCATCCACTGAGTATTATTGATATCAGAGCCCAGAGGATACTAAAAAACAACACCCACTCAAGCCGTAGCCTGTCCACTCTGCTGTCACACCACAAGACTACAGAGCAGCTTTATTCCTCTTTATTGGAGAGCTAACAACATGCTACAACAACAACTGTTTTCAAGATGAAAAAAATGGTTAAATAGCCATGGAAGACATTACAGTGTTGGATTTATAGTTATGGATTTATTTTTACCACGTCTCCAAAAAAATACAGTGCAGTTCAAGGCTGGATTACAACGCTTCAGAAGAAGGGCATGATCACACGAGAGCTAAAGTTGTTGGCACTAAGGTGACATTATTGTTAGTCTGTCCTGCTTCCTTCGGGGCTAAGCCTCTTCACTTTTCTAGTGGTTGAGAAACAACAGATGAGACTTGATCTTGAGAAGCTGCAGCGTTTATTAACTGACACACTGTAAACTGTACTGTACATTTACTGCCAGACTGACAATTTACTGAAGGCCTGAAGCAATGCTGTAAGCCAGTGGTTCCCACTGCAAGTGGGGGCTGCGGATGACAAGGGGAGAAATACAGAGTGGAAAAAACATTTAATAAATAGAATTTATGCTGCAGGAAATAAACAAACAAGAGTTTGCTCATGCAATCTTGCTGACCTTAAATCTTTTTAGCATCAGTTATGGTGCCATTTATTGTTCATTAGCGACAATAACAAGGTTATGTGATGCTTACTGTTAAGCTCATTACTTTCATCACCACAAATTTATTTTGTAGAGTAAATCTCATGTTATTCTATTGCACATTGCATTTGAGATCAGTGCTGTCAACACACAGCAAGTTAGGAGCTCACAGTTTTATTACAGACTCAAATTAAGGCAAGATGAAAAAGTAGTTAAATAGCATGTCAGTTAAAAATAACAGAGACCAAGCACAGCTTAGGCGTTCTAATTACTATTCACAACATGATGACGCACCATTCATTTTAGCTCTGAAATATGCTGCCAAAATTATGCATACAGAATAACCTTCTTTCCCAAAGTCAGTTTTTATCAGCAGGAAAAACATATGGACTTTCATAAGTCTATGCAATTTCTCCTGGCATGCAGAACTGGTGTCATGGAACTATTGACCCTTGTCCCACCCAATTTTGCTCTGTGCTAGCTTCAGCTAGCTAATTAGCTAGTGTTTTGCAACATTAGCCAACTTCAGATGTGATATGTCACTTTTGCACGTTTCCCAGCAACTCAATTTTCAAATTTGGGTTTTCTTTTCAACATTGACGAGCCTAACACAGCATATCTATGCACAGGAAGCAGGAAAGGAGGCCAAGGTGCCAAAAGGGGTGGGACTTAGGAAGGCTCTGCAAGGAGTGATGAGTTAAACCTCAGTGGACGGTGGCTCAGAGTGGAAGGTAACTAACTGGCCAATTTTAATTGAAGTGCCTAAGTAATTTAGAGAATAGTATGTGACCTTACTACTTCCCTATAGGCTCCACCCATTGAGATTCATCTCAGCCAATGAGGTTGTTGCTGCCACCAGGGAAGCTTTCCTCAACTTTTGCATACTTCAGTCTGTATGTTATCATTCATGTGTCTATTTATATACAAGTACATTACATTACACCCACACACACACCCACACACACACACACACACACACACACACACACACACGCACACAGTGACCATCCTACTCTTTTAAAAACACCATAAATAAACCTAATAACATAAAAAATATAAAAGCACAGTATAATACAAATTGAATGAATCTGAATGAAACCATGAAGTCATTCATTTAAACACCACACAGAGCACAAGACAAGCAAGACAGGACTGAAAGTCAGACTTTGCAGATGAGATGTACCACAAAATGAAATGTTTTTCATGATTACATGCTATTATCAACTTGTGGCAACAGGCTGATAAGATGTTGAAAATGCAGTTATGTATATAATTTGTGTTAGATTGTGTACAAAGAATACATATATATTATTTGATCCTGTATATACAATATAAAACACAAAGAACGGTACATTTATGAAGCTTTTCTGAGGGACAATCTAACCAGAATAACTAAGTGTTACATACCTTTTCACATTAACTTCAGTAAAATTTTACAGCTTATGAAAAACAGAATGAGTTCAGTACTAGAAATAGCTCAGCATATCAAGATAGCTGACTCCCAAAGGCTCATATTCATACTATAATACAGTTAAATCTAATGTCTCTGGGCAACTAAACTGAAGATGCATTTCAAATTTTGTTCCGTTGGTGTATGACTAGAAGGGCTTTTGCGCTAACAATACTGGCATAACTAACTGGTATCACAGTGTTCCTTGGTATTGGCCGATAAACAACGTCAGGAAGGAAAAAGTCGGAAAAATCGGAATACCTTAATTGTGTAGCATTTCAACTTTATCTTCATCAACCTCAGTGCATGCAGTCAAAAAAAAGCTGCACTGCAACAGGAAAGAAACCTGGAGTCATACAGTTGTTTCAAAAAAAAGAGAGAGAGAAAAAAAAAGACGCCGTAAATGCCTCACTGAGAAAACTTATGAGGGGAAAATGAAAACTATATCTATAAATCTAAAAATGCCTTAAGCATCATTTTCTTTCTTTTTTTTTCAAGCAGTTTGTTTTCATCCATTTGGACTACTGAACTGAAAAAAGCACCTCTCACTGCAAAACCTGCACTATGTCTGATTGGGATAATGCCCTTAGTGATCACTGGATCTTCCAAGAGCAAAAAGAGTCCCATGTAGTTCTACTACAAGACAAGGCAGACATCTCTACGAACGATATCTTAAGAACAACACACACCAAAACAATCTACGTAGATAAATAGCAATACAGGTGAAGTGTCTCTTTAAGCTTAAGCTCAACAGAAAGACAAACTGATAAGATTTGTACCAGTGTCTTTCTTGTGATTATAAAAGCAATTTGGGCCTGATAGATGAATAATTTAATTCACGTATTTTACCCTATTTCCCTCTCTGTAATCTGTGGAAAAACAATCTCCTGGCTCATAGTCTGGAAACCAACGCACCAGCCAACATTTTCCCGGTGTATTTTTGCTTGGTCAGTGTAGGAACGAAACAAACTAGTCACGGGAGACAAATGGGTTGGTCCTTGAAGCAGTGGCATGATGTTGCACTTCATGTCCCTTTGACGTAATGCTGGGGCCGGGCAATGCAACAATCCTGATGAGAGACTTCAGTGTGGCAGAGTGACCCGGCAAGCTGCAGCTCGTTCACTCTCACTCCTCTTGACATCTGAAGCAAATCTTCACCTCAAGATTTATTTGCAAACCACAGTCAATCAGGTCTCCGGTCCCTCTTGGCAACCTGACGCTTTGTTATATGTGATGCATTAAGAATATTGAATGATGTGAGCAGCATCCTTGTGCCATTTCAATTCCAACTTCACAGTCATTCCTTGGGTGAGCTGAATGTGCGACGACAGAGTCACACTCATAGGTCTGTATAACAAAGAGGGAGAGAGAGATGAGTGTTTATCCATTAACAAGAGTCTACAGTCATGCTAGCAGCTCTGTGAAGCTGTACTTAGGCACAACAGAGCTTTAAGCTTAATGCTAACATGTTCACAACGTCAGTGTTAACAAACTAATATGAAGTAAGGATTGCATTTCCTTTTTTTTTTTATTATTTTGCTGTGCTTGAGGCACTTTACCAAACCAAAAAGTTGGTATTTGACATCCTACAAGTGAGACTAAAGATCATCTATCTTTCTGGTGCATTTACGAACAGCTTGGACAAATTATGTCACCACTTATCAGCATAACTAGCAAGCACACCATTCAACAACACGGACACACAACAAAGTTCTACCACATCTTGAGCCAATTCATCCAGTGGATGAAAATACCAACAGTGACTGGGAGGAGCAGCAGATGCATTCAATTATGCATCATTATCAAGAGTAATTGTTACTGCTCAACTGGTTTATGTATAATTGTGGTTTTTTTTTAGTTGCTCTTTAAAATCGTAAATTTGCAATTCTGGCTCTCAATAAAAATGCACAATAAAGACTAAATAAAACATTACCATTTTTGAGATTATTAGCATTTGATAATTGAGGTGAAAAGGTTGCTCTTGGTTCCAAAGTCACTGAGATTAAATATCCAAGTCTACAGACGTAAATATGCTGCAAAATCAAACTGTCTTCAACCCCTTTAAAATAACATCCAAACAAGTTCAGACAAGACAACTGTACGCTAAATGCCCAGCTGAGAGATAAGTCCAGCAGCTATTTGTTGGACCAAACTAGAGATAAACTGGATGAGGCAGATGGCTGCCCAAAGTACCCAAAGTCTGGCTATGCTTGAGGTTCCTGTCTGTTAAAAAGGGAGTTTTTCCTTACCACTGTTGCCTAGTGCTTGCTCATGGTGGGGATTGTTGGAGCTCTGTAAATAATATTTTAAAGAGCACAGTTTAGACCTGTTCTATATGAAAAGTACACTGAGATAACTTCTATTATGACTTGGCACTGTGTCATAACATTGCGTGTCTGTGTGTGAAAACATTTTGAGTTAGAAAGTCTATGCAGGGTACTTTATACATTGTCCACTCATATTGTAATTACCTGCATTAAACGTGAGACCTCTTCTTTGTCCCTGTTTACAGGTGTCAGCTGTGAGTTTAAAGAAGGACAAATATTGAAAACGCACATCAAAGGGTTGTGGGTTGAAATCTCCAAAGGAAAGGCAGGTTTGGATTTGGATTTATTTCAATCACTTAAATTTGACCACCACGTTACTTTAACATCTTGATTAGTGGCTGACAGATTAACTTTTCTTCTCCAGTCCTCAAACACAATGATAATTCCCTGCAGTGGTTAAGAATTACTCACAAATGGTTATGACTCCAGTTTAAGTTCCCATTTTCTGCAGTTTGTATACATTGCTGATCATTTTTCATATCAAAATGTGTGCTTTAATATACTACCTTCAAGACAGCCATTGTTTTACTATTAATTATTTCATTACATGGTGAAAATTAGCTTGCAGAAACTTGAAATTCACTTGATTCATTGCAGAGATTTGTAACTGACAATGTTTTCAATGGGATATAATATTCATGGGATATGTAGCCACTGAGTGCAAACAAAACCAGTGTTGTATAAACTAAAATAATGAAGTCCTCTGATTTTCCTGACAAGTGGAGCTGTATATTCTGTGATCATGGGAAAAACCGGTTTCTACCCCTCCTATCTTCCTGCCTGTTAATAATTCATTGCAGTTAATGCGAGTTTCACTTGTCTGTTATCGTGTTTTTGAGCTGGCCCAGTGACAGAGGTAGTTAAACATTACCTTGAGTTAGTTTCAGCTTTACCCTCTGCATTTAGATTAATCACTTGAAACAGCATGATGACTGAGCTAAAGTGATTCTAAAATCAACACTGGAGGCAGTCTTGGACTGCTAATAGGAGGTGAGCAGATTGTGAGTCAAGCTGAAAAAGCACCTATGCAGTTATTTCTGCCACAACTGAAAAATATCTACAAAAGTACCTCCATCTCTGCCGCTGGCGGATCGTCTGGTGAGGCTCCATTCAGCTCAGTCTGAAAAAGAAATGACAACTGTTCATTTATTCATAATCATTCGAGGGTTTTGGTACTGATGAGTTTTAAAAAATCATTCCTGAAGAGCAGTGATGTCACTGGGTCATGGAGTATATTTGTAAACAGTGCTGGGGAAACTACTTTGAAAGCTTAGCTTTGCAAACTACCAACCTGTACTACTGTGTAAATATGTTTGATTTAATGTTAAATGAATTTCAGTTTATACTGACAATAAAGTTGCATTGTATCGTATCGGAATTACTTCCACAACCCCAATTCCAAAAAAGGTGGGATGCTGTGTAAAACATAAATAAAAACAAAACAAAATTCTACTTATATTCAACTGAATATAGTCAAAAGAAAAAAATATTTTATTTTCAAAATGGTTTGAAGGTACACTCATTCTCAATCTGATGCCTGCAACACGTTTCAAAAAAGTTGCGATGGGCGTGTTTACTCCTGTGACACGTCACCTTTTCCTTCCTTTTCAAGTTTTGAAAGTGAAATTATCTCTCACTCTTGTCTGACTTCAGATGCTCAGATCCTTGTCTGCAGACAAGGCAGTCCAGTAGCTGAATTCTCTTACTGTGAAGCCGCACGGCTGAAAAACATGTCGAATGTGTCTTGGCATTGTTTTGCTGAAATTAGCAGGGGCGTCTATGAAAAAGATGTCGTCTGGATGCTAGCATATGTTGCTCCAAAACTTGTATGCACCTTTCAGCATGAAGGTCATGACAGCCATGATTTCCAAAACTTATTTGAAATGTGGATTCATCAAACCCCAGCACACTTTTGTTGAATCTTCTAATAAAATTATACACTGTAGATGGTGAAATCATTGAATTATTTGCAGTTTTGAGGTGAGAAATATTGTTCTTAAACTTTTTAACCACACAGTTTTTCAAAAATCCCAGTCCCAATTTTTATGAAATTTTGCAGGCTTAAACATTAATGGCATTGTTTATCTTTTAAGACAGAATAAACAGCTTGAACTCTGGTCTAAACTGCGGGATGATCTGCTAATGATCTTTTGTTGGCAGTCTTGCAGCTCTTATCCAACTGGCAGTTCCACTGAGCACTGAAACACAATGATCACATGGGACACCAGTGTTGAACTTTTGACTCTTTGCATTTTTGGCAGAGGTAGTGGCTGCCGGACATGCTGCTTTCCCACAGTCAGGATGAAAAAGGAAAGGGGCGAGGGGTCAGGAAGCTCAAAGTTAGTTCTTTTACAGTAGAGAAAAAATTGTAAACTTAAAATCATTCAAACTGCCAGTTTGATTACATGTACTTCTCTACTCCCCAACACTGCATGTCCCTCAATGCATCACCGTGAGAAGTTAAACCACTGGAGGTAAGCAAAGATAAGATTTTCAGGTCAGATTTAGAGTTTAATTTTCAGTGGGAAAATGTGACAAATGCACACTATGATCCCTCAAACAAACCACAATGAATGTTACTGTTATATTGCTCCTGATATACTCACTGTATATCTGTCTACATATTCTTGGGCCTCCACTCCTTAAGCAAGACTGTTAAACTGGTTGGTTGCCTAAATGGAGCTTTACAATCAAACGACAAACAGGATTTTGCTCACACTCACCGGCGGTCTGTAGTCTTGACTCCTCTTGCTGCGCATGTACAGGTAAACACCCAGCGGCAGAAGCACATTGAGGATCATTGATACTATTAATACCGTTGATATGTCTGGTTGAGGAAAGATCAGAGATGGCTTCCGTTAATGTTACAACAAAATTACAGGACAGGCATCAATCAGGATTTATTACACAGCTTTGTTAAATACTCGATTCTGATTGGTCAGTTTCAGCATTCTAAGGCAAATAGAACTCATGAACTCCTCATTACGATGCAGAAGTCATGTTGTGAGCACAGAGCTATCAGAAAACTTTCAGTTAACAATGTCATAAACACAGTAAACACGACCCTATTTGAACACACCATCTGTGTAGCAGACCTCTGCTATGAAGAACAGACCATTGCTATGCGTGCAGTTCTGATCACAGACTCTGGAATAAGCGGGATAATGTACAGTGAGCAGGTCATTATTGTGAAATAAACTCCAGCAAGACGATGCAGGACCTCGACGCGATGCATTGTCCTGTTGGGGTTCATTTCACAATAATGACCTGTTCGCTGTACATTACCTCTTCAGATAAGATGAAGCTGCAGCAGATGCTGAATCCAACACAGTGAGCACAGTGGGAGACGGAACTGGTAAATTTCTTTTGAGCCGCTGTGCTTGAGTGAGTTAAGAAATAATACAGCACAGGAGTCAAAGACTCTTTCCACTGAGATGCACCACAAAGCACCACACGAGGCTTTTCCTGTTGGTGGTCATCAATCTTTCCAGACTTATTTAATCCCTGTCAACTGTTATAGTCCATAATCTATTTATTATTTATATTTTCAATTGAGCACTACTGACTTAACATTACACTATGCTTGTGCAATAATTCAGCTGTGCAGTATACTCTGGTATTCTCTGGTATTCATACATTTCAGTTTATATTCTTATCTATACTATTCTTGCATCTTAACACATTTATAGATCCACTCCCTCATAATTATTATTTACATTGTTGTTTAACATTGCGCTATAATGCACACACGTTTGTGTTATATATTGTAGTATAATTATATTATTATTGTTATTTTTTTTGTTATAGTTTAATTTTCTTTTACTTTCTCTATGCTCATATATAAAACTATGCTAGAATGGGAGGAACTGTAATGGGATCCAATGTCAAAAATGTATCTTTGTTCTGTGCTTTCCACATCTGGCTCTTGTACAGTGCTGCAGTAAACACTACTTTCTGCACACCCAGCCTTCCTCTGAGTCCAGCAATAACGCAACTTCCTCTCCCTGATCATTGTTTTTACACTGCGAAGCTAACAAAACTCTGCCACAGGCCAAAACAAAAGTTGAATTTTGCAAATAACACTCACTGTTAAAACTGGCTGTTAACTGAATGAGCCACTGTGAGGGTCAAGTGTAACTTGCATGTGCATATGAATCTCCATTCATTTCAAATTGATGCCATCTCATGATCCAAAATACACAAATGCTGGTGGATTTTTATTCACTAAAGAGCAAATAAATATTTTGGCAGTACAAAGAACATGCTAAATCAGATTTATTGTTGTTATTGTGATTACTGATTAACTTGCTTCCAGAGCTGTTCTGAAATATTCATATCAACCCAAATGTGCAAAATTTAAGTGAAAAAAACTTACATGTGTTGGAGGTTTCATGTTTCTCTGTGGAAAGATACAAAAAAAAACATCAGCACAATTGTAAACTTACAGTGTATTTCTTTCAACATCCTGCCTGTTTTTACACAGCAGAGACAGATGTTATGTTAAATATTTTCATCATAACCAGTATGAACCATTTCCATCAAGGGATGGCTGCTTTTTTTATTTATTTATTTATTTCAGCAAATAAACATTTAGAAAGGCAGTAAAAATAACTTTTATCTAAATATGAGTGTGGGTGTTCTAGCAAAGCAGTGGACTAAGAACAATTAAAACAACAGTCTTAACGTTCTATCATCTCCAAAATAATTCCGCAAAAAGAACAACAACAGAAAAAAATTCCCGACAGTGATAACAAGAATCTCTAAACCAAATCCCGCAAACCTGAAATGTGAGGGTTTTTGGTCAGATAAAACATGCAGTTTAAAGATGTCATTTTCTTCACTCTTTACTGACATTACACAGACAAAAATACACATTTCAAATAAGAGAAAAAAAACTTACCTATAAGGTGTGAAGACTGACCTTTGCAATCATGAAACAAAAACAACTTATTATTACATTTGTAAATGTACAGTGTAAAACAAACTACTGTGTAACGACAGAAGATAAAGACAATGCTAACATGTTACTTTATGCTAACTTATACCTAAGGATGTCTGTCTGAGATCTCCTCGGTATTATTTAAAAACAAAATATCAAAGTGAGGGACGTCTTGGGTGTTCCTCTTGAAAAGAAGTGATGCAAGACAACAATATTTTTCACTCTTGAAATCTTATTATGAATTAAAAATTCACAAGAGGCAAGCAATCTTGTTTAGTGAAATGATAGGGCATTCCATGGATGAATTAAGAACAAGATAGCACCTATTCAGTTCAATGACAATTGCTTACTGGCACATATGCCAAAAAATTCTAGCTGGTCTATGTGAGGATTCACAGTATCTACAGGACAGGTCTACTACATGATACACCTCTAGAAACAATTAGGTTAGGCACCAAATCCACTGGAAAAGATCTGAGGAGTGTGTCATATATAGTTGCAGTAAAGTGGCTCCGTGAGACCACAGTAGATTGTAGCTTCTGGGTTGCAGCCAGCCAACGAATGCGGCCCTGCCTGCGAGTTCCTGCTCAGTTCACAGACCTTACACTGCGATGATGTCCCAGATTTTTTTCCCCACTTTTTCAGCTAGAGGAAACTTTTTTGCAAATATGGCCATGGTTCAAAAAACTCACACCAGAGTCATGACTGACAATGATGTCTATCAACAGTTATGCAGACATCTCTTTCACAACGGTGGTCTATGGAGAAAATGTTTTTAGCCAACAGAAGAATTTTTCAAGTGCAATTTTGCAAGTGGCCACAAGGAAAATGTAGAAGCAAGACTGAGCAGCAATGCTGTATCCAGTTCTCCTCAGTACATCCATGGATCAATCTAACCAAAAGTTGTATTTCATTTGCTGCATGCAGAACCCACAGTACTGAAAAGAGCAGGGCCCATGCAGTTGCAGGTGAAAAATCTTGCTTTGAGCACTGGAAAGCCATGGATTCATATACACTTATATGAATATATACTTGCAGCTTTACATGCAGGACATGCACATAGAATAGTGAGTAAATTAATGTTTATGGTTTTGTCTTTATTTTGTTTGTTACCACAAGGCAACAGAAGGGAAACTTTACAGGGTCAAATCTGTTTCTTAAAAAACTTTTTAAACTCCTTTCAAATCAAGCCACAGAGTGTACCATCACTTCAATACCATGGTCTGTCAAGGGTTACTTAAGGTTACTTGGGGAAGAGGCACAAAGATACGCTTTATACTTTATCTGAAGTGCTTTCTAACTGTATGTTTCTAGAGGTTGGTCCACTTGTCTGATTAGTGTTCTCACTTGTAACGAAGAGCTGCTTCCTTAAGCTTCTAATTTATATGAAGAGCCAAATGTGCCAAAATGGTGGTAAAATTATTGATAATAGTCACCTGCTATTTAATGTACTTTCAGCACTAATTTAACATGTTGTAACAAGTAATAAAATTTTTTAAAGCATTATAAACACACACACACACATATATATGTATACACACACACACATATATATATATATATGTGTGTGTGTGTGTATATGTACATATAAATTTATGTGTATATATATGTGTGTGTATAAATCAGTATTTTCAATGACCATATAGAGTACCATTTACATAGCTTACCAGTGACTCCACTAACTGCTGTCAGTGTTGGTGACAATACTGTTGTTGTTGTTGCTGCTGTTGTTCTTTCTGGCAGTGTTGTTGTTGTTGTTGTTGTTGTTGGTGCTGTTGTTGTTGTTGTTGGTGCTGTTGTTGGTGCTGTTGTTGGTGGTGCTGTTGTTGTTGTTGTTGGTGCTGTGGTTGGTGGTGCTGTTGTTGTTGTTGTTGGTGCTGTGGTTGGTGGTGCTGTTGTTGCTGCTGTTGTTGTTGGTGGTGGTAACAATGTTGTTGTCTGACCAAAACCTGCAGGCAGGCAGTCAGTAATAAAATCTTACCATATGAACTGTAGAAGAAACACTAATGTAATCAGTAATAGTAGCAGATGTGGTAAAATTAAAAGTTAGGGAATCCAAAAATGTCTAATTTGTTACTATGCGTGCTCTATCCATCAGTTCTCGGAAATTTCATATTTCTTTTACTTAAAATAACAGATTAGAAAACAAGGCACTAGTCTTTTTTACATACTTGTGTATATGTTTCTGTTATGTTATTGTTATGCTGTTTTTGTTAGATATTGTGGTAGAATTGACATATCTTTTTCATACACTGATTTTCTATTTTCTTAATTTCTCTATGTTGTATATTTCCTTCAATGGGAGCACCTGTAGCATAAGCCAATTTTCCCCTGGGGATCAATAAAGTATTTCTGATCCTGATGTAGGAATACTAGTAGTGTGGCTTTACAGATGTCTCTGTCACATGATCAGTCCACCACTTCATTTCAGACTAAAACAGCTCAAAAACACGTGTTGTACAGACATTCATGATTTTGGTGATTCTCTGATTTTTCCTCTAGTGTTGACATAGGGTTGATATTTGTAGTTCTCAGTGAAACAACTGTTAGATGGATTGCCAGAGAAATATAACTGTATATAATTGTACATGTTCAAAGTCAGCATGTTATAATTATTATTGTGAGCATGTTAGCAGAGCCACTAGCATGGCTGTAGACTTTTAGTATTTTAGATTCACTGTAACTTCCAATGGTTTGCACATAAATAGATATGCAGATTGAGTTAAGGTAATAATTAAGGTTACATATGTATCCATGGTTCCCTGAGTGATAAGACTACATCTCTGTACATGTGCAATTTGTAAATGATGTGGAGAACTGAGATGGAGAACTGCAAGTTTAAGCAGCAGCAAGCATGATTCCTGGGAATTCAAGAGCACAGCATTAACATGCACTAAATACATGACGTGACTTACCTTTATATATGCTAGAATAGATCTTTAATACAGTGTCTGAAAAGGAAAAAAAAGATATATTGTAAATTAACTCAAATGTATATGGACACATGATTCAATAAGAGTGAACAGTTGATACAGCTGATAACACTGACTGTGTGTTTTTGGTGCCAACACTTGCATGGGTAGATACAATACAGACACACAAACACACGCACGCACACACACACACATGCAGACACTTTTCTCCATGTGCATCACATACAGTACCACAAACCACATTCACAATGCAGCATGTATACTCACCGTATTCACAGCCTGTGATGCAAGAAAGAGAGAAAAGCAAATTAGGAATTTTGCAACTTTAACACGTTAATATTCATATTTGGTGATGATTTTACCGCAGTTGTGGACAATTACAATGAGAATTTATAGACAGACTGTTGTAGCTGATTGCTTTACATGAGTATCTGTAGTACCTGTATGACCGATGGCTTCAGAATCCAACTGTAAAGCTTTGGCCATCAAACACTTGAAGTGGTATAACGTAACTGTCAGAGAAGGCTCTCCTTTACACTTGACACTGACTTTGTTTGGCTTGTTTTGTCCCTATGATGGAAAAAAAATCAGACACAAAGATTCATTAACTTAAGTTTAACAAAAAACAAACAAACAAACAAACATACCACCAAGTTGAAGAGAAGGACAGTAAAAAGTCTGTATTGTTCACTCACTGGACCCAGAAAGCACATCAAAAGGTGTTTTCTTTCTTCTTGATTATGCAAGATCTCCCTCTCTAGAGTACACTCTATAGCGTCCTGCATTGGGAGAGCACACTGAGTCAGATACAGCTGAGCACAGTCCCTTTTGAACAAAATGCATTCACATAGAATCTCAGTAAATTACCTTGAGATCGTTTGTTTCCACAATGGAGATGGTGTCTGTGAGATTTTTTTTCTAGAAAGTGGAACAGAGAAGCAGAGAGAAGATTTCAACTATTAATTATCACTTCATGATTATCACTGTTTTCATTCTTGTGTTCCTGATATAGTTTGCCAGAGGTGCGTAGAGGGTTGTTAACTGTGCCATGAATAGTTCTTTCTTACACTTTATATTAACGTGCTTGTCATAAAAGTTACTGATTAGAAAAGATGTTTATAACATTAATATGTGTTACTAATTAGAAGCTATAAGTGCTAATAATAGCATACCAAACATGTTTATTGGAAGATTAAAAGACATTTCTAAGCATTGAAGAGACTTTTGAACAGTGTATAGACTGATGAAGAATGTAACACAAGCCTTGAGTTTCTTATAGTTATTAATAATTGCATTACAAATACATTTATTGAGTTTACCTGACTTACATATTATGTCATTGGTAAACTTTTACTCAGCTTTTGTTAATGCTTTATTAAGATTTCTACATATTTTATAATGAATGTATTTGTAGTTAACTATGGGTTTATTAACATTTAACTAGACTTTTTGGGAGTACTGAATATAAAGTGTGAAGAAGGCTTATTAAATCCTTTATTATGCACTTATTAACAGCTAACAATGCATTTTTGGGTACCAGATGTAGAAAACCACCTAACGCTGTTCCCTGGCTGTCTAATCCAGTGGTTCTCAACACTTAATGAACATAAATCTCTCTCTAGCCAGACAACCTACAGGATTTTTCTGCTGTAGTCACTGTCAGACACGTCACACATCCACATACTGGTAAACAAAAAAAAATACTACATTAAATCCTTTATAGAGTAGCAGCACATGTGTTGTCTTTATGCTGAAATGTCCAGCCTAAATAAAGAATTGAATTTTTCATGTGTCCTCTAATTTGTCAAACTTGACTTTTTGTACTTTTATCTTTGTAACTTGAAGCGACGTCTGTGTTCTTTAAGTTTTTTTGTTTCTGACATGGCGTTTGCCCTTTGGTATAAACAAACTGTTAATGTTTCCTCTTATTTGCTACACTCAAAAGCTGTTTGTACTTGCACTTTTTGTGTTTATCTCCGTAACCTGAAGAGCCATCTGTGTTCTGTTGTTTTTTTTCTGGGATGGTGTTTCCTCTAATTTGTCACACTTGGCAGATGTTTGTACTTTGTACTTGTAATTTTTAAACCTTTATCTTTGTAACTTGAAGAGACTCTTCTGTTTCTGACATAGAGTTAGGAGTGTGGCACATGGACATTTTTTTAAAAGCCAGTATGTACAGAATTGGACAGGTTTTTGCTTTGGCACCCTCGATGTGTTAGAGTTTTGGCCTTGTCTCTCAGTGTGTCATGTTTGTCTCTGTCTGTGTCGCTGGGTGTGGACTCTCGGCTCCCTCCTCCTGCCTCTGTTGCTGGGCGTGACTCTTGGTTCCCTCCTCCTGCTCATCCACCTAATCCTCTGCAGCTGCTCTCCTGCTCATCTGCACCCAATCCACCATCAAGCCACTGCAGTATATACCCCGGCTCAGACCTCCAGACTCTGCCAGATCGTTCAGTCACCTAGTGGTAAAGATATCTAGGCTCTTGTCAGCTAAAAGTTTTGTAGTCTGTTTTTGGATGTTTTTCTGGATCTCTGTAACACCCTTTTTCCCTGTGCCTCAGATCCTCCACGCCAGCTCTGCTCAAACCAGCCTCGCCTCTGTCTTCAGCCACCAGCTCCATTGCCTGCCCTGCTCAGCCATTCAAACCAGCCTCAACCTTCAAAAGAACCAACAATAAACTGTTTTGAACCTCTCGCTGTCTCCAGGTTGTGCTCGTATTTTGGGTCCAATATTGAATGGTTACAACACGATGGCAGCACGCAGCATTTAATGTTCCAGACACAGCAGATAAAAGTTATTCAGATATATATAAAGCAGAACTCTAACTCACACTCACAGAAGAGTCAAATGGTGGCGGTCTGGCTAAACGTAGGGGGCGGGTCATAAGTCACTAATGAAAAAAGGAAATCTGCTGAGCGCAATGATGAGTCTGACAAATGGTTCATTAGTTTGGTCACGTTACATCAATCCATTATAAAGCTATGCACCTTTTTCTTACAGCCCACTCCACTGCTATGCTGGTCACACCTAGAAATGATAAACTTACCAATTCGTCCATGGTGAAATAGTCGTTACAGTTTCCTTTTGACATGTTGATCATGCTCAGGAACACCTTGCAGACAAAAAAAAAATTAACAGCAGCATTAAAGGTCTGCTTTTCAATAGTTTGGGAGATAGAATGCCATAAAATCTTATATCATAAAGTATCAAATAGTGCAAACACATATAACCAAGCTGTGCAGTCAGCTCATACTTCCTTAACCCTGGTCGAATGAATTGAATGCACAGTATTTCCTAACTCTTGTTTGTATTAAACTGTACATTATACATGTCCTCTGTCCTCCGGATCTTATCATTTTAAGTTAGAACTCATAACTCCGAGCTACCATGTCAGCGTTACTAGATGCTGTGTGCAGAGACTGAAATAAAAATGTGTAAAAATGCTTAAGATAAGAAGCTTGCACTGAGTTGGGGCGCTACGGTTGTTATTTGTTGCTGCCAATAGGAGGCACTAGAGGGCTTTTTCAGTGCTGTACACCATGAGCTGCTCAAGAGCAGACGCTAATTTACCTGCTCCTAATAAAGAAGCCGTATTGTTGTGGCAAGTCATCCTCTGTCATTTTTCACCAGAGACATATTTTCTTACTATCAGCTGAGATACAACACTCTGTTTACTAGGAATTCATAATATTTACACAGCTGCCATTTTCCTCTGACATCACACTCAGTGTTGTACTGCTGAGTTCCAGGTTGCAAGTTGTATAAACATAGAGAATCTGACAAGTTGTTATTGTTTCGCCACCTCCTAATTGATCAGCAACTGAAAAGACAACGGATAGCGAAAACCTGGAAGGAGAATGGACCATCAGAGGAAAATGGCTGCTGTGCCATTATGTGGTGAATGCTGCACAAGTGACACTTACGATGAGAAACAAGAGGATCGCATGATTCCATGACATCATGCTGCCAGACTCACCAGACTCACACTATGGAAGAAGAAGAAGAAGCAGAGAACAGGAGAAAGTTATGTTATGGTAAAGACACTTGGGTGTGTCGCTGGTCTGGAACACTCTCTTCCAGGAAGATTCCACCATTATGAGCGTAGAAATTATTAATTGATGGATCTAAATGGAGAAAGCGCCCAAACCACGCCAGGCAATCCATTTTGTTTAATCACTAATCATGTTATCTCCCTTCAGTTTATCATGTGTTTGTACATACACATTTATTAAAGTGAAAGGGGGAGAAACAGACACTCCCAACACTACTAATGAACTAATGCATAAAATCACATGAGCATTCTTTAGAGATTTTAATTAATTCGTTATTATTATTTATTGCTGTCAGTCTCTCCCTTATCTCTCCCTTTGGAATTAAATAAAAGTGACCTGAGTAGAGAACTTGCAAACATGGTGGAACAAAAATATCTATTTGGCTTTTGACTTAAACAGTATAGCTGCTTTTTGAAATTGAAATCGAAATTGAAAATAAATAAAAAGAAACAAGGTCCACATCTCTGGAATTAAATACAAGCTAGCTATATGGGAAAATGTTACTCATGTGGGTAATAAACCTAAGTGTTATTGTCATCAACTGTCATCCATGTCTGTTTTTTTAATTCATTTTTAATCATCTATTTTCAATAATTAAGCAAATTTTACATGTGGCCTGATTAAATTCTGTTTATTGTTTTGTTTGTTTGTTTGAAGTTTTATAATAGTAATAATAATAATGGATTACATTTATATAGCGCTTTATCACAGACACTCAAAGTGCTTCACAAGTTTTAGTAAAAATAATAAAAAATACCTTGAAAACATCTCTTATGCTGTGTTAATCATAACTGAAATGCAATTAATTAGATACCATAGTAGAGTGCTGGAAGTTGATATTATGTTAGTGTTTTACACCTGGTATATTAACCCACAATGCCTCGAGTTTACTCAACACAGACAGGAAGAAGCAACCTGTAATGTTAAATGGTCACTGACTGAAGTCCTTGAGAGGAGCAGTTTTATCTTCCATAGAAAAACGAGCTGCTTTGCTGAACTTAAAGCTCAACTCTCACCGCTACGTCACTGACTGTAAGTGACACGTTTATATTTAACTCCCTACCAACTCAATGTTTCATTAAGTAACTTGCCACTAACGTCATTTAACTTTTTGTTGTTTATCTAATGTAGCGTAGCCTCCACGCCCCTTGATACACACCGCAGCTGCGCCTCTGGTGTAACTTTGTTTAAATTCCGTGCAGGTTGCGCCGAAAATATTGTACCAGCATAGTGTCAGCCAGCATTTCTGGGAGTGAGAACAGAAAAACTCGGTGTAGCGGAGCCTTTGGGATTAATTAACCGTGATGATTTAAAGCGCGGTTAATAGTAACATCGGTTAATCGCTGCACCCCTACTGTGAGTCTCAAAAGAAACACGTGATATTCTTTGTGTCATGTTGTTGTTGTTGCTACCATAGTAATAATATAATATTTCCCTGAAAATAGAATGCAATTCACGAATACTGAATTCATTGGGGATGATAATGTTTCATCATCAACTAATTAATTGCCATTAAGAATTTAACCAATTAAACATGTATTAATTGATAATTAATTGATAGTCTAGAAATGGCAGTAATTTCGTCTCTTTTGACAATGTCTTTTTCCAGGAGAGGCATTTGAGGGTTAAGGACACGTAAAATTAAAAAAAAGGAAATTTAGAAAAAAAAAATGTGTTTTGCATATTATTTATGACAAATTGATTAATTGGTTGTTAGCATTTTCAACTATCATTTAAGGAAAATGCACAAAATTGATAGATAAATGACTGATAAATCTAAATGCTGTAATGTCGGTAAGGAATTTTAGATACGACCAGTTGCTGAGTGTTAGATAAGACAGTGTCAGGATGTCAAGAGGAGCAAAAACAAGAAAATGGATTAGAGCTGAACAATTGTGAAGAAATATCTAGTTGCAATTATTTTGACTGATATTGCAATTGCTATATGATTTGCAATATTAGAGGAAAGGATCATTTTTACATGATTATTCTTATTTTCATTGAAAAACACATTAAACAGGGATTATTTTTCAGGGATCTATACTAAACAAAGATGTTTTCTGAAGTCTAGAGAATGATGTGTTGGCCAGGACACCACTGCAGCACCACAACATTTTATCTAAAATTGTATTTTGACACAAATTCCACCTTTAACAAATATTTCAATTTGCAATTTGAAAATAGATTTTGATAAAAGTTCGATTAATCATTCAGCCCTAAAATGGACCCAAAAATGCAGAGCAGCGAATGTTTGTGCAAAATGTTTCATAAACTCAAGACTAAAACAAAAAAGGCTCTCTCATAGATCAGGCACGAAGAGTCCAAAGCCAGAGAAAAGAACAAAAAGCACACAATAAAACCAAAAGAGGAGGCAAAGTCGAATACAGTCAATCATTAAGAGACATGGAGGGGAAAATCTTCATGCAAAAATCCATGAGGAAATACCAGGAGGTCTGACAGATACAGATGAGATGAACTGGCATCTAAGGCAGCAGACATAAAACTACAGACTGGGAGGCTGCTGAGGGGAAGGTGAAAACAGACAAAGCAGTAAAGTAGCAGTAAAGATAATAAAGACGCATGAGGGAAGGTTATACCACAATATAACAGGGAGTGACTAGACAAAACCTCAAGTCTGTGACAAAGTGAAAAAAAGCCCAGTTATTTCCAACAACAATTCAGTCAACTAGCTAATAAACTGAAGATGTCAATGACGTTTTCAGTACCTCAGCTGCGCTCCCATACCGCAATTTGGCACAGATTGGTTTAATGTGAATCGGTACTTGTTAGTACCAATGATATTTGGTTGGTACCCTTAAAAGTGCGGAGCTCAGTAGCGAACCCTATTCAGTACATGTGTGAATGCACCCAAAATGCACTGAGGACTCAGACCACATTCAGAGGTGGTCTGGGCTGCTTACGGCCACATTCTCTTAGCAGTGTGTCTTGGGCCACACTGACGGACCGACTGACGTCCTGTGGGTGTACCATTCAGTTGAATGTAATGCAATTTGCGTGTCTACCATGTTTTATGCCATTTTAAGTTGTTCTAATCATGCTAATGTTTGGTCAAGTGCTCGTTTTTCCAGCACAATCTTCTGATCATTCAACAATTCAACAAATTCTTAAATATTTACTTGTAAATTCGGCAAATGTTCTACATTAAGCATGTTTTTTAAGTTACTACTGTTAGGCCACCTCTTAGAAATAACAACACAATTGGTCTTTGCAAAAGGAAATCACTTAACTACATGTTTATTTAGACAGACACACGGATGACATCATCTCACCCTCCCCTCACCCTACCTAACAGTCAATAACAAACATACCTTCAGTGACTCTCCAAAACAGCCCAGCAGTTCACTTCAGCTCCAACAACCTGATACAGAAGAAAAGAAAACACCGTCCTGTCACCGTCCTCTGACTCTGGTGGCTCAAACATGTCCAATAAAGCTGCTAGAGAGAGCGCCCATGTTTCAGGTTGTTTTCACATGGTGGTGTTCGATACTGAGGCAGCGGGGTGGACGCCTCCGCAGCATTTCAGAGCAGAGAAAACTGCTACATTTTTTTATGATGTTGGGATCACATTTATGTACTTTCCTCCCCAGACTCCTCGGGGAGGAGGGGACCAGGGGGAAAACAACTCACTTCAACCATAGACTGTCGTAGTCGCTTTTGGATGTGCTATTGTTACATTTTGCTCCTTTAAATGCTTAAATTAAATTGTGAAATGTAGTTGGAAAAAAATCCCCAAAGTACAGCTTGGGGCAAACTTAAAAATTAAAGCGAACATTTTACAGATTGAATTCTAGAGACAGTGAGGACGCAAACGGCTCTAAAAATTCTATCACAATCACTGACATGCAGTTGAAAAAAGTCTTTGTATATTTCACTCATATGTGCTCAAAGCCTGACAAGGCATACAAACAACAGCCTCACACGGTGCCAAATCAGCAGCATTCTTCATTTACTTCCCCTTTAATTTATTCAATGCCAAACGTAACACTGAGGACAAAGAAGGGAGGAGAACGAGAGTTTAACATTCCACCGCTGTTTATATGAAGTCCCTAACACACACAACTACTTTATACCATCACCTCACCCTGATCTGATGCACTGCTTGGACACGCAAGCTACTGTATCTGTGCTTAGCCGCTGTCATATTCCCACATAAGTGCACAAGACAGGACAAGACACAATTCACCTCACTCCACCCATGCTGGGATACCACAGAGCCTAGTGCGTCACACAAACTCGGAGACCTCTCATCTAACATACTAAGAATCTGTTAAGAGTTTTTGTTTTCATGCCAGAAAGGTTTAAGTGCGAGCAAAATGGAAAATTATACTTGAAAAATATTGAAATATATTCTAGTAGACAACTAAACTAGGGCTAATTATTTATTTTTTATCACTGATGAAAGTACCAATTACTTTCTCAGTTAATCGATTCATCTTTTGGTCTCCAAAACATCAGAAAACAGCAGAAAAAATCTGACATCATCACATGTCTTATTCAGTCCACGGGCCAGTCTTAAACCCCAATTTATATTTTTATAATGTAATTCACTATACTGTCTGACAGAAAAGCAGCAAATTCACAATTTGAATGCCTGGACATATTAAAAATTGACAGATGTTGAGGTAAGTTAAAGGGGCAAGTAGCCAGCGGTTGTGTAACACAGCAACACAGGCTCTCTGCCAGGATTTTTTCTCTGATACAAACAGACAGAAAGGAGACACAAAGACAGAGGTACGACATGCAACAGTAGTGCCTGGCTGGAATTAAACATTCCCAGGCACTCTGAGCTTGTTACTGAAAGAGTGTTGAATTATGGGTTGCATGTACCTGCAATGTTGCTTGGCTAGGAAGTTCCTACCAGTGTGTTTATCAACCAATTAATGGGAAAAAAAGTAATAAAGCCCATCTAAAGGTCCAGCATGTAAGATTTTCATCCAAGCAATGTTTTTCAGGCAACTGAGACAGCATTTCTGTTTGAGACATTCCTCCTCCAACATGTCACCTATTTATTTCTGTAACCCGGTCATGTCCAGCCCGCGTGCCTCCTGCACAGATCACCCTCACAGCTCTGCACATACACGCAGCCGGTGCCACTGTGAAGCGCTCGACTTCAGCTAGGTGTGGCCTCGTCCTCATCTCCTCAATTGTCCGGACATTGTTGCACGTGTCTCAAAGGAACAAGAAACAGCCCAGTAACACGCTGAATAAAAACCCTGAACAGTGAGTCTGCATTGCGCCTACCGTGAGATGTTGTCGGTGTCTTGTCAGCTCCGCACCACAGCGGCAGTCATACTCTTTTGACAGCTTTACTTTCACTTTCTTCTTTTCACGAGCACACCGTCCCTCCTTCCCAGCGCTTAACAAGTGACCTCACTGGAGTTTCCAAGCGAGCTCGGGGCTGATAATCAAACAATAATAACCGTAGACCCTTTATATAGGGTCCGGCTGGAAAGTTTGGGGACTTGAACCCACCAACATGTGCATGGGGATGTGCTCGTGCGCACGCGTCATTTGGCTGAAAGCCTAAACTATCTCTCACCTCAGACACTGACGTGTAGAAACTTGTCACTAAGTGATAGACCACTTCAAGTCCTACTGTGCTGGTTCGAAGATTTTAGATTTTTCAGAAAAAATGGCCACCATCCGTCTTTAATCAGGAACATGTATTGTCGGCTTGAACTGGGCCAACTGGCCTGAAGTTTCATCGATAACGCCTCCTGCAGCATCACTTCTCCATTCGTCATTCAGGACATATTTATTATCGCCTGTAGTCAAGTCAAGTCTAAGTCACATTTTCACCAAAATTGTGGCTCTGCTAGAGAGGGTCCAAATCTGCTGAAAGTTTCAAACAAAATCTTAAGACATATCTTTTTTTTTTTTAACCATTACTTTCTCCTGAAGTGTTTTTTTTTTGTGTTCTGATGTTTTTCTTATTTTTTCAGAAGTGTGCTGCCATGCCAGAAAAAGAGGAACAGATCAGTATTGCATTACATTATGAAAAGTTTATTGATAAATGTTTTTGAATGTCTTTGAACTATGTGTTTCACGTTGTAAGAGTTAATTTCACTTGTTATTACAACATACTGTCTATTTTGTTGTGATAACTTCATTGTTAATTGTGATAATGGTTATAACATAACAAGAAACTTTTTGCCATTACAATAAACCAAATATCTTGTTATAACAAAATGTTTTGCGCTATAAAATGATGACTTATGTTATAATGTGACATAAAATGTCTCATCACATAACAATATAAGTTATCCTATTACACTGTGAAAACTGCTGTTATAACACCAAGTTATCATGTTATAACATGAAATATTTGTTACAATAAGATAAGTTTGTATATCATAATAATGTGAAATTAATTGTTATGACACGAAAACAACTTGTAATAACTATAAACTTTGCATATTGTACCAAGATACTGATCATTTTTGTGGCGAGGCAGGAATAGGCTGCCGTTGTGAGTTGTAGGTTGTAGTTTTTTAAACAGTGTAAGTTTTTTCCAGTGTTGTTTTTAATTACGACTCTCACTGTTGTGGTGTGGAGGGGTCAAAGAGAGCATGATTCATATATAATCTGCATACTAAGAAGAAAACATGCTGATGTACTATGCTTTACCAGAACTTAGGATTTTGTTTTAACTGATATTTTTCTCTATTGAGACATAATTACAAACAGACTGTCAGGCTGGTTGACCTTGATATAACCAGTAAATCAATTCACTAATAAAGAAGAGACCAAATACAGATGCCCGGTCAGTATTTTATTTCACAGGACACACCATCACCATCTGTAAAAGACCTTCTTCACAAAGTCCACAACTGACATTTAAATAAGTTTTAGAATGAAAACCACTGACAAAAACACAGCAATAAGAAGCATCTTTTGGAGTGTAAAATCAGTAAACATGGGATATCATGTAATTCAAAACTACAATACCCACAAATTCATTAAAAATGTTCAAGCATCACTATTAACCAAGAGAAAAAACAGTAGTTGTACAGGTTACACGGAAATAAACAGTAAAAATGTATCCCAAAATCAAAAAAGAAGACAGTGCTAAGTTTAATCTCTGTAGTTCTAACACAAGGCGAATAGTAAACCTGCTGCTAAATGCTAGTTTTGCTGCTTTTTTGTGAGAGGCTCACTGTCCAAACTGTTGACAGCCTGAGGACGATTTACGATTTGAACACACATTACTCAATAATCATTCGTGGCACGCTGGAGTAGACTGAGGCACATCATCGGTTTGACAGGCTTATGTAGGCAGGCTGAGGCATGAAGTGAAGAAGAAGAAGACAGTAAAGAGAATTAAATAAATCTGAATCACATTTGATGCAGTTATCTGAAGCTCCTGTCTGAACTGCAACATTATAACAAGCCCTTGATCAAGAGGCGAACGGACTCTGTAGTATTCTCTAAAAGATTTACAAAAATATATATCACATAAGTACAGTAGGCAGGAAAGGACATTACAGAGGTAATTAAAATTAATTTAACCTTGCTTCATCATGGTAAAAGTTTCTGATGCAAACATGATACGCTTGATTTTTGTGATCACAGTACAATATTTGGCTGTTCCTCATGACCTCGATCCTCTGATTGTGACATACTGGCTATACTGGTTTGTCAACTCAGCAATTGTTTGAACACTTCATCATGAATGAATCTTTTTTTCGTGATTACTGGGAAAACAAAGCTGTGTTATTTCAGAAAGTATATTGTGTAAGCAAACTACTGTAGTGAAAGGAAAGGGAAAACAGTAGTATTGCCAAGCAGCTTTTTTCTTATACAAACTGTTAGGAAAGTCATGAGTTAAGAGAAGTAGAAAAGCTGTTAGTGTACATTGCTGCAGCTGTAGAAATTGCCTTTAGAAACATTTTACAAAACTGAGATACGTGTCTTGAAGCTGTGTAACAGAGAGATAATATAAAACAAATGGCCACTCTGGCAGTCAACAGTTTGGAAACTGAGCCACTAAAACTGTCGAACCTGAGAGAGTGAGTCTGAAGCCACTGTGGTCTGATGTTACCAAAATATTGAGCAATCAATCCCTCTAAAAAGAGATAAAGTTAGAAAAGATGAACAGAGATGTAGTGGGAGGTTAACACTACCTTAACAAAAGCAGACACTTCTTAGTCAGTGTTTCCATTTATATTAGCCTGTGGGTATTTTGGTAATTTTAGTGAAAACAGGAATGACTCTTAAATATATCCGTTAACAGTAGCTGCATTTACGTCCAACTATATTGCAAACTTTAACCATATCAAGAGTAAATCAGCAAAAGAAAATGCGAATGAATGCTTGTTGCCATTCACTACTGTTATATGATTATCAGGAGTTGGTTAACTGAAATAAACAGTGGGTTCACTCTAGGCTCCAATAACAGTTGAGCAACCCTGGTAAAGTTTTTCCTTTATTATTATTCACAAAAGGGGTTTCCATCTTCCATTGCGTTACACATTGCACAACTTTTTTACAGTTGTGTAAAAGGAAACCCCAGACCCACAATTAAATTAAAAATAATAAAAAATAACAATGCGTACAAATCTTGTGACTTTCGCAAATCTTGACCCTTTTTGTGAACCTGAGGACATTTTTAATTTTTAAGAATTTTCCACTTTTTCTAACGTGACGCGTCAAATTGCACGTAAAATATGTTAATGGAAACACGGCTAGTCAATAGTTCTCTTAGGCTTTTTGTTTCACCACCACATCACTGCACATGAGAACATGACAACGCTAACAGCAACTAACTGAGCAACTGTAGTACATTCTTATTAACACACACACACACACACACAGAAGACAGTTAAACAAGAAATGTTACAAGATTTCCCTTAGGAATTGCATTGATTAAAAAATTGCATTGAAACCGTTTTACTGAATGAATACTTGAGTTCAGGCACAAATGTGTTTCTTAAATGCCATAGCTTTAAAACCAGGGATGGGTGAAGGGGGGGGCAAAAGAACCACTGGTCCTGAAGTGTATTATCTTGCACCATTTGTAAATTTAAATGCTGATCACGGCTTTCCCCTTCAAATAAAGTACTCACTGTTCTTTGTCTTTCCCGATAAATATGCTTACTTTAAAAGGGAAGTCTGAGCTGGCTGGAACCTCTTACCACTTTCACTTTCCCCTTTCTTGGATGCTTGATGACAAGGCAAAGCAACTGTGTGAAACACAGCAGCACTTCACTTCTGACATCTATAACAGGTGAGGTGCATTTCATTTAACAGCAGTAAAACACAACTGTGACCGGTGAGCTGAGGCGTATTATGTAGTTATCTAAATTGTTCAACTTAAAACATCTATAGCTTATTTAACCTATCCACTAAACTGACAACAAAAAAAGAAGAAAAAGTCTTTTGCGCCTCTCTTCTCCAGTTCTCCCTTCCTCTATACACATGGCTATAAATTAATCCTCCAGTTACACCTGATCTCGGACAAAATACAGCCTGATGCTGTCACTTTTATGGTGTTGTTTAATATTGAAAACAATAACTGTAATCAGAGAATTTACCTGAATCGTGTAAATTTGAATTGGAACCACTGAATTTGAACGTAATGTGATGGCTTTTTTGCGATTGAGGATCCAGCGGCTCTATTATGAGCACAGCACAACAATGGAAAACTACAATGCATTGGCAGCCTTCCAGCTGGAACATGACAGCCCTGAATCACAGTCTATAACCTACACATGAGTAATAGTACCACTTCCTGTTTCAAACCACTGCATTCAAGTTCAGAAAGAACCTGACAAGAGAAACATTGGTTTCTCAATTCAGCCAGTGGCAAAACATGACAAGTATTAATCCAAGGTACCAGTTTGAGATAGCTGAGTGTTTTCTGCTACCTTATTTCTATATATATATTTTTTATTGTACTTTTTATGCAACTTGAATTAACGAAGCTATTTGTTACTGTGAAGATAAGCACTTTTCAACATGAAATCCTGCTTACATGTTAAACATTACTGATAAAACATAATATATGACAATATAAGTAGATATTTCGCTATTAGCATTTGCTAATAATATTTTTGTATTTCAATATTTTGAATGCAGGACATCTATTTGGAGTATTTTGAACTATTTTTACACTGTGGTACTACTGGTTTCACCTGCGTAATCTCTTCAACTGTTTTCATCAGAGCAATCTATGCTGGTCAAATACTCTAATCAGGCAAGCAGTTTCCTTTAAATGTGCCCTTTGTAGTGTTTAATAACAGCAACTCGCTGCAATGTTTTTGTAAGTGGGTCCAAAGCCTTAAAAGGCTTTCTTATGGCTTCGTACTGGCAACAGCTGTGGCCACAGGCATCATGTTTCAAGAGAGACTGAGATCATTTATTACAAGAAAATGACTGAACCTAAGAAAACAAACTCCACAGCAACAAACAGTCCTGCTAATCCACACCTCTATTTCATCCTTCAGTAATAACAATGATAACCTGGTTCCCCTTGTCTGATCACTAACGAGGTTAAGCTCAAAAACTTACATAATTTTCTTATAATGGGTTCATCATGTTGTTGTATTGAGACAACAAAGCTTGTTTTCTTGAGATTATGGCATGGTTGTTCTCTGCTTTCACATCAACAACGTTAGACCTCAAACACAGTCTCAAGGCATTTTGGTGAGACACTGAATGTAAACAGAAGTTTTGTTAGTTTACAAAAAACTCCACAGAGCACCTTTAATTGTCACTGTGAAAACTACCAACCACTTAGAGGGTGTGATAATTTGAGGAAAACATGCAACACATTTATTTTTATAGGTAATTGCACAGTAGGGTGCATTTTACTGTGATTACAGGCGATGTTTGAAGACAGCACTTGCTTCCTGTTACAGATGATTTATTTAAGACATCAGAGAGTTAAACGTTGATTCAGGCTGTGGTACCTGGCTTGTCCAGAGATCAGGTGATGGCTAAAAGCAGCCATGGAAATCAACTGAAACACTTTTATAGTAGCCATTCCTAAAGATTAGACTGGAACTTTCATTGTCTATTTTATAAACTTCACGTCCCATTTTATGCATTAAATTAAATTACAACAACAAAAAAAAAAAGTCTCCAAATCTGAAAGCTGTTTTCCTTCATTGAGATCTATCTGCTCCAGTCTCATCTGACTCGTGACACATCCTTTTATCCTCAAGACATCCTGATTTTAAGCAATGACCTACAACATGCACTCGACAACCTCGACGTGTTATGAACCGTGTCACTTGGCTGAACTGCAAAGCATCATTTCAGACTAAGGACGAACTAAAAAACATTTTCCTTTCACTTTTATTGAGATTAAGGGCCTAATAATGCTTTCTGTGTCTCTTAAGGCTGTGGATATTTGTCACTCTTTCTGTTTGTTACTTAGTGACTAAACGCTTCTTTCTTAAGTGATGACCTTTGCTCCCTCCTTCTTGAAAATCGCCCACAGAATCCTCACAGAAAACAAGTCACAAATGTCTTGGACGGCACTAATTCCAGGATGCAGTGATGGTGTTGCTGAGCAATATTGCCGAGGGAGAAATTGTTTCAGTGGAACATTGGCGAGGCAGGCGGGGTCTGGGATTAACATGGATGTATCACTGGTAACAGCTGTTAGCCTGTTTATGATCGTACTATTTGCCGATTTCAGTGTAGGTTGCATCTGGGAGGATTTTTGCTGTTTCCTGAGGATGCCACAATATAGCAGGACTTATTCCTGCAAAGTGCATCCAGTGAGTCAGACTAGCGCCACATATAAGGGGAAAAAACAGGTATAGTAAGTGGAAGAATTTTTCTTTGTATTTTGAGAATAAAAATTGTATTTAGAGTTGAAATACCATTTTGAGTATTTATTTTAACTTTAATCTCAACATTCTGACTTTCTTCTCATCATTTTGATTTTGTTCTAAAAATGAAAACAAAAAACAATAACAACAAAAAACATTCTTCCTCAACTGTATTCTTTCCTTATGGCTGGCCCCAATACTCTTCTGTAAAATCTGTCATGAAATTACGAAAATAAACAAAAGCATACACACACACGTTAACTCTGAATAGCTGTCAAATATGTTAATGCCCATTCACACAAACGCTTTTGAACTTTCTTAAATGGAAGAATGCAAAACATGAAGGATGAAAATGGTGCCGCAGATCATCTGTCTAACATCAAAGGGCCCCTGGTGTCTTCAGTTTGCCTTCGATTTTTCTGTCTGAACAGATTTCTGTCTGATCAGGGTCTAAAAGCCAACTGTATAAGGCTGGGAGCTGGGATAGGATGTGCTTTTAATATTTACGGTAGTGTAGTTTCTACACTTTGTTTAGACATCTTGAGGGAAATATTGGTCATGGTGAGACACTTCTTGACAATTTCAGAGGAGCTTTTTGGGCTGAGGCTGGCCTGTGCCTTTGGAGGACGAGGAGGTTTTGGTGTCAGCAGAGAGGAGAGTCATGATGTCTTGAAGAGCCTTACTTATCTGAGCTCCGAACCTGTGGGAGTCCTAAAACGGAGAACAATGAGGATTAAAAAGAGGGAAGGAAAAGAAAAGAGACAAACAATTGCAGGGAGAGCAGAGATAGAGAGAGAGAGGGAGGGAGGATGAGATGGCAGGAGGGAGGAGAAGCAACTTATATAAATTAAGTATTGCTGATATTTTTAAGACTGATACTGAAATAGATGTTTGTAAAAATTAAAGTGTAGAAACTCATAATTTAAAGGCAATTGCCTTGACTAGAATTTTGAATCAAACTCAAACTCGTTTTGAAATAAAGTTAAAAAAAAAAAAAATCTTTTGTTCAGACAACTTTTCTTCTCCAGATAAACTTGAATCTTTGAGTGTCAGAAACCCCACAAAAACTGTATTTCAAAACTCAAAAAATATCCACATTTTAGTTTTTACTGTGTAGAAATAAATCTGCTCACACTATAAACCCAAACAAGTTAGCAGTAGTCAAAAAATTGAGGCAATCAGTTCCCACAATTTTGGGGGGTTTGTTGAACTCTATTATTTGGAGATTGTGTTACATGTACTCTTTGATTTGATTACAGTTAATTAAATATTAGGGCTGTCAGTTTAACGCGTTAATTAGATTAATTAATTACGCTGCAAATTAACGCGCTATAAAAATTAACGCAATTAATCATGAGTGGCAAGTCAATGCGCAAGCATTTTAAATTTGGCTATTTGAGTTCGGCACGCGTGTGATCCGCGGACCACATGTGAGCATCATAGTTTTACTGTCACTGTTACTTTTGTATAAGTTATAATACCCGAAATCTCAATGCAGAGTTGCAGTGAAAAGAGGACAAATGCGGCTGTATGCAGCGCATCTCTGTGAAGAGCGACTGATTTAAAAGTCGTCACATCGCCTTGAGTGAAATCCAGACCGTAACTTTTTTCACTGATGTAACTCTGCTATCACCAAAGAAACAGATCATAAAACTGTGATGTTCACTGAAACTTGTCTTAACTTCTACACAGCTCCTCTCTGCTCACCGCTGCAGCTCTGTCTCACCCCGTCTGTGACACAGTGTGTCTGCTGATTGATCGTGACTTCTAACCAATCAGATGTGCTGCTGTAGGCGGGACATTGAGCCAGACTACAGAGCATAGTTGTGTATTATACTGTACAGTGTATAATGATCTAATATATGTATAGTATATACAGAGTACAGCACTGTATAAGTCTGAAGTTTTTAATATTATTACCATTATCATTACTATTATCATTATTATTACATTACATAACTATGGTGATAATTACAGACAGACAAAGATCAAAGACAAGTGCATTTTTAAAATAATTTAACCCTAATCCCACCACTTTTTTCTTTTTTGCTGAGCCGAAAAATGATCCGATCTATGACTCAAACCCGTGATACGATCCGAACCGTGAGTTTTTTGATCCGTTGCACCCCTAAGAGCGAGGCAAGCTTACTTGGACCTTTGAACGGCAAGTTTATTTATAAAAAGAACAAAGACGGGACTATTAACAAGAACGCAGTGATTTGTAACTTGTGTATTCAATTGATTAGTCATGCACTACAATTTTGTAATGTCCTAGAATTCAAATTCTTTATTTGGGGACCTTTAGCAGACATGAGATTAAAATGCGATTAATTAGATTAATTAATTACAAATCCTGTAATTAATTAGATTAATTTCTTTAATCGCCTGACAGCACTATTAAATATAACTATTTTCAATAAATGTATCTCAGGATTAGTAGAAGGGTTTGTAAAGAAACACAAAAGAAAAAAAATCTACTGACACTCAACATTTTTAAGTTTGTAGAACCTCTGAAGAAATTTAAAGTTTTCACTGCTAGTATAATTCATTCATCTGAACATTTGGTTTTATAATGCATAACTATTTTAATTTTAATTTTTTTTTTTTTTTTGTTACTTATCAGCTGGCATCTACACTAAGACAGCTATATATGCAAGCAGTTATATCAACCTCACTATTTTATGGGTCTGGTTCTATTCATGTCAATTCATGAACACAAGATTCTATGTAAAAGTGACATTGTGAAAAGGGAACTGAAAATGGCCAGCGAAGCAATCAACAATTTGTCGGTCCTGTCATGTGCTTTGTTCTAAGAATGGCCTGATGATGATGCAACCCAGCCTTCGGCGTGGAAAGCCATGAATCAGTCTTTAACGGCCTTGTGATCAACCAGTTAGCAGGAAGTTGATTGCAGCATCAACTGTTACTGAATAATTATTCATTGAGATGTCTGCATGAATAATTATTCAGCTGAATATATTGGCAGGGCTCCAAGTAAATTTTTGTCCCCTCATTGTTCTGCAACTGTCCCAAATTTTACTGTGAACTGTCCCGGTCTTAACAACCACTGTCCCACATTGAAGTGTTTTCTTTTTTTTTCCATTCTCAGTAAAACGTAGTAAATGAGCATTCCTGCAATGTGGCGTGCAGTTCGGCCCCAACAATTAAAATGATATATTTTATATTCCTAAATGCTTAAACAGTAATTTCATTTGTAATGATTGGTTTCTCTACTGTCACAATTGGCCTGCATGTCCCTACAAGCAGGATGATGCATCATGCACAAATGTACCGCTAAACTTAAATACACAGAATATGATCCCTCTGCTTTTTCTGCAAAGGTTTCTTTCCTGTTTGATACTGATATTGTACAAAATGCCAATAAATTTTGTGCAAAATATTAACTCTTTTTCATTGCAGTTTGACACAAAAACCTTCAAACATCCTCTGTAATTCAAACTTTTAAACATCAGCGCAACATGAACACTGATGAAAGTGGCAAAGGCTTCACTTACTGTCTCACTGCAGGAGTGTTTGGACGACACGTGGAAGTTGATCATATCCTCACCCACGATGATGTATGAAACCCCGTATCCATCGTCAGCAACCTGACACGAGCACAAAGTTAATACCTCACAGACCATCCATTGCACAAGTATACCTGTGCACGTTTGCATCCATACACCAGCTTCTGACTACAAAAACATGCACCTTGTATGTCCTCGTCATCCATATTTGCAAATAAAAACAAGAGGAAAGTGTGGGTCACTCACAGGTCCGAACCCTCCGCCCAGCGATATGAAGTCGGGGTGGTTCTTCAGGTCAAACAGCTCCATCTGCTGCACTGGGGTCTGACTGGTGGAGAGACGCCATGGCTCTGACAAAACCTGGAGTGGGAGTGGGAAGAAAGGAAGGGTGGTGAAGCAGAACGTGTGTAGGTCTATCTGCCCTGCAGGGAGAAATTACAATGAAAGCAAATAATAAATCACAAACAGTGTGCTTGTGGATTTTGTCTTTTCATCTTTACTGATGATGGATTTACAACAGAGGCTCTCTGAGGCGTACGTGTAAAACAGTTTGCAGCTGATATGTTTTTGGAAAGACCAGACAGTGTATTACTCCCAGGAGACAGGACTCATAGGAAAGCTTATCCAAACTATTTTCCATTTCCCAGGAAATATAAAATGGGAAACACCTTGTTTACTTTCTTAAAACATATTCAGCAGCTGTGTATGTGTGTATGTGCGTGCTGGTAGAACAGCTGCGCTTTAATTAATTACTTAACAGCCACAAAGCACCATGAATTCAAACATTTTTAAAGGCATAATGTGCAATATTGACCTAAAAAATGAATGAACATAATCCATTTCCATTATCATCTATGACCCAACAGAAGTGTGTGGTTGTGTCTGAGATCCTGTCTTGCATCAGATCAGATCCTTGCCTGTTTCTCCTCATTTTCTCATTATTTTTCTGTGCTCAGGACTCTTTACCAACCTAAAAACATCAGTATTTGATGTGCGGGGAATGACACTCAACAATCAGTTATCTATCTGCTGCATGTATGAACAGCTCAGACAAATCCTTCTGACTTTACCTTCAGTTAGTACAGTGATTTGTGGCTCTAGCATCTTAATCAGCTTAACACAACAATTTCTGCCAGCAGAACTACTTCAAAAGATTAAACAATGAAGATGCAAAGTGCTGCACTCTGTGAACGACTGAGGCTACTGTTACACATTTTATATTATGTTAATTATGATGATGAGTGTTGAAAAGCTGTTCGTCTGCCCCAATAATTATAAACACCATCAGATAATAGACTGAAGCGCTCACATTTCTCCTTGTTACATACAGCATTGCCTGGAATGTGACCCATATAGTTTGGCATTAGCTGAAATTATACCTTGAAAAACAAGAGCATTTCCCAGGATTCTTGGGATAATGTGCTTCTGTTCCCTGGATAGAAAATGCCTTATGTTCGGGAGAAACATTAATCCCTAGATTAGACTAAATCAACATGCTGTCACTATCTATTTGGTGTTCAGGTTACAACTGCATTTGCACTCAATTACAGTTCACTCAAGGACTGATTATATCACCATCCTTTTGTTTTGTGACTCCCGTGCTGACTGATGACTGGATCTCCTGGTTTTGCCAGAAACAAGGACAAAGCAGAAAGTAGTAATGATGAACTTCTCTTGACAAGTTTACGAGGTGCTTTACAGAAATGGAAATATAAATACTACAACTGCCAACAAGTAAGTGAGGTTCTTCTGTTCCTAAGGCAACATTGGTCAGTTGTTGCAGAAATATATCAACAATTACTGGATGGATTGCCATCAAATTCGATGCATTCATGGTGGCCAGGAGAACGAATCATACTGATTTTGGGGACATTCATATAGCACCACCAGTTTTACTGCCACTGTTACTTTCAAAGTTATAATTCTCTAAATTTCGATGCAGAGTGGCAGTGAAAATACAAGACAGATGTTTGCTGTGCTTTATTTTGAAGTGCTGTGGGGCATTCACCTCCTTTGAGTGGAATCCATGCTGTGACTTTGGGCATTTTTAATGGTGTACGATACAATACAAGATACTTTATCAGTCCCCCAGGGGAGAAACTGAATGTCACCAACAAAGGACAGATGACAGGCAAGACAAAAGTAAACACACACACATATATCTGAATAATTTAAGTCAATATTTAAGTGTTGCTTTGAAACCGTTATCACTTTTCATATTCTGTGTATATTACTGAAAAAAGACTAAAACAGCAAAGTAACACTGAACCAGACTAAAAGTTTACCTCTTTGAGGAAAGGTGACTCCACCCCCAGGTATTTGGAGACCACATATAGGCAAAAGAGGTGTCTGTCAATTCCAGCGCCAGTCATAGCCATCCGATAAAGGTTCTGGTGCCTCTCTGAAGCCAGTCGGAAGAGGCGCCTGCATTGCTCCTCTGCCTGTCAAACCAAATCACACTTAGACTGGCATCTATTTAAAAAAAACACCTATAAAACATATATAACCTTCAAATTCATGAGAAATACAGCACAAAACAGCCATTTTACTGTGACAATATGGTGATTTTAGACTTGATGGACATTGGGATCAGCAGGATTTTAAAAATTCATGTCAGTTTTTGCAATAAATTCTTAAAAGACAGCATAATCAAGGAGTGTATCAGTACCTCTCCATTCTCTAGAGCTTTGACGAATGCAGAGCTCTCGCTGGAGCAGGATCGCACGGTCTCTGTCCGGCCTTCCCTGAACAGACGGGTCATCGACGCCTCGTAAGTCAGGCAGAAACCACCACGATCCTGGAGGAAGAAAAGAAGGAGGAAGTGGTTTGAGAGGAAGCCAGGGGAAAATGAAAGTAATGCAAACATGTGGTCATTGTGAAATACACACACAAAAGTTATAGAAACAATGCTAAAACCGTAGATGAAAAGTTACCTCTTTGGTAGAACACAGCAAGTGTTTTTCAATGGCAGTTTTCCTGACAACAAAAATAATTTGCTATATGCTATTAGAAATTCTGATGTTTACTTACTGGAGTTGGGAGAGAATCTACAATTAGAGTTACAAACCATTATTAATTGGGTGAAAATGTTCAAATTAGCACTAACGTCAACAAAAATAAATATATTGTATTTGGCAGTAGGAATGTTATGGAAGCTAATGAGCTAATGGCACTCCAAATAAAGAATAAAACCAAAACATTAGGCACTTAGTCCCACATAATGGTATGCTGCAGTGAGGGCCAACAAACTCAGGCAACAGAAAAAGAGATGAGAGAGAGAGGGAGAATCCCATAGGAAGAGATTACAAAGCTACAATACATCTACAAACACCAGCCGAGATAAAATAAACAGGAAAGGCAAGAATGGCACAGATAGGAGGTTTAAAGACATACTTCCAGGCACATAATCTAACCAACTAAAAATAATTCAGAATCATGGAGCCAGGGGGTGATTATGACTAAAATTTACTTTTGTGCATCTTAAAACATATCTAACTCTCTACTACTCTACTGTAGTTAGCATTCATTTGTCCTGACAACACAGTCTGACATCAAAATAGTCAGTACAGTGGCCAAGTATCTAAACTAAACTACTACTAAAAATATTTAAAATAAACAATTTAGACACAGCATCTTGTGCAAAAACATCTATTTCCTGGCGAGAGATTTTTCAGTTGACCTTAACACAGTCCGAGCTCTCTGAGCAGCCAACAGAAGAACTTGGACACTGAGTCATGGTTGCAGCTGCTTGGTATGGTTTTTAACCAAGACAAACATTTAAAAAAATATATATCTTTGGTTGTATCATCGAGCTGTATTTGGAGAGTAAAAATTTACTGCAGTTAGTGAATACACACGCACGATGAGGCATTGTCTTGCAGCGACATACATAAGATGGGTATGATTGTATTAAATCCACAAAATGATAAATAAGGATGTCTAGTCATAAGAACATTTTCAATTCGAAGCTTCAAACGAAATTTGTCGTTATAATGGTACCATTAATGAGTCATCCTTTTAAAGAGAGAAAGGAGGTTGAATGCATTCATTCATCATTGTTAAGAGGATGCTAAAACTGTCAGTGTCATGTCTGCGTTTGCTTGGCTTGTTTAATGTCAAGTTAAAGGTCAAATCGGGCTGGTAGTGCACACAAATATAAAAATATTTCTCCAGCTTGTGGACACAAGTTAGCATATGACCATGAGCTTCTAAAACCAATGCAGATAGAAAGAAAGAACAATGCAGAGGACACAAATGTCCAACTGACTGGTTGATTCCACTGGGCACTGCACAAAGTGCCTACCTGATTATGCTGAGCTGCTCAAATACTTTTATTAACCTCCTTGCTTTTTGTGCTTCTACCAGGGATATGTAGGCTTCACAGGTGAATAATTTCTTTTCTGTCTGTATTCATGGTCAATTTTAAAAACTGACCGGATTCTCTCTGCTTTTTCTGTTTCTGTCTTCCTGCCTGCTCAAACTGTTCTGCGCAGATTGAAGAAGCATCTGTCAAAAAGAGACCCAGGACATATCTGAATGTCCATGTCCAGGCTACATGATGCAACAGTAACGCAACGCAGTCATCTAGGAATGATGCACTGATTCCAAATAATTTCAGGTTCTAACTTTTTTGGAACATGTTGGAGGCATCAAAATCAGAATGAGTGTATATTTACTTTTATATAAATACAAATGCCCAGTTAAATACAAATGAATGAAACTGACCAAACTGTTGTTTGGTGCAGGACAAGAACCAAGTTGTTTAATTTTCACTATGACTGGTGTTTCACGACTGACTGGGCATCTGATTGATTGCAATGCTGCACATTAAATGTACATTTCTGCCATATACCACCTCCATCTCTCCAAAAACAATGTGTGTATTTTGTGTGTGTGCCTGTCAAAGTGTTACCCTGTAGTATGCCAGCTGTAAGCTGATCTGTATGAATGCGTCGGGGCTGATGCGTAGCTTCTTAATCCGTCCTTTTCCAAACTCTCTGAAGGGAAATACGTGGCAGTCCACGTCATCTGCCACCGCCTGGGCAACAGCCAGGGAGCGGCACACCTGGGCCTGAACCTGATGGACAGACAGAGAAAAAGAGACTTAAAAACTGGAACACAGGGGTTAATTAGACTTTTCAAGGCTGAGAACTGTCGGCAAGATCCAACTCTGCTTGCAAGCATCCTCAACCGCACAAAAGTTCTTGAGTTTCACAAGAAGCATGATGACAATTTTCAAAATTGTGGACGATTTTAATGTAACCTAACCATGACCACACTCATTTGTGTGTGTGTCAGAGCTACTGTAACATTTATCCCATCTGAGACACATGTTTGTATCCTCGAAAGGCACAGGGCAAATTATTCCTTTCAGTGATCACGCCTTTGGAATCTGTGAATTTAGCGTCTTTAGAGTCAACATCTGGGACTGTTTCCTCACATGCTCTGAAGTTCAGAGGTGATCAACACAGGAATGCTTTAAATACAAGAGCCAACTCAAGAACTCTAAATCAGTGTTTCCCAATCCTGGTCCTCAGGGCCCACTGTCTGACCCACTGTCACACCTGATTCACATGATCAGCTCGTCATCAAGGCTCTGCAGAAGCCTGATAACAACCTGATCATTTGAATCAAGTGTGTTGGAGCAGAGAAACATCTAAATGAAAAGGAAAAAAAATAAAATGACATGATTCACAAAAGAAGATACAACACAAGTGAAAAAAGATGCTGTCGATGCAGCAGATGTCTGACCGGAACACTGAGGTAAATGTAAGCACAATGTAAGAATCATTAAAATGTTAACTTTAAGTTTAATATACATAACCGCAAAACTCTATTGTTGACATTGTGCTCACTTATTATTACTGCTCTCTTCTTCTTTGCAAGAATCAGTTTTTGGTAATGTATTTTTAGCCACTGTGGTGCAAATGGAAATATCTCCACTAATATTGCCTCATTATTTTGTACATACATACATCGTCTCCAGATGTTGAATCCAAATTATTTTGGTGATCCCCTGACTTTTCAAGAAGCTGACATTTCAACTGATTACATCAGCCTCCAAAATTTGTTAAACACGGTGAAATACCGAGTTGTGCTTCTCTTGTAATGATCCAAATTTCCCAGAAATCTATCTATAACTCTTTTACAAGCCTGATGCAACAGACAGATGATTAAGCCCATAAAACAAGTCAGAAAACAACAAATGAAAAAAATATATAATGCAACATTTTAGCAAAAGACCCACACTGGATGAAACATCCCCAAAAATAGTAATGGTGGGATTCCCCATAAATGCCAGAGCAGTGTTGTGATGGGGGGATGATATAAACTGCAAAGAAGTGAAACCTTGATGAGCGTGTTAGTATGCTGATGTTAGCATTAAACTATAAGCATGGTGGTGCCTCTTAGTCTTTTTTAAGAATGAACTAATCCAGAGAGATGTCTACACCTTGTCTATTATCACTGGGATTTCTCTATAATAAGTGAATTTATCCTTTATTCCTTATTTTTCATTTTTGATAACTGATGAAACAACCAAAGTTGACTTAAGTGCTGAACAGGAATACAATATTTGTGTGATGTTTCTTTCCTAAATGCATATGCAGTAAGACAACACAAGTCACTGCTGATGTACAAAGTGTGACTAATGGCAGGCAACTGTTACATCCAGGTCGTTGTGCATGTTGAATACCTCTCATGATTTCAGGCAGAACTGAGAAACGTAAGAAATGTGTAATTTTCCATTGAGGATGTCTCAGCGGCTGCATCAGCACGATCTTTATGAGATGCCAGCTAATTACACAAACAAGGCAAGCTGACACGTGTTTTGTGCTGCAATCCAAATTGTGGTCAAATTTACCAGCAAAACCATGAAATACACAGAAGATAATACTGTGCTTTCTCTGCTGTACGTCTAATCTGACTGCAAACTTCATCAATAGCAATAAGAAAATTGTTCAATGTAATATTAAATAGTCTCATTCACATACAAGCCACATTGAAAGCACATAAGCAATATGCCCCCGACTCATATCCCATGATAATGGAGTGTGCCACAAGTGACACGCAAACAGCTAGTGATGTATATTGGCGGGTTGCACCATTGAAATGTGACACAACAAGAGAAACAGCATGGAATGACTGTGTGTTTTGTTTTTTCCTGTCTAAATTGTGCCATGATAAATAAAGAGTAGTTAAAGTAAAGGCAAGGCGGATAAAATTTTTTAAAAAGTGGGTAAATTCAAACTTTTGTCTCCAAGGGCCGGTTGCACCAACAGCTGATCTTTTTTAAGGGAGACTGAGGATACTGCAGTTACCAGTAAACTGGTGAAATCAGTGTGAAACAGTGTGCTCACTAACATCAACCATGTATTTCATCTGAACAACAATTTATGTTCTCTGTTATTCCTTTTCAAGTCAGCTGCTTCTTGTCTGTTACACTGCGTTTTCCTGTGCTGGCTGTACAGCTCTAGTAATTTTCTTACCTCAGTATGAAATGAAATTGCTTTCTTTATCTTTTATCTGCCACAATCTTGCTGTAAATCAGGGATAATTAACTACAAATCAGCAAGACAGGGAAATATTGTAACCAATGTAATGTCCATTATAAAGACCAGTCTTAACTAAGACCAATTTAGCAGCTAGGATCAGGTTTAGTATAGACAAGCTGGTGCAACTCACTCCAGGTCTTTATCAGAATTAGGTCATTAAAAATTATCAACACTTAACCCTAACCCAATAAACTGAAATGAAACTTAACATTTACGTACCCTACATTTAATCTGTAGTATAAAGAAGAAAGAGAACTTTCTCCTTTTTCCTTTTCAGATTGAAAGATTGGCAAAAATTAAGCTGTTATCAAAAATGTAGCCAAGAAATAGTAAAAGAAACAGAAAATTATGTTTAAAAAAGTGCCCTCAGCTCTTTGTGATTGGTCACGTATACTGCACACACTCGGGAATGAGATCTAATTAGTTAAATGTTGCATTTTGAATGCATGAAAAATGCTGGATCTGAACACAATTATGTTTCCGGAGCTGGATTTTAGATAAGTAAGGAGTGGGTGGCCAATGTAAACAGTGCAGAGGAAGGGAGCCCATTGTTCATGAGTGCAGTCTCTCTGAAATTACTATGTCAAGTCCACAAGCACGTGTGTGTGTAACACAGCATACACAGAATTTAAGGATACATGATGAGACATTATGTCAAACACATCCACAGTAAAGTCTGAACCAAGTCTGCCCCTTCAAAGCTCATCTGTGAACCTTCTTTGATACACTTGGGCAAACGGTTTTGATATCTCATCATCTACATATCCTGTACAGACTATTTTTGGGAATGAAGCGGCTCAAGGATACAGAAAATGACTCGTTGTTAATATAATGAAACAAACCTGACATATTAAAGCTGGCGCAACATCCTGCTAAAGACAGGATGTGCTTCTATTATCAGCTTGGTGCGGTTTAATTTGACTAGTATTAGTAAAGTATTTTCTTCTTCAGGTTGGTCTATTAAGTTTGGTCCATATTAGAAGCAGACTGGACTTCAGATTTTACCTTTACTGGGTTACGTTAGGGTCACCTGGGGGGAAGTGTGAATGAGAGTAGTTAAGGACCCCGGCATCATGTGAGTCATTAGAGTCACATGACTGTAAGATGGTGTCCAACTGCCGGGGAAGCACGCAGGCCAGCTTGTGTCTGCGTGTTCCGTCCTTGGGGTGGACAAGCTTTTGCCTCAGGGTGTTGCTGGGCTTGAAAAGCACAGAAATGTGACGTCTGTTAAAAATCCTGAGTTTTTCCAAAAAAAAAGGGAACAGTCTGGGCCCCGTTTCCCAGAGCCTTCATGGCGCTACGGGTATCGTAAATTGTTCACGGGTTGTTTTTACGGGTTGTGTCTGGGAAAATAAAACTTATTTGTGTTGTATTGTAAACGGGGTCCTGGCCTTTTATGGACTGTGCTGTGCACATAAGTCAGGACAGAAGCCCCAACATCGATGTTTACAGGAAACCCCCTCACACAGACCAATATCTCCTCTGTGACTCACACCACCCACTGGAACACGAACTAGGCGTCAGTTTGCGTGTTGTCCAGGGAAGACAGATGGTTTGAACGAGGAGTGACAGAGGCTATTTTTGTTAACCTGGAGTAGCCATCCATCAACAGAGGAGGAGGTCTAAGACACAATCTATCTGTCACATACAATGCAGTCTTAAGATCACTCCCCAGGCAGGTGGATACCAACCTGCAGTCATGATGGCAGGGTCCTTAACAGACATTACATTTAGCAGTTTGAAGCATTTAAAAACGCCCATTAAACGTGAGCGGAGAAAAGAAACAAAACAGAAAGGCATCAATTTAATTTTCATTCCTCTCTGTTCATCACTCCCCTTCCTGTTTTGACTTTCTCTTCACTGAATGACTCATGCAATTGACAAGATAAGGCCTCTATTATAAAATCAAATAGGTGCATACATGGACAAGGCAGGCACCTGTTAGATCTGTTTATGCCTCTTTCTGGAGTCTGACTGGAGGAAGCGCTCCACACATGCTTTTTTATTGCCATCTGTAGGATGTCGGACACAGAGAGAATAATACTAGTTTTAGAGTCTACATGTGAAACGATCAGGTGAGCTAATAATTCCCCCTTTACATCTGACATAATCCTTCGTTCAGCAGCTAACTAGGTAGCTAGATCACATCTTCTACTGGCATCATAAATGAAAAAGGAAGTAGTAAAGTAGTATACCCCGCCTCTTGCCTGATTTGATTGGCTGGCTGGGGCACGTGTGACATTGACCTGTGGTGCGACTCCACGCCTTGTGCTAAAAAGTTGAATATTTTACTGTTTTACGCAAAAAACAACAGAGAAACATGACACAAAAGAGAAACAAAGTGCACCGTACATTAAGAACATATAACGATTTTGCTGGGAGTGCATTTCTAGTGATGTATCTCGAAAACTACGACACCCTGCCTAAAGTATACTAAACCACTGCGGGTGAGGAAAGGACCTCAATGCACCATAGGAAAATGGTGCTTTGCTTGCACAGAGAATATAGACATGTCAAAACTACTTCTGTGGTTGACTAACATGTTAGGTGATTGTGGGTGTTGACTGTGGAAAACATTAATGAACCCTCTGATAAGTGGGCAGTGATGAAATGATGACAGTCGCCACAAAATGAATATACAACCTTTAGCCTAACTGGACCACGCAATTTCCAGAGAGTCCCCAAATGGAAATAACACGGGTCAGGCCATTTGGTAGAGCATTCGACACATTTGCGGAGGCTGTCAGTCATCTGCAGCGGTTTACATTGAAGCTTGCAGCCCTTCGCTTCATGTCACCCCCTCATTCTATCCCCTTTCCTGCCTATGTTCGTCTGTATCTATATAATAAAAAAACAAAAATACTTAAAGACATGGAGCCACACAATCCTTTGACACATCTATACTTTCTCAGGTTTATGACAAAGAATAAAAAGGAAAAAGATGAGTATATGGTTACAAATGTTGATTCATAGTCCATTCATGTGCAGTACATGAATGGACTATGAATCAACATGAAACTAGTCTTGAAATACAGGTTTCCAGGGTTGCTCCCACCTGCTTCCTTTTTCCGTTTCTTTTTTTAGTACGTGTTTTGAGACATAAACTTAACTGTTGGGGGAGGGGGTGCAGTCAGATCAGTGAAAGCACGCAGGGGGAAAATCCGAGACTCTCCCTTCAGCAGCTGAAGATCGAATAGCTTACTACTGAAGCAATGACAACTCTGCAATCTAAACTGTGAGGTGGTTTCCAGTGGCAAAAGTCCCAGTCAGACGACTCAGTTAGATCACTGATTGGCTCTCACTCTGGCTGATATCTCACTGAACAACAGGTGGTGAAATCACTCTCCTCACTGTCAGACTACTTTCTTTTTTCAATTGAAAAATGAAACCCTTGACGCTTCACACAGGAAAGAGCTTTAAGCTTACATCACTCTGTGGGGCATTTTCAATTTTCTTCTCGCAATAATGATGCAAGAATTGCACATTGTTTGTGTTTTTTTTAGCTTTATAGGCAGTACTTTATGAGTATGTAATCCTTCTTAATTCAGGCTTTACAACATTTTTTTTGTTGTATTTGTGTTTTTTATTTATAGTTTTCCATCATTAATAAAATACTAGTAAAAGTTTCAGTGTTTCAGTGTTCTGATATCATTTTGGACAATAATTTTTATTGTTAACTTCTGTTTGATAAGCACCTTTGAGGGATCATTGCAAAAATATATATAGATATTAGAATTTTTTACTCACTAATAATGGTATTGGCCCCAAAAATAGTATCAGTATCAGCCAAGCCCTTAAAAAACACAAGGTTACTCTCTCTCACTCTCTCTCACTGTCACTCTCTCACACTCTCTCTCTCTCACACACACACACACACACACACACACACACACACACACACACACACACACACAATAGACAAGTCAAAACCTCTGCTCAGGTTGAAGGTGAGCTGGAGCCTTGACAGGAAGTTTTTAAGTCACAAATCCTATCAAGAATGATAGATAGAGTTTGTCCACTTCTAACAGGTCTTGAAAAGCAAACACAAGACTCAGGAGGATATCATTTATTTACAATTTATACACACCCACACAAGACTCAGGAGGATATCATTGATTTACAATCTATACACACCCACACAAAGCTGAGAGGAGACTGTAGCTAGATTAACTGATAAGAGCTGTGTAGGTGTTCAAAGGATTTAACCAGACAAATCATACCAGGGCAGGGAGGGTGAGATAGACTAGTTTATTAGTGCCAAGCTAGGGTGTATTCTTATAAGTGAAACTGGAATTACCACCTCACGGTTGCATACCTCAGCCAGCCAGTCAAGTTGCGGTTTACATTCATGTCTGTCAAGACTCATGCATTAGATGCCATGAAAACACTATAGGAGTTTAATACAAGGTGTTAAGTTGAAGTTGAAGAAAGTCCCCCCTTTTTTGGGGAAAGTGTCCCCAAAATATCAACAGATACCAAATATCAATATCACCAGAAACTAATCAATTCATTCTTGAGTCTGAGTGGACATTTGTGCCAAGTTTGAAGAGATTTCTTCAAGGAGATTTTGAGTTATCACCTTCTCAAGAATGGGATCGACAAATAGACAGCCCAAAAATACAATGCCTCTGGCCACGTTTGCTTGCGTGGAGTCATAAACGTAACAAATGTCTTCAGCCACTCCCTGTTACAGTGATTCTACGAAACTGCCTTTTAACTAGCAATCTGTGAACCCATACTTACTGCAACGTGCTGGCGCAGCGGCATCAGAGACAGCAACCAAATCAAACTGAACAAACTGACTGTACAGTCCAGCTCTCCTCTGGGAACTACGCTGGAGTCATTAGAGCTGGTTGGAGGAGAAGAGGGTTCTGCATAAACTGGTCGTGTACTGCGAAAAATACCTTGCATTCTCCTCCAACAACAACATCCTGGTCAAAAGACTTTCAGTAACATGGATGATGCTATTCCATTGTTCCAAATGGTTCTCTTGAGAGTTAAAGTTGCTCAGACACCTTTTAATTATCTGTTTCATAGCTGCACTAAAACTTTACAGTATGTTTGGATTTAATCTCATCTTATCCCATCTCATTAGCAATTTCCTCCTTCTTTTTACATGCTTTCACTTTTCTGTCTCGGTTACGTGACAATAGGCGACTCTTGCTTCCTCAGCCTGTCAGCACACGGACAAGTTCTCCCAACCCTTGGCTGACCACCAAGAGTTCTACCTTCCAAAGTTGTTTTGTCAGGTGTAGCAAGAAAAATTATGATTATAGTTTTTTTGTGTTTCAGCAAAGGCATTTTCCAATTGTGACTTCTCTCACTGTACTGAACTAGTATCTCATAATGCTGACATAATTATGAGAGGGAAAAAGTATGAGAATAAAAGAAAAGAAAGAAAGATTTTTTTCACGAAAGGAAGACAAGGAGTTGAGTGGTTTAAGAAACTCATGTACTGCCTGCAACAACCAAACATTCAATCCATCCAACATCAACAATAAAAGGAAGTGAAGGAAGGAAAAGAGTAAAAGGTAAAACAGGTTTTGGATAGCAGTGCACAAAATGCTGCTTTAATTTTAATTATAACTAATTTACTTTGTTTTTGTATGTCCCTGGACCCAGGACTGTTTGTTCTGTTTGATTCCTGTTTTGCCTCTTCACTGATACTATTCATGTTCATGACTTTCCCTCTCAGATTAGGGGCGGGACAACTCATCCAATCAGCCAGTTAGATTAATTTTGAGTGGCACTCAGGTCGGCCAATCAGATATCAAGGATGGCCAGCAAACCCTTGCAACTCCTCTAACTCAGCCACTCATATAAACCCCTGCAAACAGTAAACAGCAGACGATGCCCCAGTTGTTGTGTAACATGCTGTCGGTCCAAAACTGTTCGTGGATGGAGCAAAAGATTCAAAAGTTTCAGGGTCACATGCTGCATTCAGTGGGTAGAAAAAACAACACAAACACTGCCAAGTATAGGGAAGCTATGTTTCCTTTTGTATGTATAGTTCAGCATATTTCTTCTTCCATTTTGCAGACCACAAGTAGCACTGTTGTCATCCTTCTTTGTGAAACAAACCCACACTTTGGACTGTTTTTTCCTCTGAACCACAACTTCTTCTTGTTGCATTTTTCTAACAACGTAGACGTTACAGATGTAATGGTATAAAACTTGCATATAACAATTATAGTGACCAAAATGATCACAGTTATCAGCATGAAACTGATATCATTTCATCTGTAGCAGGAATGTGAGTTTGATTGTCACTGCTTTGTAATGCACAAGTATCAGAAAAACATGCTGGCATCAAAAAAAGGAACTGATAGGCTCTGAGAAATACAATTCTGATGGATTGTGCAACTTTGCAACCAGTTCTCAATTCCCATTCCCCCTTTAAGTCCACTTACAGTCTTCCTTTTGGGTCTTTTCATACATGACACCATATGGAAAACTAGAACTGCCACCTTGTGGTCATTTGCCTCCACCAACCAGTCAAGTTGCCGTTAACTTCCATGTGTGTCCAGACTTGTATAATATATGAAGACTAATATATGACAACTAAATTCCAGAGAAAAACACGCTATCTTCACTTAGAGATTATTTTTGTAGAGGAGCACAGAGGACTGAACATTGTGATGTCGCAGTGAAGCTGACCTTTGACCTTTTGGATATAAAAATGTCACAAACATCACATCATCATTTTGTCCTATTAGATATTTGTGTTAATTTTGTCACAATTAGCATATGAATTCTTGAGTTCTGGGCAAAAACATGTTTTGTGAAGTCACAGTGGCCTTGACCTCTGCCCTTCAAATTCTATATTCAAGTGGTCATTTGAGTCAAGTTTGGAGAAATAAAAGACCAAAAACATAATGCCTCTGGCCACAGCTATCACTTCATTCTTCATTTACATACTGCAGACGAAGGTGACAGTATTGTAAATATGTTTTACATTGAATACATTGATACCTCTCAACAAACGGCAGTCAGCCACCGCCAGCAACTTCATCCTCACAGCAATTCGAGGCAGTTTCCTGTATTTGCTAACACAGTTAACGCAGTTCATTACTGAATTAACTGAATCAGGATATGAGAGGGAAGCGTGTAATGCTGGGGAGCAAAGACAAAGAACTTCAAGCTGGCCCAAATGCGCTGATTCAAAATGAAACTACTTGATGTGTTGTTAACCAGATGCTGAAAACAGTACTGCACTCAAATTTACAACCGTGTTGTGTAACAGAGTTGCATAAACCTACAGCACCTACAATATCACCCAACAACATAGTCAAAATGCTGCACTATAGTAAATTTAACCCACAAATATAGTGTTAGACAGTAACTTGTGGATACCAAAACATGCAAATCATCACTCTGATTCACCTTAAGTGGGATGGATTAAGAACATTTCAAAGGTTTGAATACAATATCTGCTTAGTTGGCGGTCTTGTTTTGACCAGAGCTGACCTACTTAGTCATGCCGGCACTGCCCATTGGAATTTGTTGGCACAGTATGGTCTAGCTTGGCAACAAAAGAGGAAGCTGAATGTCGCAGATCCTTTAATTGTTTCTTCTGCTTCTGGACATAGACAGCCATTTTAAGTAGTAGTTGCCGCCCACTCACTCCTCTGTTTGTTTTAAATATACTGAACAGAACTTGAACCCTTCTCTTTATCATTATGACCAAATAAAGACAATATTTCAACCTCTGTAGCACCAGTTCTATGTGCAAAAAAGTTGCCCTGAGACCTGTTCACGCCTGTGCAACTTACACAGTGAGTGGCTGGTTACTGCAGTCTAAATGACACTGGTACAACACAGTGTGTCTGACAGTAGGCCCTCAAGTATTTTCAAAATATCAAATCCAGCACCCCTGATCTAGTCCATAGTCCTCACGTCATGTGAAAGGCTCAGTCACAGTGCTTTACTCCTCAACTGCTCCACTTTATCTCCAAGGACAAATGCACAGGAGCATTTAGTGTTCAGTTAACAGTGTTGTTAACCACTATGTTGTTGTATTGTGAAAGCCCACGTAATCTACTGACCTCTAAAGACCGCTGTTGACTAACTGCTGTGCTATTGTTGTCCCGGATCCATCACAGCTGGACTGTGTTCCTCCCTTCCTTCTCTAGACAGTCATCAGTATAACAAGCATCATTTCAACTTTGTCACAGAGAATTCAGCTTCATAACTGATTTCACAAGTGGAATGTCATGTCTTGTTTAACGCGCTGCGAAAACTGAAGTGAGGAAACTGGTTTCGACTAATAGACAGAGATGTACTGACGAACAAAATTAGGTTGGCACCATGTTCTGGCCTTTAAAACGTTGCTCTGATTTTTTCTTGGGTAAGACAGAATGCAGGAAATTAAAAATTGAAAGTATTAAAAACTGCTACAACTCTTACTCACTATCCCATAGGGCTTTCTGTACGGTTGCCACAGTACTGTTTGGTTTGATACTGCAGCATCCAGATTTCGGAGAGACTACGAACATTTATGTGAGGTTATGTGAGTGCACTGCTCCCACAAACAAAGATCATCAGGGCTACTTAAGATACGATCTGTTTTATGAATGATATCATCAGTTTTCCATTAAGGTGTGCAAGTTGGAGGACCCTGGTGCCAGTAGCCAATGCCAGTCAGCACAGCATAAATAAATGAAAAGGAGCCATGATAAATAATATTTGTTAGTCATGCATTTCTATATCAGGTCAAACTTCAAAGAATAAACAGGGTATACTTTACATATATATCCATTTACAACAGCCGGATATTTCAGTTTCTTTTTCTTCAAGTTTATATACGTCTGCGCCATGTTAAAGCCACGCTGTGGCAGTCGGAGTGATCTGCGGGTATTCTAGATAATGCTTGTGATTCCACCAGAGGTGTCACAGCGAGTAAGTAAACATAATCAGGCAGGCAAAATGCTCTGCTGCTGAAATGCTGAAAAGCTTGTGTAGTTTGTGCAATGTAACTTGTGCAGTGTGTCCTTCAATCATTGTGGCCTGCAAAACACATGGCAGACGTGGTGTAGATTGGAATTGGATTGATTAATAATTACTAAAACTACCAGCGGAATGTCATGTCAACAATCAATACTGACGTTTTTTTTACTCATAGTCATAGTATCAGTCGACAAATCCTGTATCGGTTCTGCTCTAGTATACTCATCTAAAAAGTTAGAATTATTAATTTATGAAAGTTGTACTGGTAATTTACATAGATACCTTGTATATGACCATCACACATTATGTTTTGTATAGTTTAGCACCACATACTGTTCATATATATATTTTTTGAGGTGTATTTTTAAACCCAGATGATTTTTTAAGAATTTGTATTCAAGGATTATCAGGAAAGTTTGACAGTAGGGGACTGTACGTGCAGTATTCTTAGAAAGAGAATGACAAGAGGAAATTAGCCATTGCTCTGAGCAGAAAGTCTTTTATCTTCTCACCACAAAGCTAAAAAATGTACAGTTTTAATCACTACTGCCACTCTGACATGATGCAAGTTCAGACAAATTTAAACGGTTCATGAGAAGGCCAGAAATCTGCCAGCATGGTCCAAAGAAGACATGCTCCTGAACTAATGAAAATAACAGCGGAAAGAATCTGACTATTGAATTATTGTGCCTGCTTGAACAAGCAGGTAGTGAATGAAAGCATTCAGGCGTGTGCATAACACTGTACGATATGATCATAAGGGGTCTGTCTGGGCCTGCATAAGTAACTCAAAGAGGAGCTGTTTTTGTTTTTGTTTTTTGTGAAGGTGTGACAGCCTCCATACATGGGGCGCACGCTCTACTAACTGAGCTTCCCAGGCGGCTCAAGGGACTGCCGCCTTTGTTGAAAATTCTGAAGCCCTCTTTTGGCCAAACTATTGTTCCTTTCATCAGGAACTTGCTTTGGTGTATTTATACCATCCTGTCTCTCCCTGATCAGAAGCAACAAGTGCTGCATTAACTTCTGTCAGTTCACTTAGGGACCATCAGTAAGTTATCGCATTTTATTTTGAAAATCTTCATAATGACTTTGTGAAAATTAAGATTAAAAAATTATGTATTGTGTTTTTTCATGTGGTTCACCTATTCTGTTGGCCAATGTATAATTATTTTTTACATAATTATGTGATTAGAAAATAGTTTTTTCAGTAGTTTCCTTGGCATGTGGCCCAGTGACTCCCCTAACCCTAACCCTAACCCTAACCCACTTATGAAAAATTCATGATTTTATTTCAGTATCAGGCTCTCACAGACCTTTTCTCTCCAGTTGATTTGTCTGCCCTGAAGATGTTAAGCAAAAAGTGTAATCATGAGTTCTTTCACTTATGTGCAGGCCAATCTAAAGGTGCACACCAAAACTGTGTACGCTCTGGCCTTTGCCACCTCTGTCTCCAGGGAAAACTAGCAAATGAGGGCACAGTGTTATAACAGACACATCTTGGAGGTTGTAAGTACCTCAGAGGGAATGTCCCAGACAAGCTTCTGTGGTGGGGGCAGTGAGCGGTCCACCTCTCCTTTGCAGTGTCCATCTTCAGTGTAGCCCAGCTGGAAGGCATCTGTAGCCAGGGTGTACTGGAAGAGGGAACAGATGGGCTCATATTTACACAGAAACTAGTGCACAACACAAATACAGACTGATACAGATTCATTTTTAGGTCTCTTATTTATTCTGACATGCCAAAAGGTCATGGTGGGCATTTTATATGAACCACGTTTCTGTTCCCTTTCAGCTACAAAGATCTGAAGGTACCACAAAGCATGGATTGGACATCAATGGTAGAACTAAAATATAACGATAATATAATGATGTCATTGACTGTCATAATGCAAGGCCACTGTTAGCCGGTTTTCATACCAAATCACTCATTCATTTAAATGTTGGTAATGCATTTAGGCTCTGATAGTCTCACATAGTCAGACCTCTTTCCACAGTGGTCAGCCTTGGAGAAAGACTCCTTTAAAGTACTCACAAATGTCTTGGGTGGACCTAAGTACAGGATGCAGCTAGACAAGCACATTGGCTTGTTTACACTGGAACCATTAGCGTCCCAGGCACAAGAAGAACCTTGTTTTGAGATTTCTACCTTATGCCAGTCTTCTCAGTACAGCTGTGAGATTCTTTCTCTTCACAAAAACATGCAGCAGCCTCACTCCATATTCTCTTTCTCTAAGGGTTCGTTGACTTTCAAGAAACAGACTGTGGTGGATAAATGCTATTGGTAAGCAAAAATTCACATTTGTTAGGCAAACAAACACACACACCTCCCAAAGGTGAGCCACTGTCGGTGCGTCAGCCCAGGAGTGCTCTGCATTCAGTCCACTCTTCCCATTCTTGTAGATCACAATGGAGAAGGATTTATCAAACCACCTGAGGGGCGAGAAAAGAACGGTAAAGAAAAACAGATGAGAATTTTAAAAATTATGAAATTATGAAATGTGCACTTATATAGGAGCTGAGAAAAAATATTTTACAATATCGTCCTCTTTTATTGAGTCTGTCTTTTTCTATGTCAGTCAGAAGGCTTTTTCACACTGGGAATTAAATGAAAAAACGTAAATCACAAAACTATGGTCCTCTCAAGCAGCAGCAGCAGCAGCAGGGATGACAAAGAGTTTTTTTTTCTATCTTTGGAATCATAATAGAAAAAAACAACATACACACAATATAGAGAAAGAGAGGAGAACTTGGTGAGTTTATTTATTTCAGGATGGCACCAAACTTGAGGAAGCAGGAGTTGTTTCAGAGAGCCAGTGGATACGGAGGTGCCATATTCTTTAGGTATTGTGTGAGTTGTCATCAGTTTGAGCCGTGTCTATGTTGTGTGCACGTGGTTCATTCATACTCCGATAGGAAGTATGGCTAAACCTTGAATTGCCTTCAGCACCTGTATGAAGTGAGGGTCATCTCAAGACACCGTCTATCGTTTTAGGGTCAAAAGAGATACAGATTGTCCTTTATATCATCTGATATTGATGTTTTAAACAAGCCATAACCCTGGATATCATTATCTTTTCCTTGATTCACGGCGACAGTGGAGGAGATATGGATCTTGTGCTGTGTTTCTGCGTGACTGATTGTATCTAATTGTGTCGTACAACTGTCTGTAAAGCAAATTGCCTCCTCTGGGAATTTAAATTCTGCTCTAATATTTCCTTGAGGAATGATTCTGCCAGTGTGGGTGCCATTAAATTTTTCATTGTCTGGGATGGTTCTAAGAGCATTCTCTAGGTACAATATAGGATAATATGTTGCCTATATAAATTTGGCATATAAAAGAGTTATGCATCAGTTATTTAGCAATCTGGATCTTTTTGAAATAAGTGTTACACTGCTTTGTAGGGTGTTTCACAATTTCGAAGGTTTACAAAGTATAACTTCATCAGGGCTTATTTTGATTCAAAAGCATAGAGTTCAGAACGACATAACGGATCACTGGTGAGGATCCTAAAACGATCTCTCAATGTTCATCTGATTTCTGTCCTCTGTGTCCTCCTCACCTATCGTAACATTTCCCATGGAGCAGGGACTTAGCGTAGCGATCCAAGTTTCCCACTGGGTCCTCCCCCCTCATGCCTTGCTCTTCATCGTCCAAGGTTACGAAGAAGGCCGCCCTCTCGATGGCATCTAGTGACCGCTTGTTGACACCAGAGCTGAAGTACTGCTTCCTCACCTGAGACCAAGGAATCCTGGGAGGGGGTGACACACACAAACAGAGAAACACTTCAGACTCATGATAAATATATGATATAATCATTGTTCCATATACATTGCACACACGAATGTGTAATCGATCACAAATGCTCATAAGCATGGACGCTTAGTTACAGTTAGAAGTGGGAGTATGCCTTCAATCATCAATAAAGCTGCTCTTTCACTTTAACACTCAGTTTATATTATACTATAATATATAAAAATCTTAGTTTTTCACTGTATTCTGTACTTTCAGCAGTGAGTGGCAGATAAATGCACAAAAAGGACAATAATTCACTGTCATTAGAAACTAAGTACCATTGAGAGAGCCACTGTCAGTAATCAATACAAATATAATTACACCATTACTCAAACCAATACCTAAATTTCAGACAAACTTATAACAATTTGGCAGTTATCTGGTGTTTCTGTAGTTGTGACAAAATGTTAAAAAATAAACATATTAGCAGCTTGAAATGAACTAAACCCCCCTGCACTCTCCAAGAGAAATAATCACACCAAACTCCATTTAAAAAATATGAAATATTAAAAATGTCTCTGGAGTCTGTAAAAGCACATTATTCTAGAAACACAAAATAAAAGGCATCATATGCTGACAGTATTCTTGTCAATTCGGCATCAACACAATACATAAAGATAAAATGCATTTCTGTACAAACATTTTGGATTCTGTTGCCTCATCTCACTACCAGCCCCTGTTGGTCAACTGCACCATTTTAGTGGGAGAAGATGATGGGAATGATGATGGTGGGTCAGATACACACCAAATTAAACAACAACTCATAACAAATCACTATCTATCATGTGTGTGCAGCAAAAATGTTGCCTTGGTCTAGCTCAAATTAGGGCTGGAAAATATACCAACATTATACTGTATCGTGATATAAGACCAGATACTAGATTTTGAATAACAATATATTGTGATATGGCAATAATGTTACTTTTCCTGGTTTTAAAGGATGCATTTCAGAGAAGTGATGTAATTTTCTGTTGACTGTTTTCGCAGTTCCATTATTGACCTTTACTCAGTTAATCATTATATCCACATTACTGGTGATTATTTACAAAAAATATCATTGGGTTAATATTTTGTGAAAGAACCAATAGTCATCCCTAAAATACTGTTGCAATATTAAGTTATTTGCTCAAATATATTGTGATATTCACTCAAATTTTATTTATGTTGCCAGTCACAACCTGTATGATCAATAACTATCAATATCAAACAATATGATAAGAATTTCAGCTATATCGCCCAGGCCTAGTTCAAATCTTCAAAAATGACAAAGCGGCAACCGAGAAATGTGAATGCAGATGCACACATTTATTAAGTAAATGTCTTGGGCAGCTGCATCACTTGTTCCATTGCTCAGGCCCCTGTGTTCATAAGAAATAAATGTCTTCATTTCCCAAAACAGCACAGGATGCAAAAAGAGTCTCACAAGCACAGAGAGTTCGTGTAAAAGGAAACTGCAGATGGTCTTTTATGGTCAAGATGACATATTCAACTCTGAGAACATCAGTCCATTTATTTGGCATAACTAGTAACAACACTGCATCCTCCCTTTGTCACACTCTTATTAACAATGTTCCAAACCAACTGGCAAGACAATCTAAGAGCCCTTGAAATGTTACAAATTTAAACTAACATGACGCTTTAATCAACTGCAGTGACGCCTGCAAACTGTCATGAAAAGTCCAGAAAGTCAAACCATTTAAATGCAGACTAAATATCTGCAAAACTTATGACATTTAATGAATATGTTTGGTGCCGATCTGCATGCTCATTAAGGTACAGTGTTACAGAAAACATTCAAAAATAAATATAACACGATAAAGAAATCACCTCACATTGCTCATCATTATTTGGAAGATAATTCAATGATTAGAGAGGATGCTTTCAGTCCCCCTGTGAAATCTGGTGCCCCCCTGAGGGGAGTGTGTATAAATCTAGGTCATTAAAAGGAAAAAAAATTAAGCTGATGCTATAAAAAAGATAAAAACAAAAAGAAGACCTTTACCAAAGTTTCACTGATGTTTATTTTAGACAATAAAGCTTTGTAATGAGTCACATATTCCTTTGGTGTACGTGCTTGTGAATACTGGGGCGGCTCAGCTTTCCTTAAATACAATGCATCATTTAAATAGCAGGAAAATACTCCACTTCAGACCAGGTGTTTTTGAGTCAACGGCACAATCACTTTCTGATGACTTGAGATAGCAATGCGCCAACAATGTGCCAGACAACAACTGATTTTATGACCGACACACTCATGGCCGCGCCGATTGGCGCAAGGAACCACAGTCTTGTTTATTTAAGTTTAAAAATATATAAGTGAGCAGAACAGACATGAAAGCCTGGTGGTTAAGCTGACCAATATCTATTTCTTTCTTATTTCTTATTATGCAAGCAACAAATCTGCATGAATCTTTTTACACTGTTCTATAAAATGTGAAATAAAATAGTGAATACACAACATCACAACTTCCCACTGCCCAAGACTTCAAACTGTTTGAAAATGTAAATTCTCCCATTTGGGATGCTGGACGCAGCAAATGTTAGCCGGTTTTTACTTTATGAACTAGTTAAGTCGTGACTTTGAAAATGCAATACTGAGATTTAAAAACAGAAATGTTCTGCTTGTATTTCACACATGGCACCACACTTTCTCAAGTTCATTGGTTCCTGCTGAGAAATTTTTCATTATCAAGACACACAGAACTTCAAAGTAACAGAATGTGGTGTGTCAGTAAGTAAAGACATAAATTTAAGTATCAAATACATTTATGCAATTTGTTTCAAATGAACTTTCAGAATGCTCAGGCAAACAGTCAAACTGCTTTCTTATCTACCCTGTCCAACTGCACAAACACACTTAGCCTCCAAACACACACAGGGTGTCATTTTCTTGTTCTAGGCTTCCAGTCACAGAAACTTTTCACTCATTCGTTTTCTGAGTGCAGTTCTCCTTCAGGCCTTTGACTTAATTTAATTTTCTTACTACGTCACCTTCCTGTTTGTGTCTTTTCTTCTGACCTCTTAATTCCATTTCAACAGCACAAAGGACAAAGTTTGACTAGCAACTTGAGGAGACTTAAATACTGCTCATACGCATGTATCTTTTCTTCCCCAACATTATCTTTATTGGGTTTTCAAAAATGTTTCCAATGATATACAGAAATAAGAGTGCTCTCACATCAAAGGAAACGTCAAGGGCAACTAAATTATTGTCTGGCATTCAACTTGTCTTTCCTTGCAAGTCAGGTATTTATGAGATAACTTAGAGCAGCGCTTAGTTGAAAGTACAGAGTATAAGAGAAAAGAGAAACAAACAAACAAAAAAACAAAAAAAAAACCAAACAAAACAAAAAAGCAACACCAATCAAAACAACAAAGGTTTCTCTATTTTATCAAGGGTTAGCCCAAATTATTTCACTATTGTGCGTGGTTCAAAAATACAAACTCGAATATACAATTCACACAGAATAAGGAAGTCAAGTATCCAAAGAAAGGAGATTATTTTAGGATACTGCAGAGGATCACTGATAACTACGCCTCATCCGCCCCACTCCTCACATCCACACTCTCTATATATTCTATAAAGGGACCCCAAGTATTTTGAAATAGTGCTAGTTTCCCCTTTATAATGTAAGTAATCTTCTCCATAGGTAAAGTTGTGGACATTTCATTGATCCAGTTAATGAATTTTGGTTTGCTGGTACTCTTCCATGAGAGTGTTATGACTCTTTTTGCAAGCAGCAAACATAAATCCATTTTATTTTTCTAGACATATGATGTCTATCAGGATATAAACCTAGAATGAACAGTTTAGGGTCAAGAACTAATTTTATACCTAGTATAGTCTCTAAAGCTTGTTTAATCTCCCACCAGAATTGTTGAACTTTATTGCATTTCCAGACACAATGGAAGAACGTCCCCTTCTCCTCTCCACACCTGATACACAAGTCTGGGATGGCACCATTATACTTATTAAGCTTTTCTGGCGTCACATGTGTCCTCATTAGCCAGTTATATTGCAGTACTTTGAGGTGTGTAATGGTAGTTTGTGTTTGTGCTTCAGCACACACTTCTTCCCAGTCCTCGGAGGGCAAGTCCTCCTGTAAATCTTTCCTCCAGGTGTTAACAACTTGGCGTGTGGGAATGTTTAACAGTGGAAATTGGTGCACAAAGTTAAAATATGTCAGTGGTTCACAATTTTGTTCTGGCAGGCCCCCTTTCAGAAGAGGAAAAAGTTTCAGCCCACATGCCCCAGGAGGGTCTTTCTTTGTGGGAAAGTGAGGTGAAAGTGAGTCACTTCTCAAGCCCCCCCCTTACATTCAATCAGGCATAAACCGAGTGCAGTCAGTCTAGCATCTGAGAGAAGGCACACATCTCAACAGCCGATATCACCACAATTTGGTAACCTATACCAGCAAGTGGAACATAATGCATATATAGCGTAACTGTAGCCAGTGAGATAGGCCTCCATTTTTGTAATTAGCTTTTGCGTAATGCGATCTTATATAAAGTGATGATGGAGATTAGAGAAAGTCATAATGTAGAAGTGGAGCACAAACAACATCCCAACTTCATAAAATATTCAAGTGTTTGGCCTCAAGCTCCCCTGAGACAGGCACAAACTCCGGCTCACACATCAGACTGAGTAAGGTTGGATATCATTTGGATTTTAGCAAATTACAATTCTTTAAGAGGCCGGATCAAAACAGGTCACATCCTTATTTCACTTTACATGTCAACTAGTTTGATAATTTCCATTTTTCTTGCAAAAACATTTAGTGATTCCAACTTCGCAAATGAGAAGCTTTTCTGCTTTTCTTTTTAGATAATTAAATAATTTTAATTTATTTTTATTAATCTGAATTTGGATATCTGTGATACAGATACTATGCTGACACCAGAACTTTCTTTATCATTATTATCATTATCATTGTTGGTATTATGTGTAAGGTCACATGCAGCTGAAGCTGAACTTCAGTTTAGTGGTAAGAAGTCTGTCTGTGTCAGTTGATGTTGATGGACTGTGTTTGTGTCCACAATTAAAAATCAAAAATGAAAGAAACTGGATCACTTCACAGAGCAGAAACTAGTGCGAATTAAATTAAAACAGACCCCATTTCTATTGCTAAATGTTCTGTACAATTCAAAGCTAACACCAGCCAGCCAGTCTTCTTTGGCTTGTTTCTTAACAACGGCTTGAGAAAACACGCGTTTTTTCTGAATATGTTCAGTCATTTTTCAGAACAGTTTTGGGGAGTTTTATTTGGTTTCTGCCAAGGCAATTAAAGTTTGTGTTAGATCAGTAAAAGAGAGAAACTACAGATCAGAAGATGATGGAGCACAGAAGGTTTGTGTGTTCAGCAAAAGCTAAAAAAAAAAAACATATGCATATCTGTTTTCCTTCTGCGTTTTGCCAAAAAAAAAAAAAAAAAAAAAAAAAAAAAAAAATCACACTGCCTGACCAAGAAAATTAAAGCCTTTTTCCAATAAGCCTCACTGAAAAGTGGTTTTCTTAAGGCTCATTGGCCTTCGCTGAAATGTGTTGGCATTTTTTCCTCTCTTTCCTATCCTTTCCTCTTTGTACCAGCCAGACAAACCACTCCTACTAACTACTTGTTGGATAAGTTGCTCACAAAGTAAAGCTGTGAAAATATTATGAACACAAAAGAGCACCATCTAAAAAAAAGTAATATTGGTTTAAGTGGCTAAAATATGTTTTGCTGCTGATCCTGTCTACAGTGGCCCATGGTAGTACATTACTTAGTTTCCATGCTGGGACTCCTGAGGAAGCTGTTTGTTAACATTTGATAAGGACCAATAATGTTAAACTAACCCAAGAGCGAGACATACACTCAGCTGTTACTACTGAATAAAGAGTGCAAAATGCAAAGAGACACAATGCGACTACAAACAAAATGAACAAAAAGATCCTTGTAAGCATGACACCGGAGCATAGCCCCGGCATGTTGTACTGACCTGTCTCCAGCAGTGAGAGCTCCCAGTTTCTCCTCTCCAGGTTGTGGATGTGAAGGGTCATCCAGGATCCTCTGGATCTGATACTCAATCTCCCTGGGAGACAGCAGCCGGCCTGCCCGGTACACCCACAGACGGAAATACCGGCCCTTGTGATAGACTGCCACAAACTCACTATCCTGCCAGTGCTGGAGCACATCTGTGGAGAACAAAGGATTATTATAGATCAACGTGCAAAGCTTAAACTATCTATCATCTATGTGTCCTTGTATAACTCTGTGCAGCTGCTGTGTGGATGGCCACATTTCAGACTCAAGACGGACAGCTGTAATGTCTCCAAATGAAGTGTGTGTGTGTGTGCGTGTGTGTGTGTTACCGGTCTCAGCCCCTGGTGTGCGTGTTGTGTTGAACATCCTCTCACACTGAGCGGCACACAGAGGGATGACAGTACCTGGAACACGACTCTGACACAGAGACACATACACTGATTATTAATATTTATTGTTTATTGTAAACAACAATATTGTATTCTCTCAATTTAATTCTGCCAGTACTCTTTTATGAACTACAAAACAGACAGTTGTACTCTGCATGACCTATTTAACATGTATTTTGTTTTTGTTTCCTATACTGTCCAGCTCCAGTGTGTAAGATTTACAGGGGTTTATTTGCAGAAAATGGCAAAAATTGAATATAATAGGAGTTTATTTTATTGGTGTATAATCATCAAGAGTGCTTTATATCCACAGAGGGCAAGATATCATCCTTGGAGTTTGTGTGTTTCTATAGTAGCCCACGGACAAACCAAACACTGGTGAGTGTGTTTTTTGATCAAGGTCTTTTTTTATTTTCAAATGTATAAGAAAAAAACAAACAATTTGAATACAGAACAGTTAAACAAGTTCCTTCCTTTCCAAGGAAATTAAGTGAACATACATGTTTATAGTTTCAAATACGCATAAATAAAGACCAACTGTCAAAGAAGGAAAAGAAGTTAAATTAATTAATAAATAAAAATAACAGGTACACATACACTTGGGTTACATGGAGATATTAGCAGCTGTCATATCTTCTACAAAGGAAATAAATACCCGCCAGGTAACATAAAATTTACTGGTAGACCCCCTAATAGTATATCTAATTTTTTCAAGATGGATATGACACATAACCTCTCTAATCCATTGGTGATATGTTGGAGGGAGAGCATCTTTCCATCTGAACAAAATAAGCCTTCTGGCCAACAGAGAGCAAAAAGCCATCATATTTATATAACGCCCAGGGAGAGAAGCATCCACCGGAGTCACGCCGAACAGTGAAATCAGTAGGGAAGGGTCTACTGTCTGTCCACATATTCTAGAGAATGTCTTGAAGATAGATTGTACAAAAATTGTACAGCTTGGGACATGACCAAAACATGTGTACTAATGTAGCGGGGGCTTGTTTGCATCGGTCACATGTAGGATCAATATCCCTCCTAATCTTAGATAACCTGTTTTTGGTCCAGTGAAGACGGTGCACTATTTTAAACTGAATCACAGTGTGAGGAGGAATAAATTCTCTGTATAATTTTTTGCCAAATTACTTCTGGAATTTTTTCCTCTAGGTCTGTTTCCCATTTATTTCGTAGAAGATCCAGATTATTTGCATTATGTGTGTTAAGTAGTGTATAAATTCTGCTTATAATTTGTTTGGTGTCAACATTATATTTAAAAATTGTTTCTAGCAGAGTTTCAGGAGGACATAATGGGAAGCAGGCAGAGTTTGAGGCCACTGATTTGTAAATATCTGTAAAAATGTAGAGGTCAGATAATGCGGTGAGTGTGTCTTTGCAAGAGTTTCACAGCCACCATAAGTTTTCCTACAAGCTGAGAGTGACACGAGGTGGTTGCATAGTGCAAGGTCACGGCTAGATGGAATTAAATCCTACACACTGGTCCTTTAAAAAAATAAAAAGAATCTATATTATTTGTTTTTTGTGGATGCTAAGGTAAACTTTCTGACATTCTTGCATGTTGAAACGAGAAATTACATAAAAATGTAACTGTGTTCTCAATTTATATTTTGTTTTCTAACATTTTTCACTTTGTTGATTACCACATGGCAAACTGCAGAAGCTGACAAGTGTTAATTGGCAATATGTTTGTTTGGTTTGTCTATCTCAGATCAGTAGGTTGAATTTAAGGACAGGTACACTGCTAAATACACGGTGCATGATTCTCCCCCTGTTGCGATGTATTCATTGTGCTGGCTGAGGTCATCTATAATTAACTCTTTACTGTGTACATTATTTTGAAATTGTCATTACACACGCTGAAGAAGTGTGTCTGGCCCAAAACAGCTGTGTGACATTAAACAGTTAAAATGGGACAGCTGTCCTAGTGTTTTTTTTTTTTTTTTTGAGGTGATCAACAGTAAAGATTTAGTCCCCAGTCACTAAGCTTTAACAGAAATTTGAGCGTGTTGTATCCTATTTTCAAGATGTGCAGCAACCAAGATATTTTATACAGGCATAAAAATATTTTCTCCTCGCTCTGTGAAGCGTGTAACTCCTTACTGACTGATTTCACCTACTGTCCTCCTTCACACGCTCCAAAAACATTTTCACTACAGACATCAACTGATAGTAGTATTGTTTGGGTAGCAGAGATTTTATCTCTTCACTGTCTCATGTCTGACCCCTTGACAACATGCCTTCCTATTCATAAATCTCTGCTCAACAGAAGTGTATGTGGTCTTACCGGTTTGAGTTCCTCTCGGTTGACCTTGCGTCGGTACAGCAGCAGGGCAGTGATGGTGTTGCCGGCCCTGGCCGCCTGCACCGGAGTGGGAGTCACGTACAGGAAATCCTGGAAAGCAAGTACACAGGACAGGATCAGCGAGAAAACGAAAATAGCCTCTTACGATTTGTACTTTTGAAGACATAAGAACAAACAGAAGGAGAGTAAAATGCAGAAAAGATGCAAGATACAACTGATGTTAAGAAAAATAAGGACAGAAGCTTCCATTAACTTTATTGCGAAAGCTGCATAAAGATAAAGATTTTGATTTTTGTTAGTTACCATGCCATAGTAGTTACTGTTGACCATTATGGGACTTCGGCTCCTCAGGTAGATGTATTCCTCCCACCAGTCGCTCACCTGCAACCAAAACCTAAGTTCTACTTCTGTTCATATGAAACAAACAGCCCAAAAGTAATATATTTGCCTCCTTATCACTTTTTTTTTTGTATTTCAGTCACCAACAGAGCAGAAAAAAAGTGATTTAATTTATTATAATGCCACAGCTTGTTGCTTTAAATTGTCACTTTCTTTTAAAGGAGCAATATGTAGCACCTGTGCATGCAAAAATAAGTTTTGCATAAACTAATTTGATGAATATTTGAAATTAATTTGAACTCTAATTAACGTGAAATGATCAAACAAAAGGTCACTGCCGCCCGGAACAACAATTTCAAAAAAGGACACCACTGGTGCAGCTTGATGTCTAAGAAGCAAGTATTTCAACACAAAATGTTTCGTTTATCTCTGATGATGTGTTAGGGTCATGTTATTACAAACTTCTCCTTTGAAGCTCTGAGATGTTGGCAATGCGTCGTATGTGGGACTCTGTTCAAAGTCTGTGATCATTACAAAGGACTACAAGACTACATCAAAGGTTCTGGTTCAAAGAAAAAAGAAATGAATCCATTAAATGCAAAAACTAGCCAAAACATGTTGCAGTCCAGAGCCAGTGTAAGCCTTGTGTTCAAAATAGCTTCATCTGTGGATAACAATAACACTTAACAGTATAAAAAGCTCTCCTCTTTTTTTTTACCTCCACCAACGAGGTTATTTCAGTTTGTTGTTTGCTTGTTTGTTTGTTTGTCAGCAGGATTATATACAAAACTACTGGCCCAGTTTTCATGAAACTTGGAAACTTGCAGCACTGAACAAGGAAGAACCCGTTAAACTTTAATGCGGATACATAAATTATTTTCCACTTTGGTTAGCAATGCGAGACACAGTATTTGGCCTTGGCGGAGGTCTGCGCTCTCTGACTGCAGATTGTGTTATTAAACTTACGGCATATAAAAGGTTGTGTTTACCTTTACCTAATCAATCAATGATTTAATGCACCACCCAGTGAGCATGCCAGCTTCGTGACACTGTTTAAACACACCAGCAATGTGTGTTCTAATGCAAAGAGTAATGAAAGACCTGGCTGATGCACTCATGTTGGATCTAGAGATTAATAATCTACTATTTGATTAATCGATTACTAAATTAATCAACTATTTTGATAATCAATTAATCATTTGGAGTAACTGTTAAGGAAAAAAGGTCAAAATTCTCTTAAATGTGAATATTTTCTGGTTTCTTTTCTGCTCTAAAAAAAGACATTTGAGTATGAATCTATAATGAAAGTAACTGTTGGTTTCAGTCAGAGTTTGATCATCCAGCTGTGACTTCTAACTTTAGTTTTAACCTCTGGGACTGTTAGTTAAGCTCAAAAAGATTAAAACCTTTTTGAGGAGTCAGGCGGGACAAGAGACTGGGTGGATTCGCTACAGTATTTTATAGACTGATAATGGAGCAAGCTGACGGTTTGGACCACTGACTGTATATACTGTAAAGATGGACAACATGACAGTTCCAAACAGTAGGGTTGTCGCAATATTAAATAAGTCAAGTTCAATATTGAATCGGAAATCGATTGAAATGAGCTTTCAATTTAAACAATCAAAATCAAAGCCAAAATTGCCGATTTTGTTTTTCTCTACACCCCCACCAACTTGCAGCGTCTGGTGTGTTCAGAGAAAAAAAGCAATACTTCAGAGACGACACAGCAAACGTTTCCAGCCATTATATCACACTTGATACGCTACAGACTCTCTTTTGAAGAAGAATTTGAAAGTGTAAATGACAGTTGTTAGGGTGTAAAACTAGTAATCTGTCGCAACGGCATAATCATCAGTGTAACAAAAGGATGTTTAAATCGAAAAATCAAATCCAAACAAACAAAATTGAAAGTCAAAACAAATCATAGACTTAATTCAACTAACAGATTGTTTGACTTATCATTTCAGCTCAGCAGCATGAGACTGAGTCCACTTACATAGTTGGTGGCCCACAGAGCTTTGAGCTTCAGGTAGCGTTGCAGGCGGTTTCCCAGGTTAGACTCAAAGTGACTGGCCAGTTCGGTCATTCGTTTAAAGTCTGGATCGGACAACAGAGGGCGCACTGACTGCAGGTACTGAGGCAGAGAGAAAACAGAGCGTCAGTCCAAATCTGCTGCTGTCATTATTAAACAGTTATTAGTTTCTGTTCCGCTACTTCACGCCTTCATTTAGATCACTATATATATACATAGATGCTGTCTGTATGTGAAGATAATGTGTGTGTCCACTCACCCTGCTGAGTGTGTCTTTGATGGCAGGAACAGGAAGGTGAGGTAAAGAGGTTTGATAACTGTACAGCAGAGGCTTCCTGCTTGATAATAACCTCAGAAGAGTCTAAGAGAAATGGAACAGGAAAGTTTGTTCAGATAATATTTCAAACTGAACACATTTTATTGGGCCTAAGTTACAGAGTAAAAATAAAACACTCTCAAATTGTGGGGATCATTGCCCCTGCCTTCTTAAATCATCCTTTGCACGGTGTTAGACATGCTGTTAAAACTACCAATACACAAAAATATTTGTCCATATTTGTCCCAAGCAACCTCTGCCAAGCAGCCACTGGAGGGTGCTGTGATCCCAAGTAAAGGCACGGCTTACCACCCAGACTTTGGTGACGTTGGAAACTCGGCCGTGCTGCTCAAACATCCACCGGTGGTAGGAGAGCAGCAGTTTGAGACAGAATCTGAGCGCGAGGATGAGGGAGAGCCAAAGCAGAGTGCTGAAGACCAGCGCCGACACCATGGTCTGACCCTGAGCACTGAGCGACACGTGGAGACTGGACAGAGGGACACAGGAAGAACAATTACTGGCTTGCATAAATACAGCAGTATGTCTGCAATTGTTAGAAAGCTAAATTCAGCACTTCTTAAATAATTTTGTTACCTGCAGCTATAATAATCATACAAAACACAAAAACATTTGAAAACCACATTATTTCTTACTGAGGGTAGTTGTGGAACATTCTAATAATAGAAGATGTCAGTTTAAGAAAAATAAAATCAGCCAGTAAGACTAATTGTCCAGGCACAAGAAGTCCAATTAGGGTAAGTAAACCCCATATGAAGGACAAAAACATAAAATGTCACATATCACACGTTTCATTAAGTCACAATACTCACGATAAAATTGCACTTTTTACAGTGTTTTTTTTTTTTAATCATGTGTAGTCCAAGACACACCTGTGCAATAATCATGCTATTTAATCAATATCTGGATGGAAAGATTATCTTAGCAAAGGAGAAGTGCTCACTAACTCAGATTTAGACAAAAACTGAGAGAAATAAGCTTTTTGTGTGCATATGGTGAAAAACATATAATATAATTATATATTTTATTTCTTTCAACTCATTAAAATGGGAGCAGAAAACAAAAAAAGTGTTGCATTTAAATGTTTCTTCAGTGTATATGGAGGAACAGTAATCTGTTAATGACTGCAGCTTCACTCATGTGAGGAAAACGCAAGAAAGCACAACAAAAGTACAACAGCAACCTCTGCTGGGTAGATGAGGAAATTAATTTGAGCAGGAAAAAAGAGAAACAAATGTAGAAAATTGAGTATTACAATAACAATATGTGATATGAACAGCAGAACAAAATGAGATACATAGAATAAAAGGGAATAATAATATAAAAAGCATTAATAATCAGTTAATAAAATACACATATGCAATGAAATCAAGACAAAAATGGGAATAGGAGGAAAGCGTGACTGTCCATGCAAAGGTAACAATTAATTGAAAGAAATATTTTAAAATAATTACCTGCTTCTTATGGCCTATACTGATTAGACGACAAATAAATGCACATTTTTGTATTTCAAAGAGAAGTTCATGTAACATGTAGCTTATACACACCTGAGAGTACGAAACGGTAAAATGTAGTGAGCAAAGGTGTATGTAGCTCTGACAAACCAAATTTAACTGACATCACTATTACAACAAAAACAAAAAACAGTTTTGACTCTTAAAATGTTTAATTTAGTAAAGTTCATTAAAAAAAATCCTTTTCTGTTATAGAACATTTTGCCAAAGAATTCAAATGAAATGTTTCAACACAATCTATCAAATCAGATATTATTTTAACAATATTTTTCAGCTACAATTTCATTATTGGAATAATAAATGATAGGGTATGATAGGTATATGTGCTATATAATGCACTAAGATAAAAAATATGAAATAGTGATGCAGATATGGAAAAGCATGTCTAGTTGTCAGACCGGTTGCTGTTATTCAGACTATTCTTTAAACCAGCAGATGACTATGTTCTGCAGCAGCGATGTGGGTCAGAGGACATGCCACTGTTTACAGCCTCCGTCATTTAATCAGAGTGGAATGCAGCAGGTGTGTGTGTGTGTGTCTGTGACGCTGAGTAAATAGATGGTGTAGACAGTGAGTCAGCGATGTTGCAAGTGCAGAATCAAAAGCTACAGTTGGTGAATAGACAAGAAGGAAAGTAGGGGAGAGTTCAAGCGCAGACACCACACCCACACTGATCCACAGTGACTCATCAACTTTATTTACTATGTGGTTTTGTTTGTTTGGATTGTAAATCCCTTCTCCTCAGCGCTCAAGCAAATCTCAACAGCTTTCTGTCTTCAATTTGTTGTTTTTCTTAATTTTACGACCACGATATACACAAAGTGGGACATTTCACAGTGTGAAAATACACTTGTCTGGTGGACAAACTGCAACTTCCTGTTACTTATTGGTCGATATGTGCAGCAGTACTGATCTATCTACAACAGTGTTGGGCAGTTATAAGTTACTCAGTAATATATTACTGTTATATTGTTACTTTTACAGTAAGAAGTAGTATAAGGGATTATAATTTCCAAAACAATAATTATATTACAGTTACTGAGTTACTTTTTCATCTAGGTGGGCTATCCTATGACTTGTATGTGCAGCGGGTCAGGGAAGATCACATCAGCTGCTTGCCAAAGGGCTACACAAAGGATGGAGGATGAGGGAGAAGCACACTTTCCACATGTGGAAGTATTGTCATTATTTATTGAGTTTGCATGGCTCCTCCGCAGAGAATCTGAGGTGATGGAATCTAATTTGGAGGCCACACTCAGAGAGGTTGTCTTTGTTTCCATCACAGTTGACATTTGGACAGATAACAACAAAAGCTCTCTGAGCGTTAACACCACACCGGTTCAGCAGTTCAATTTTGGAGCCCCACAAGGTTATTTTACATTTGTTTAATAGAAAATTCAATAGCTTCAATGTCATGTGACCCAGTGACAAATCCAAATACCACATAGTATTACTGCACTTGGATTTTAGTGCTGCTTTGTGTGTGTGTGTGTGTGTGTGTGTGTGTGTGTGTGTGTGTGTGTGTGTGTGTGTGTGTGTGTGTGTGTGTGTGTGTGTGTGTGTGTGTACCTTAGTGGTAGGTGTTGCTGTATCTTGGTGATGAGCCCCATGCTGGGATCCGAGCGCATGTACATGGTGGCCAGGATCGCTATGACAACAAAGAGCCAGGAGGAAGGGCTGGCAGGGTACACACCTTTGATCACCCTGTTCTGTTAACCACAGAAGAAGAAACAGTGGATCATTGTGATGTCTGTGACATTTTCCCCACTTTTACACACACTTTTTTACACAGACACTCCTTAAGAAATATCTGGAGTTTACTCCTGTTAAGAACAAACATCTGAAAAAACTGATGCTACTTAAATTTAGAAACATTTTTGTGTATCATGTACATATTCTGTATCCACCTCTGCAGCACAGTTACAGTCACAATACATCATATGCATATGCGTCTTTGTGTATTTGTCACCACAGCAGTGGCAAACATGCATGTCAGTACTTGTTAGAAAACGTACAGCATTCCTCACGTATACAGATGGGAATTCACACCCTGTAATAAGGCCGTCTGTGTTCAGCTCCCCATTGCACACAAATTATGTCCCTGCACACCTCCTCCAACTTATACACACATACACACACCAAGGTTTTGACAGGTAGCCAAAGAACTGTGTCATGTGTCCACACCTGGGTTGTCAGGACAGCAGGAGTCATACGCTGCACAAGCTGCAAAATCCTCTGTGACAAACTTAAGCTATGTAAATAAAATTGACTTGACTAAAGCCTCTTACACTTACTACATGTAATAAAATAATTATTACATGTCTGATAGCTGATTAAAAATTCTGCTGTGGCTGAGCAAGAGAAACATGTTTTTTTTTAAAACCAGATCAGACTTGATAAGCATCACAAGCCACGTTTCATCCTACTGTCAAACTAATTTGAAGTGAATTTTAAATGTTGCAATAAGAAAAAAGAGAAAATGTGAAGGCATGCAACCAACAACTGGTTTGGAGTGAATAAACTGGGTTCCACAAAACGTAGTTTTGTCAAAACTTGGCTTTGTTAATAAGAGCAGAGGAAGTAGAGGTCGCGAACCGGAAACACAACCAGTCATTTGACAACCACAAACAAACCTCAAAGAAGAAGAAGAAGAAACAGAACCTGTCGCCTTACCCATCCACAAGAGACAATGAGAAAGTTCTTAAAGAATATTTTTTTCAATTAGGTTATTGCAATTGTTCTTACATCTCTCTGAACGTGCTTCCATCTCCCATTATTCAAAAACTACGTCAAGCGAACGTAAAACCTTTCTTGCAAAGTTTTCTAGTGTGATACTTAAAATGTGCATAAAAATGCATTGATGGAATCATGGTTGCAGACAGCTGTGATGGATTTGTCCCGTCATTTAAACATGTCTGGGGAACATGACTCAGTATAATCCTCACTATACTGACTGTAAATCTAATTATCAAACAACAGATCTAATTAATATCTACACTTTGAAAAGATATGGTGCATAAATGTAAAATTAGGGCTGAACAATTAAGATTTTTATTGAAATTGCAGAAGGTGCAATATTTAGGTGAAATGTGCATCAAAACACAATTTTAAATTAAATATTGTCATACTCCAGAGATGTCCTGACCTACAGAAAATATTATTCAGACTGAAGAAATGAGAGTAATGATTATTCCCTCTAATATTGCAAATCATATCACTATTGCAATATCAGTCAAAATAATCATTCACCCCTATGTATAATGTGAGGAGAAGCACACACACAGGGATTTCCCATCATCCTCACCCTTATGCGGCTGACTCGTTTCTTCCATGATCGTACTCCAGACAGGTAGATCTGGTTCAGGGCCTGATAGGACAGCTGCAGGTCAATCCCCTCTGGCGTTATGGTGAACTGGAATGCCACCGCCTGGTGGGCCTCCGCCATCGCTACGGAAAAACAAGCAAACAAGAATGTTAACACCAATATCACTCCTTGAATGAACGAATTATGAATCATTTATTAGAGTATTTTTTTCAACAATCTATTCCTTCCTCTTTTTTGTGTGTTTTTTTAAGACCAGACAGCTTTCAGTTATTTATTGCTTCACTACAACTGTCATAATGCCGTGACTGTTTATAAACAGCCACGGCATTATGATTCAATAACCTTCTGCCAGCAGGCATCTCAGTGTTTGCTGTCTCTCTTGTATGAACGCTCTGTGTGACAATACTTGAGTAATTTAATGTGTCAGTGGAATGTTGTTGTCTAACTGAGTCTGCTGCAGCACCAGGAATACTGAGTACAAACTGCTCTTCTGTTAAAATGTCAAATGATAAAGCCCTGTGTTATACAGTATGGCTGCAGCATGCGCTTTTAACAAGGGCATGTTAAAAGCCCTGTTAAAAGCTATTTTTCAAATGCTGAAAAATGTCTTGTTTTGTCCACCATCCAAAGATGTTCAGTTTACTGTCACAAAGGAGTAAAGTATGGTGGCCAACAAGGGCAAACGTGCAGTTTGCATATAGGAAAACAAATGCAAAAGAAAAGCTCTGCATATACAGAAACACACCGCATGTACAGAAGCGCACTGCAAATAAGAAAACAAATGCAAAAAGAAAATGCTGCATATCCAGTCATACAACCGAGGTGATCCAGGCCTCTAGGGGCAGTGCTGAGCTTCCACCCAAGAGACAGACAACGGGTGTATCAAAAAAACAGAAAGTAAGAAAGAAAGAAAAAGAGTGGCCTCTCCCGACTCAAATTCTCCTCTAACCATAATTTTCTTCTTCTCACTCCCTCATGGAAGCTCAGCACTGCCCCTAGAGGCCTGGTACATTTCTGTATATGCAGTGCTTTCCTTTTGCATTAGTTTTCTTATATGTCTCTTGTATATGTATTTACAGTTTCTGTATATGTAACTTGTTTTTATATATGCAGCACATTTGCCCTTCTCGACCACCATAGTAAAGAAACCAAAACATATTCACATTTAAGAAGGTGGAGTCAGAGATTATTTTTCTTAAAAAACCAAAGTAATCGGTTACCAAATTGGTTGGGATTAATTTAACATTTGATTCATAATCGATTTATGTTTGCATCTCACTACTTTTAACATAATATCAGAGCTGACTAGTAGCAATTTACCCTGATGAAGACCTAGAGTTGACACGCGTAGGTCTTTTTGTTTGCCAGTGCTTTAAAAATAAATGTACAGTATTATTCAACTACAAGACAGTGCAACTATTTATATCTAGAACTGCTATTGCCACTAAAAAGCTGTTTTAATTAGTAGACACACAACTTTCACTAGCTCCACACAACTGGAAATATCAGGTGCACCATACCTGGAAACAGGAAGATCGTAAAATAAAACATAAAATAGTGAGGAGCAGCAATGTAGCCAATAAATGTAAGCATAGTTTAGCAAACAGCCAGTATGTCCTGATATTGTTCACTGGCTGCCATGACTAATTGCTGGCTGTTACTATGCAAGTGACTTACATTAGGAAAGTGAATTTCCTGTGCCGAGGTAACAGTCAAACTAATAGAAAATCATTGGTCTGTGTTACAGGATTGATAGAAAAATAGTGACTGTGACTTTATCCTGGTGGCTTTGCCTGCTCAATCAGTCTCACACGGACATTAATTATTTAATACTTATGAGCTACTAGCTCTGGTATCATACTGGCAGCTAAACAGCACGGAGAATGCAAGTCACTAATTGGTTAAGCAGATTCAATAAATTAACTGGTAACAAGACACAAAGGTGTTTTCACAGCAGCCAATCTGACATGAAAGACTAAAGTAAACGTGTGTTAACAGTGATGCTAACTAATGTTCTGTTCTATTCTATTGAACAAAGTCAGAGTGCAGCTGTTGTGCATGTTGGCTCAAGGTTCTGGTACATGAAGGTCCTGTCCACACATACACGGGTATCTTTAAAAATGTAGTTTTCTTCTATGCGTTTGGGCCTTTTATCCACAAAGACTTTTAGGCCACAGCTTTTTAAAAACGGTGAGGATATTTTAAAACTCTGTGGAGTTGCAATGTCACAATGCGTGCCACTTTCTCCTCCGTCTGACGTCAGTGTACGCTGTTATTTTCAAGGTTACTCTGTTTGTTTACACGAAGGGCTGTTTTGAAGAAGACTGCATGTGGAAGGAGCAACAACAGAAATGAGCCCCATGGATGCCTGCTGTACCATCTTCCTGTGTCCAGACTCCAGATCAAAACACAGAATACAGAGCCCAGAGCGGAGATTCTTGTCATCAACTTTTACCAAACACACAGTTTTGGCTGAACATTGAAGTAAAACAAGCCTGAATTAAATCCACAGACTACATGGACAGAAAGGGGAAACTTTCTTGTGTTTCATGGAGGTTGTTGTCAATAATGGATTTGTTTTGATGCACCACAGTTTGCTGGTGTATATCAGCTTTCGACAGTGTGCCGTTAGTGTGTTCATTCTGTTATTTAGCATTTACCTCACCAGCTGAATTACTGTCCTTCAGTTCACGTTTAGCAGCGCAGCCAGATACAAGTGTATTGTAAACTGGTTCCATAATAACAATAATAGGACTACAATATAACTATAACTATAACTATAACCATAATAGGACTACAATAAAGAGAAAAGGTGACTCTGCTATAAAGCGAATAAATTTCAAATGCAGTTCAAAGCTAGAATCAGTAGGATCTTTCCGAGCTATTGTAAACACGAGAAAGATATCAGGAAGTCAAAACTGATGTTTTGGGTTGGTAAAACGTCCTGAGGGCAGCAAAATAAAGAGGGGTGAAAGGGAAATACAGACAGAGGGCACAAGTGATGATGAAAAAGGGATTTGTGTGAGTCTATACATTGTTTTAAAATAAAAACACATGAGGTTTAAAGAATAGCCCAACTAAAAGAGTACATAAGCATGCAGCTATGACCATGAACCCAAAGTATATATTATAATATTGTGGCATATTTGAGTTTGTACATTGATTTGCTTGTGAGATAAAGAGTGAAACAAAATCTGTGTGCAGAATGTGAACAATTAACATTCCTGAGCTACTGCTCACCCTTCAGCAAGAAAGGCTGACAGGTTAGTGTTGGTGTGAAAAGCAGGATGTAGTTCATGTCCTCAGTGAACTTATGATGGATGTTTGAACTAAAGGATGTGATGTCATCCTTTAACTAAATGGGAAGCATGCAAAACTTTACAAATGAACACTATACAGACCTGTGTCAGGGTTTGTGCAGGGCTCGCAAAGTAAAGTTTCGGCCTAACACTTTTTGAGAGACATTTTTCATCCCACAGAGCGCACAATTTAATAAATTTTTTGATTTAATACATTTTTCATACTGGCCAAGTATGAAAGTATCATGTAAAACCAGTAAGGATGCTACTTCCTTAAATTATTCATTATTTAATCACATTTTTTCTGTGCCCAGAGATAAATAACAATAATTTCTAATGATATTAATAAACTGATATTAACTGAACGTACACAACCTTGGTAATGATGGATGGATGAATGGATTAGCAATTTTTATGTTACGATTTTGCTCAAATGTGATAAAACAATGAGCTTCCTCTTGTGGCTCTTACTTTAACAGCGTCCTCCAGCACAACAATCCACTGTCACAACAATTCATATAAAACTGACAGGGAAAACAAAATGTTTAATATTTCATACGTTTAATTTAAGACTTGTTACTACATTTTTTGGAGGAAACTGGACCAGTATGTAGGATTCAGTGGCATCTAGGGGTGGGGTGTGGATTTCAACCAACAGAATCCCTGAATACCTCACCCTCCCCTTCTAAGTGTGAATGCTAAAGGACGCATCTAGAGTCAGTGTTTGGTTTGTCCGTTCTGGGCTACTGTAGAAACAAGGTGGTACAACATGGCGGTCTCCGAGGAAGAGGACCCACTCCTTTTATAGATATAAAGGGCTCATTCTATGATAATAAAAACACAGGCTGAAGATTAATTCGTCCCAGACAATTTAAAATCCGAAAGGAGTCAGTAAAACCACGATTGATATGCGCCTTATTTTTTCCTTGATGATGCCACATTGTTGACAGCAAATTCTTGTTGAATTCACTGAAATAAATATGGGACCCCTCACCTCCTGAAAGAAACAAAATGTTGTATTTATGTTATTTGCCTAGTTCATGTCACTCATTTCATTACAGCTCAGGATGAGAGCCTTACTGGGTTTTGCTGTCAGTGTGTGTGCAGTACTTTTCGTCCTGTCTTTATCTTTATCTTACACTTGTGCAGTTTTTTTCCCGATCATGGCTTTTACTGTACTGTACTCATATGACAACATTTTTGGCAGCTGTCCAAGACATCACTTAACAAGCCTGAGGATGATATGTACAGCATCCATGATATTTTCAGCAGGATATGGACATGTGTCTTTAAAGTCTTATCTGTGTTCATGATGTTTAGACAGGGCAGAACTGGAACATTTTCCATTCAGTCATCAGCAGCAGACAGACAGGGTGTTGTTCTGTCAAAGCAATCAGTCACTGATAGGACAGACATTTGACAGAGTCAGTGCTGGCTTAATTTTGGAATTGCTTTTCTCCTTTTCTTTCTGTGTAACCTGTTCAGAATGTCAATACACGGAAACCAAATAACGGAAACGTTTAGTCATTGCTGTGCAGCTCAATTTTGTTGGCTAAACAGACAATAACAACTCGGATTGGATGGAAACTTATCTGTCAGGTCCAAAAAAGGTCCAAAGATTTTGGTCAGTCAACCGTCAGCAGTGTGTGTGTGTGTGTGTGTGTGTGTGTGTGTGTGTGTGTGTGTGTGTGTGTGTGTGTGAGTGTGTGCGAGTGTCTGGGAGCCCTGACAGTACAATTAAAAAGCAGAGTAATGCACAGCTGTTGCAGATGAACGAGCCTCCTGCTACACACTGGATGATGACATGACATCTATACAGTTACAGTCACACAACCTACAGAAAGTAGGTCAACATATAATCTCAGTGAGGTCGTGTTTGTGTGTGCATTAGCTGTGTGTGAGGCTCTTCCCCTTCTCTCTGTCCAACCAAGCAACTGATTGCTGCATACTTCTCACTTCCCACAGCTATTTCACACAGCTATTTGTGTGTTTGTGTGCATGACTAAATGAAAGAGCGAGAAAGAACTGAAAAAGATGGAAAGATACGGGAGGGAATGAAGGTGGGAAGAAAAGCGTGGGCATGTTAACTAGCTGTGCTGCTGCTGATGCTGCGATGGACACACACACACACGCGCACACGCACACACACACACACACACACACAATGCTGTACACAGTACAGACTACCACTAACCATTATCCTCTCCCTAACCAAAACTAAATTCCTGTTTCAACCTGAAAGCCAAATGGTTACCTTAACCTTGCCAGATTAATGAATTAATTAATTAATTGGCTAATGTGGCTACTCCCACAGGCTGGAGCGATGTTGGACTAATGTTCTAATATTAAGAGAGAATCAGGAGAAACTATGTGAAAGTTAAGCCTCATTTGAAGCCAACGAAATAACAAGAATAGTAGGTCAGATGCCAGTAACTATTTTTTCATGTTGCTTTTGTTAAAGTTTGTACTGCAGCTGTGTGAGCTTCATTACCAGCCAGGTCTGCTCTGCAATCCTCATCACCTGTGTGCACGTGTGTGTGTGTGTGTTGCTGCTGTATGTAAATGTACTGATATACATGCCCTAAAGATAACAATACAGCAACGTGTGAAAAAGAAGTGGTCAACTGCAAGCTAGTGTAACTGTGACCAGCACCACGCTGCTAGCTTGCTCGGACCAGTAAGCTGCCAGCAAGGTGAGATCCACACATAATGTTACACTTAGCATTACTGCACAAAATGTCTTAATTTATCATTATGAAATAATTTGCAGAAACAAAAAAAGAATGCTTATGAGCCAACCTAAATAAGCACAGGGGAAATTCCTGCAACAGTTCTGTAAAATGCACCATTTTGGTTCATGCTGCACACAAGAAGCTGTATCATTCCCTGCTACCATCTTTCTTTGCATTAGGAAAATTGGAAAAAAAAGGTTTAAAATCTTTTAGATGAGCCTTTAAGTATATTGGAAATAACTATAATAAATGTTATTAAACAACCCAAATGTTGTTATATATTTTAGCAATACTGGACACTAAGCTCTGTTACTCAAACTGGAAATAGGAATTCATGAGAGGCACAAACTGGAGCTAACCCACATCTAATTGTTGTTGTGCTTGTTGTTGCAAATATTTAGTCTCCAAGGGGATGTTGATTTCTGTGTCTGATGAGCAACAGGACAAAACTTGACCCTCTAAACACCGGATATGCACAGACCTCAGCAGTACTCACTCAAAGAGAAACTGGTACCACTTTAAACGTGATTCATACAACTTTAACTCTACTTTGAATAAAAAAAAAAAAAAAAATTAAACATAGGCCAATGCATGTGTCAAGAACAGTGATGTCCCAGTCTCTGGTATCAGTATCAGCACCGCCCAAAATCACTGAACGCTGGTGATGCATTTTGAGTGTCTAAATACTGCTGACCAATCAAAAATGCTGCTATAAGCACTGTGTGTGGAAAAAGTAACATGAAATTCAGCAGCAGCAGTATTGCATAACTGAGCCATGTTGTTGCTATGCATTTGCTCCTTCACAGAAGCAGAATATCAGTTTCATAGTTCGAGCATGACGTTTTTAGGTGTCTCAGTTAAGTAAAGTGCATCCATACTAATACAGAGAAGGTATCAGATTGGTGTCAGTAACAGCAGATATTCAAGGTTGCTGTACTGGGATCAGTATCAGATATGAAGAAGTGATATTGCTCCATACTGAGTGGAGAGTCATTGAGAATGAGATGTACAGAATGCAACAACAATTCAGTTCACGGCAACTGGACATTTAAGTCAGTGGTTCTCAAATGGGGGTCTGGGGACACCCAGGGGTCCTTGAGGGACCTCAGCAAAAAAAAAAACATCAGTAAAAGCTGGCTGTAATTCTTATCAGATGAGGGTGCTCAGGACAAAATCTTAAAGGTTCGTGGTGTAATTTGTGTCAGTTTAGAGGTCCATGATGTGAGAACTACTGATATATGTAACTTTGCTACAACACATTTGAAAACAAAGTAACTTTGAGTAGTAGCGTTAAGTAAACCTACAAATTGGTGTTTGATTTTGTTACAACATCGTTGCCAAGCAGGTTTTACCTGAAGGAGTGGAAAAGGCAGGTTTTAAAACAGCTCCCCTCATTCAGTCTGACAGGCTCAGTGCGCGGGTACGAATACGGCGGGAAGGACCGCGCGAGCACCCGTACAGTAACACTACACGCCAAGTTCACATAATAATGAATAATATAATAAATAGTCTATAGGTTATTGTTCGCTCAAACCACTAAGAACTTATTTGAATGAATGGGCTGATATGTAAATAATGTGGTCTGCATAACGTTACCAGTAATTACAGGATAAAGCGCTGTAGCCATTTTAATAAGTAGCGTTACAAAGTAATAAATTAACACTGAGTCACTCGCTTGGACTTGTTTCAATGTAGTTCCCGGTGGCCCAGAGTAATCCAGTTTGATTTAAGGAAATAGTTTCTGCGCGATGCAACCACGCCGCTGCATCACTACATCATCATGTTACGGTCCTGTGTGGGTGGAAACAAACACCCACAGCTACCAAAACAAAACAGAAATGCACCACACAGCTGCAATGCTTGAGCCAAAGTACAGTGTATTAGCATTATGCACAGTAGCCTAGTGTGATATCAGCACAACACACAGTGGTCCATTCATGCTCAGCACCATCTCCCACCCCAAAGCGATGCACAAAAGCCAAGAGAGAGCGGAGGGACCTGTACACACTGAACTGATAAAAAAATACTGAGCCAGTTCGATGAGAACTCGTTGAATATGTCTAAAAACGTACCTCGAGTGTCTGTCGAAAAGCTTTCTCGGTGATAAAACTGACACGGAAACGTCTGTTTTCCACCCCTCCCTTCTTCTGAAGCCTGCTGCAGCTCAGTCACTTTCCTCAACAAGGCAATCACTGCCAAACCGACTGAGATAGGATGAGTATGAGAAGATGAGCCACTCGGTTGAGAAGATAAGGGGTCGAGCTGCGTGAATGTAGGCGTTAACTTTGACGCGAATAGCCAATTGCTGAGCTGCTGCTTATATGACCATGGACTGTAGCCCATAATGAGAAAATAAAATAAGATATTATAACCAAACATAATGTGAAAAAACTGTAATGACTATAAGATAAGGCAATTGTAATACTAAGCAATAATATTATCTACAACAATGTTTCTCAAACCTTTTCTCTGGGAACCCACTTTTTAAAAATGACAAACCATCATGTCCCGATTCATGAATCTAAGGAAGAGTTAATTTGTGTAAAAATGAACATTCCTGACCATTTTACTGTTATTTCTGCATCACCTTATATTACCTTGATGTGTATTATTGAAAACATATAAATGGTGATACTTTTAATGTAATCGGACGCACATTTATTTATTTTCTATTAGTTTTCTACCTATTTAAACCTCCCCTCATATGCAGTTGAAATAAAAACACAAATCTGTGCTTGACAGAAGCTCTTAATGGTAGCCAGCTAGCCATTTTCATCAGCTGTATTTAAGAACAATTCAAGGTGGCAGAAAAGTTGCTGACAAATATGTATGTAATGTATTTTTTTTTGTTAAGAGTGAAGAAAATATGTTTGCATTGGAAATGAAGGCAATAACTTCTAGACTTTTTTTTTTTTTTTTTTTTTTTTTTACATTTTTTTTAACTGTGAGGTAAATGCATCTGTTCTCTAATTAATCCGAAGGTATAAAGAACACTTAGTTTCGTTGAGCACTTTCAGCTGAAACTCTGGAGACTGTAATAATGTCAGAGTGAGAGCTCTTCAGTTTCCGCCTTTCTGCAGGAACCTATAAATTACGTCAACCATAGAGACACACCCACTTCTCGGCACATGGAAGATGGGCTACATTTTTTAGGAGTTATGTGGGGTAAATAGGTCAGCCTTTGCATGATGCATATAGCTGCTTATTTCAAAGTTTTCTGTTTTATTTTCTTTCCTTAGCCTTCACAGCCTCCACACGGTTTAACTCTCTTTTTAACAGTTGCTGCTGTTGGCGAAACTTCACTGCAAGCCTCCTTGTTTCCCATTTATTCTGACCACTTGACCTATATGTTTCACACACTATAGAGAAACCTAAATAAAATCATTGAATATACATATATACATATATAACTTTACACAAAGAATTAAAAACTCATCTTAATTTAATTTTATTTTTTTGCTTTGGTATTGTCAGTATGATGTCATGCTACACTACCCCCTTTCCACAAGCTTTCCACCCTTTATCCACTTAGATAAACTGGTTACAACTCTTATGTTGTATTATACAATATACATACATTACAGCAAAAAATCAGTCTCAATCCAAATATCCAAAGTCTCAGCTGATGAATGCAGAGACCTTGAACGTGACTGCAGGATTTTAGATCCAAATTCTTTCAACACAATCTGCTCACCCCTAAAAGGGTTTTGAGTAGAGTAGAAAAAGTTTAACTATTTGGAGATACTGAGTCCAAGTAATGCTAGAATCTGCCTTTAAAACAACAACGTCCAATTTCTGAAAGAGACCACAAAAAGCACAAATATTTCCATTGTTGTTTATTGGTCAGTATTTCTCACAGGCAATAATAATCATTGTCATAATAGTGCACTTTTCCTTTTTTGTAATTATACTACAGACATTTCTCTTCGTCGTCGTTGTCGTCATCATCATCATTAATCGTTTTAGCAGTTTTCTCGACCCACCCTCCCCCACACACCTCCTCCTCCTCCTCCTCCTCCTCTCTCAAGTTTTTCTGAATTCCTCCAGAGTGAAAAAAAACAACTTTTTCTTCTGTGTGGAGTGGAGGTTCACAAGATGGGGGGGTGGTGGTGGTCATGGGTGGGGTTGGTGTGACATTGTGGGGCAGGGGTGGAGGGGAGTAAGGGCGGGAGACAAGAGATTATAGTCATACAATTCTAACTGCAGGAGAAGAATGAGCAATAATGATGAGAGGAAGAGATGTACGGTGACTACAGTGTCGATAAAAGATAGTGAACGCTACATAGATATGGATGGCATACATTGAAGACAGAGACAGGCATACAGTGTATACAAATGTATACAGCATCTGCGTTGAAGTATGCAGTGTATAAAATGTATACAGGAGAGACGGGGACGATTATATGAGGGGGTGACATATGTGCAGATGGGACAAGGACAGGCGTGGATTCATGAGATACAAAGAGGAGGAATGGAGGGTGTAGAAAATGTCAAGTGAATGGGTGAAGGGGGGGGTTGAAGGAGGAATGAGGGAGGGAGGGGTGAGATTTCTTTTCAATAGGAGAGTTTCGGGAGAGTGGGAGCCTCTCAGCTGCAAACGGGCCGAGGGTCCCGTTGTGTCTTTGAATGGGTTTTGATGCAGAGTTTGCTCTGAGTGGAGCACAATCTGGAGCAGCCTTTTTTCTTTCTTTGCTCGTCCCTCTTCTATCCTTTAACCAGCTTCTTTCCTTCTATAAATGGATGTAAGGTGAACTTGACACTGACCTTGTGTTAAAAAAAAAAAAAAAGACTAACATAACACTCTCTGTCTGTGTATGTGAGTGTGTCACTTTAAACGGCTCTGGCCTTTGACCTTTCGGATGTTTCACCTCACTGCCGGATTCTCAGGGGCCCACGTTGAGCACTGAAAGCCTGTGATTACATGAGGGGGGGAGAAAAATGCATTTCTATCTAATGTTAAACCACTGAAGACTGAAAATCTTCTTTGATTATGTCAACTGAGAGTACTATGCCACTTAAAAGTTTAAAACTGTCAAAATAGTTTCCCCAAAGCTTTCTAAAACTACTCCAAAACCAGGGCAAAAACCTCACCTTGTGGCCATGATGCACAAGTTCAGTCGGATGTTAATCTTGTGTAAACAGATTGTAGTACATGTTGAAGTATAATTGCTAACCACATTTTCCAGCTTTCAAAATATTTGTGTAAGACTAAAAAAGTACAGAAAATGGTTAATAAAAGTGCAAATAAATGTTGTTTCTTCCTGTTCTTGTTCAGCTGTTTCACTTAAGCGTGCACAGCGTGCGAAGAGAGCGTAGAAAGTCTGTTAGGAATATTTACTGGTTTCAGTGGAGTTCGTTTGCATGAATACACAACAGAGTGTTTCACAGGGAATGAATATGACAAGGAAATACACTTGTGTTTGCAGTCACTGTTAATGAATTATTAAGCACTCAACCAGACTAACAGTCTACAACCATGCTAGCTGCTCTGCAAGCTAGACTTCGGCCACATTCAGACAGAATCAGGTGCTGTGGGGAAAACGCCAGTCATCTTATTCATTTCTTTTCTTTTTAGTTTTTGTTTAATATATCTTTTAAAAAATATTTTATGGCTTTATTGATAGGACAGCTGAAAATGAGTCAGGAAAGGGGGATAGAGTGTGGGATGGCAACCTGCAGGCCAGAACTCAACCCACAGCCGCTGCAGAGGTCCCAGCCCCGGCACACAGAACTTACTCTCTACCAACTGAGCCACCCCATTTTGAAAGGAGGTAGCGGGGTTACAAAGGGATGCTGGGAAAAAAATGAAGTGACATGCAAAATGCAACTTGATATCATGCTGCACTTGCCAAGCTGGCAATCAATCTCTACAATTAGCCTAAAAAAATCCCTGAAACTGGGTGCTGCCCAGGCAGAGTTCATGGAAAAAACGATGATGGTTTCCCAGTTCTGTCTTCTCTTATTTTATGTTGTGTATCCAGCATCAGCATCTGGGTCTGCCTTGCAGTTTATGCTGCAAAATTTTGATATCAAGATGCCTAACCCTTCCTTTGGTTTGTGACTCAGAGAGCGCAGCTGGCTTCGTGCAAGTTAGAGACTGAATGAGGTAAGGGAGCAGTGGTAGCGAGAAAGCTGGTGAATAAAAGGTTATTTCCAGATTGTTTATAGCAGTTATGCTCTAAGCACAAATAATCATCGTTGCACAATAATAATCACTAATGGCTAATCACTGCAACACCTGATTCTGTTTGAATGTGGCCTTAGGCAGAGTGGCACTTTGAGCTAAAAGCTAATGTCAGCATGCTAACATGCTCACAAAGAAAATGCTAATACACTGATGTTTATCTGAAATATTTGCCATGCTCACTTTCTCAGTTTAGCTTGTTAGCATGCTAAAATTTGCAGTTAGCTCTAAGCACAAAGTGCAGCTGAGGCCTGTGAAAATGTAAGTTTTGTAGGCATTTCTTTATAAAGCAAAGTACTGATGATGGCGCCAGATGAAAAGTCAGGGGATCACCAAAGTGAGAGGGACAGTATACATCAATACCTGTTCAAAAGATCGCTAAAGTCATTAGGGTTAATCCTCTTAGGATCATGAATGTCTGTAAAATTTCATGGCAGTCCATCAAGTGGTACACCAACCAACAAACCAACACTGCCTTCCGTCGAGCCATGTGGCCAAAAAAAACCAAAAAAAGACTTTTAAAGGCCTATAAAAAGACTATTTTGAAAGGCCTGTGTGAGTGTGTGTGTTACATGCACACACAGACATCTTTGAATTAATTCAGTTAAATTCCAGCAGCTAAAAACACAATATAAAGATGGAAGGTATTTTGCAGCATCAATTTTCAGAATGTTAAAGAAAAAGCACAGGAGTTGTTTTTCAGTTTTTCTCAGGGAAAGCTGGTTTGGTCTGCAGCGTCAGACATCTTAAAAGTGGCATTTCCCCGTCTTCACCCATCTCATTCTTTTCAAAGAAGAATCACACTTTCAACAAATAAATAAATAAATAAATAAATAAATAAATGAATACACTTTCAATAAACATATGGAACAAAAATATGTTCACACTCTTGCAATCATTTCAAAAAAGTCTTTGACATTCACATGGTGAGCGCCGCCCTCTGTTTTGCTGGTGGCAAACATAAACATAAAAAAAAAAAGACAAAAACACTAAGACCATAGCACAGTTGAAAAAACACAAAATAAAACAAGCAAAACTTCATTCTTTATGTGTGGCTTCATTTTTCCTTCTCCCAGGCAGTATGTGTGCAGAGTCTTTATGACAAATGACACACCCAAGTCCTTTTTCTTTCTTGCATTCCTGTGAAAAGTACATTATTTGTTCATCTCCACCTGCCTCTCTCTGGCCTGCCTCCACTTCTCCTTTCAGACAGGCAGAAAGAGCTGATCGAGGCTTTTGTTGGAGCTTTGAGTCATTCTGAATCTATTCTCAAAGGAACATAGGGAGGGTTTCGGTTGCCTAATTGTGGGCCTAAAAAGCTTGAACACTTGGTTGTCCTGTTTGACCAGCCTCTTTATTTAATTCCACATTTCCATCTTCAATTATTGTAAGTTCATGGACTTTGTTTCTCCTCTCAGTTAGGATAGATTTGGACTTTTTTCAGCTCTGCCCTACAATATTCATATACCCATTCAGTACGTACATTGAAGAGTTTTTGCTATCATCTGCACACTGGCTGTGAAGTGATTCCTTCCAAAAGTGACTCCATTATAAGAGAAAAACCTTCTGAGGTTACTGTCTTAACTTCACCACAATCATTTGACAGACAAATGAGCTGTTCAATGATCAGCTGTAGACAACAGGCTGCACACCAGCACCTACTTGTCGCTCAAAGAGGCCATGCTCTTAATTATGCAGAAATTTAAGCCTTAATATAATTTAAATGGGTGAGTTCTATAAAAAAAATTCTTTCCCCGTATAGTTGTCATGAATGCGGTAATCAGCCATTGCCATAAAGCCATAGCAACATGTTTATTTCTGCTGTAAATCTGTGTATTTTAATATGGGGGTCTGTGGGGCTTGTTTTGGTCTTGGAGCCAGCCTCAAGTGGCCATTTGAGGAACTTCCACGCTGGATTGATTTTTCAGCCCTGGATGTTACCACTTGAGACAACAGGCTTATTATTTTCTAGCTGGCGGCTGTCAATTGACTCTCAAGCTTTTGACAAATATATTTTGCTAACATTAGCTCAATCAGCTAATGAGTCTTAAAAGAGGACTTAAATATGCACTACATAGTACACTTGGAAGGGATTACTTTGCAGCCAGCATGTTCCAGAGGAGAAACTATAGCAAACATGAACTCTCTCAGTGCAACTGTGGTGTATGAATGTTATATTGAAACAGACATTGTCATTTTTAAGTTAACTTAATTTTTTTGGCTACTAGTTTTATTTTTGCCCTCCTTTCCTACCAAATGGATACCCGTTGCTAACTATCCTCTGTTTTGTCTCCCTCTATCTACTCATCTCCCTCTCTTCTAAAGGGAGTTTCACGTGTGAGACATTCTACCTGTGGTATGACTAGTGTCCTCAAAATTGGGCTAAATCTAACTAGCTATCCTCTTTTTCTCCTCCATTAAAGGCAATACGGTATCATAGCTTTATCAGTGTAACCCAGAAATAATTGTGGGACTTTATGCTGCTATACACTCAAGGAAAAGTTGTGTCCTGTCTGTCTTATTTTGATAATTACCTAGCTCTATGGCTACATTACATAGACCACATCAGATCCATTCTCCATCATTTCTCTGTTTCGTCCTCTGCTCTTTAAATCCTTGACTGTTAAAGTATATCATTAAGCTTGCTAATGATTTAGAAATAATGTCCACTTTAACAATCCAGCCTCATTCAAGGTTCTTCCTTCCTATCTCAAAAGATAGCCTTATTTTGTTTCTTTGCTTGAGAATACACATTTGTCTTCAATTGGAAATCAATGGGAAGAGAGGAGAGCGACTTCCTGTCAAGTGACTCATCATATTTGGTCAGGTGGTGTTGAAGAGACTTGATGAAAGAGAATGATTTAAGGGGCTCTGATGTTCCTGTGCCATTTGGACTGGCTGATGGGAGGTCTCCTGTTGGATGTGAATGTGTTGCATATGATTGGTCCGTGGGAAGGGTATGTGCTTTCTTGATTCGTCGGAGCAGGTGAACTGTGTGTTTCTCTGGCTGTGAGCTAGATAAGTAGTAAGGTGGGACTATTGGGACAACCTGTCTTTCAATTGTCCCACCAAGGTGAAGGTGCTCCTGAAGGCGGACTAGAGATAGGACTAGAGATGCTCCGTCATATCCCTAGATCAGCCACGAGGAAAACCTTCCCCCTCCTACATCCCATTGCTTTGGAATAATGGTGGAAAGCAAGGCAGAGAGTAAGGAAATAGGGAAGGAAAGAATGTGGGAAGGACTGAGGGAAGGAAGAGGAAAAAGGCCAGGCAGATGACCCTCGCCTCTCTTCCACAACATTCTTTTCAGGGATGGGACTGCGTCCCGTTGGACGACGAGAGGAGTCTGGTCTTGTCTTTACCCGACCCTCGCCTTTGTAAGACGGTTCCACTGTTGCTCCCGCTTCCGCTCCCCCCGTCTGCCGCGCGATCCTTCTCCCCACGCTCCCGCTCAGATCCGCTTTCGGAACGTCGAGAATTCTGACGCGAAGGAGTGCTGGGCTGTCGGGAAAGCTGACCATTCTTCTCATCTGAGGGGCCAGGGGTAAAATCAGGGAGAGAAGACGTGAAACAAACAATTGAACTCACTGGTATATGTAGTGTGTGTATGTGTGTGAGTGTGTGTGTGATATTTACCAGCCAGTGCCTGCACAGAAGGCTGATCATGAGTACTCAGGAGCTGAGCCTGAATGGTTTCCACCACTCTTTTAAATCTACGACTGGGACCTGAGAGGAGAGAAGATCAACTAGTAAGATTCAGTATTGTGACAAAGTACCTGTGCTAATTATAGACACAAAACAATGCATTTTTAATTTTTGAAAGATTGCATGCTCTCCATCATTACGCCTCAGATTAGTTTGATCTACTACCTATAGTCACAGGTGTCTTTTCTCTGCCAAATCTTTAATGAATGAAGCGACAAATCTTAGTGAGTTACTAGGCCCATCGGGGGGAAAATGAGAAATATACACATATCTATTATTTTACAATTTATTTCCATGCATGCCATAATCTTAGTCAGTGCTCCTCTGGCAGCAGCACATCATCTCTCTCTTCCCTCGCATTATGCATTGGCAGGACACAAACAGATTTCACTATGCTTATGGGGACAGTCTATGTCTTTGCAACAACTGAGAACAGGCAGACATCGAGACAGAGAGGGTGAACAATATAGTGAACAATATGTAGAAAACATACAGTAGTTGCAGCAGACTTTGCAGTGGTGATAAGAAGTTACCAGGTTTGATTTGTTTCATTTTGTTCGTCTCCTTCACTCGCCACATGTGAACCAGTTGTTGTATGTTTAGTGTCCCCACCAACCGTGGCATGACATATACACCCTTAAACTTATCACTAATTTTAGGTTGCCTTGGCTGACAGAGCGTGCTTTTTAAGTCAATTTTAAATACCCCAAAACGGAAATGTAGCCTGCAGGATATACATTAAAAGTACTTCCCTAAACCTACAATAATTGATTTCTTTGGCCACTTGGGGGCAGCAGAAACAACACCCCACAAGCAAACAGCTATCTATATTTTGTGAGCATTCACAGAGCGACATTACTAGTCATTTGGAGACGTGACCAGCATAACTATATAGTTTTTAAAAGTAGTTTTGTTGGTTTAAGGTCAATTGAAAAACTAAATTGGTGCTTTTTATCTGTCTTGACTCCTCTCTTTGTCACATACATAAAGCTGGTTTGTGACAAGCAAGGGCTTGTCCAGGATTTCCCATATTTACAGCTTGGCTGCAAAGTAATGTGGGCTAAAAGGATGGACTCTTGAATTGTCTTTAAATTCATGCTCATTTCATTTAGACATAGTTTAATTACTCTGTGTAAATAATTATGCAATATTTTAAAGGTTACCTTTAAATGCCAAACTTGGTCAAAACTTTAAATAATGAGATAAACATATATAAAAGTAATTTCTAAAAAAGCTCAGGATTCAGACTGCTCTCAATGTCATGCTTCCAACAGGCCCCCTTCAAAGTCCTTGGTCTACATGTCAACAACATGAGTATTATTTTGCACATTTAGTGCAGTATAAGAGCATGTTCTCTTCTCTTCATCACAATAGGCCATTACAACTGGTATTTAACGTATCCTCCTACCTGTTATTAGAGTGAATGTGACGCTGTAGATGCCCATCTCTCTCCTTCCTTCCCTCTCTGCTCGTTCCCTCTCTCGCTCCCTGTCTCCCTCAGAGAAAGCAATGTCCACCTACAGGAGCAAAGGACCACTCATGCTTGAGTTCACGACCAATTAATTCACACTGGTTTGCTTACACATACAAACATCAATGACTGTTAGAGTTACACACACTCCTAGGGTGGGTTTTTCCACATTAGAGCCTTTATGTAATTATTATTGGTCTGTGTGTTTCAGTCTATTCATTTCAGTGTCCCTGGGTTGGACACTGGGGGGCACCAAAGTTGGAAATGTTACAAATTTACACACACAGGATAAAGCTGCAAAATAAATCAAATTACATTATTGTAAATTAAAAGCAAAATGTGTTATGTTCACATGGGATTCATCACACACACAGTGTCATGTGCCATATTGACTTCTCTTATTTTTTTAATTAGAAAATAGAAGAGACAAAATGTTGCTGTATGAGGCCCATTGAATGCCAGTCTTACATGTAAATTGTGTATCTACAGTATTAACATTATTACATTACACTGTGAAGACTCAAACTCTTCACTGAACTGTCAACATGCATTTGTAATATGAATCTGACAGGCCAATGAGGTAAAAAAAGAAAAGAAATGAATAGTACTTGGAATTTGACAGGCTTCTGGAAGACAGAGGGACCACCGGAGGACTTGTACTCTGCCCGGAAACTGTTCTGAGACACCACGCTGTGGCTGAGGGATGGGATCTGGAGAGGCAAACGACAAAGACAGCGCTCGGTACAAAAACAAGATGTAATCTGTTCTTTAACACCACAAATGGTATTATCATGCTGGAAGTTGTTGAGACATATCTAAACTTGATAGTACTCACAGAGAGAAAGGCGTGGACGATGTCAGCCTTGATGGAGCTGAGCGGCTTGTCTCGAATCATAACAAAGATCTGCTCCTCTTTCTCCAGGCTGATGAAGTTACCGAACCAGGACCTCTTAGCCAGTCTGCAAATAAATCAGTGTTTGATATGAAATAGTTTAGTTACATTCACACATTTCTTACAAGTACAAATTAACTAAGGTACAAAATATTCAAGTTGGATGTGTTATTTTTAACTGGCCAATAATGAGTGACATTTAGTCAGGGACACTGATGTAGAGGAATTGACTATTTATAGCATTTTGGTCATACTGTTAAATTTGGCAGAAAAGTCTGAGAAGTGACAAGAATGCTGCGGCATGGGAGAGTTGATGCCTCCTTAAACACATACATGAATGTTAAAGGAGAAATCTGTAATAAATTTACTAGTATGTCATCTGAGATTAAGGAACCTTGCCACTTTCTGGTCCATAACCTGTGTTATTCTTGTTCCATTTCATGTTAATAAGAGCTCAAATTAATGCAGAATATTTGCTGAATGAGTAAGCATCTGTTTATGAGTAGCAAGAAATCATTAATAATCTTTTAGAGGGAGCAGATGTTCATAAAGGTTAAATTGAACAATATGTTAATGGAGTCTGGCAGGCTGTCACTGAACTCAAACTCATTATAAACAGCTAATCATCTTACATTATAGGGCATCATCATTTGAATAATTTGAGACTAAATCATGTATGTATATAGGCTGTATATTAAATAGGTTGACATCCCTATTTAATATACAATCTATGGTTAAAGCAAGTTATCAAATTGACATTTCTTGACCATGGAAAAAACAGTTGACAAAAAAAACCCTCTGTTCTGGAGCTCGAAAACATGAGGACTAAATTTTGTACTGTACTTAAAAAAATAGAAACAGACAAAGTGAGACTAGTGTGGACTCACTCTGGACTGGACTCTGGAGTCAAACTGGACATGTCCTCTGATGTGGGGACTAAAAAAGAAAAAGAGAGAGGGAGAGGAAGGAAGAAGGAAGTGAAAAGGGCAGTGAATCTTGATGACAGGCCTTAATTTAATTGCCCTAATTACAGATTATCACAGAATCAGACATTACTCAACACAGCCACAGGCAGCAGGCTGCAGTTTCTTGGTATTATTAGATTTTATCTTTAATGTGAATGCAGAGTAGGAGAACTCAAATTGTTTTAATTTGTGAAGAAAAATGTTACTTTCCTGCAGCTGTGAAACACATTTTCAGGATTCAACCAATCAGTGGAGAGGATTCAAAGCATCATCATTCACTTTGTGTTTGTTTCAATTCTTCAACTTCACTCACCTTGCAGTTTGCGCCGATGGAAGCGCGGTGAGCCCAGAAGGTTGTTTTTGAATGAGTTGAGCCTTGTTCTCCAGTGGGCGGAGCTCGAGGCGGCCAGACCGCCACTGCCGCCTGGGCTGGAGGGCGGAGTCAGCGACAGCGAGGCCCCACCGGCTCCGTCCGCTCTGGAAGAAGAAGACGAGGAGGAGGAGGAGGGAGGGGTGGTGGAGGAAGGGTGTTGGATTTGGTGGACGGGCGTGCCCAGTGGGGTGGGCAACGGTGAGCCCTGCGGCGTGACCTGTGACACAGGAGGAGGGGTGGCAGAGGAGTTAGAGGACGAGTGGACATTCTTGGACTTGAACACAGATGGAGAGGGGAAGTTGAAGAAGCGTGGAATGGGGGAGAGGAGTGGGGAAGGGGAGGGGGAAGGGGAGCGTGGAGTCTGGAGAGGGAGGGACTTCATGGAGTGGAGCTGGGGCCGGTCAGTGGGGCCCTTTGAGGGCAGGGTTTGGGTTTTTGGGTCAGGCGCCGGGCGGGTAGGCCGAGCGGTGGTGGCACTTCCTGGTTTGGGGTCTTTGGAAGAGGAAGCGGAGGTAGGGGTGACTTCTGATTGGCTGAAAGTGAAGACCGGGCTCTGATGGGCAGACAGAGAAAGATGGGGAGAAGAAGGAAAAGAGATGGACAGAATGGTCATGAAATATGGTTCATGGAAACGATTCTTCAACAAGCCTTGATCAGATGCACCAAATGGAAGATGGATTCAGTGATCACTACTCTTATATTGTTGTGTGTGTGTTTTAGTCCCTTTTTGTCCGTGTCAGTATGTGCACACAGACTGATGCATAACACGTCTATGAAATGGGAATGTGTATGACTGAGAATGTAACAGTATGATGGAGAGGCATGGCCAGCAGAGTTATCAGAGAAAAAAACAGCATCACAGGAAATTTGGTTTTGTGCTTCTGATGACAAAAACTGATATTCATATATTGAAGCTGCTGCTACATCGGTGTTTACTATATATATTGTGTATTTGATGGAAAAAGACTGGAAAGACATACGTCAGTTTTCTGTGATCTAAAACTGTTTTTAGTCTACAACACTGCAGAGAGCTAACAAAGACTGATTGACTGGTTGATTGCAACTGCAACAAACGCTATGCTGCCTTCAGGAACCTGTATAAACAACAAAAATATTGCAAGTTAAAGGATAACACAGGAATTATTCTATATTTTTCTTATTGTCAACAGCTACAAAGAAAAGACCAAAACAAACACCCCCAATGAAAACCACTCATCTCGATACTGTTAACTTTTCAGAAGCTAAGAAAAAGCACAATGTTTTCAGCTCTACGGCAATGCATTTTCCAGATGAGCCAGTGACTTTGTAAATGGTTTGTTTGGCCTAAGAAAAAGGAGAATTGTCTCCACTACTTAAGTACAGTGATGATATACAGAAATATTTTTCAGCCTCTCGTTGCAAAGTTCAATATCTGATGTAGTTTAGTCAACAGATGCTAAAAACGAGTGAACTGTGCACATTAATGCAGCTTTCTGTGCCAGTCCCCCCCTCATGAGTGTAATCATTTAGTCAGATTATGTGATGTACAGTACAGAACAGCGCATTTTCCAGACTGGCCAGGACCATTATAGACATAGGGAGATTAAAGTGGGTGAGATTATTTCAGAAAAAGCAGGTATCCAATGTTGTAGCTATGCCGCTTCAAAATCTCACAAGTTCTTACAACATAAGGATGTTTAATTAAAACTCTGTGTTTCCAGACAGCAGGTCACACACAATTTCTCACTATAATTATGAAGAATAAGGCAACTTGGTCAGCGGCAAAAAGAAGGTCTTACCCTGGGACTGCTGAGAGGACTGGAGGACAGACCTGTAGATGCTCCGCTGACTGAACGAGACCTTTGGAAGACAGCAGCAAACAACAGGGAGGTTCATCAGTGAGGTTAATGAGAGTTTCAGGCACAAAAATCTAAATTCTGTTCTGTAGTTTAGTACCCAGCAGCAACCCCAACCTCTGTCAACTTTCTCCTTTCTTGTTTTATGCACTCAGATATAATCTGTGCAAGGTTTGACTATGTTGAACAAAAAAATCTTCTAGACACGAGTGGATAAAGTTGACTTAGGTTCCAAAGGGGGCGGGACTGAGCTTGTGATCCCCACTAGTAACATGGCTGCTTTCCACAATTTCCATCAATCAAGAAAAAGAAAAAAAACTCAGTGTCTCATATGTCAGTGCTGGTTTGTACCTCTGGCTGTGTGCGTTAGTGTCCAGGGCCCTGCGAGGTGGGGTGGGAGACCCCTGTTCCGTGACACTGAGGACCTCCAGGCTCTTCCTCTCTGGGCGACAGCGGCCATGACGTGTCAGCATGGGGGAGTCCACGCGTTTCCTGGGAGGGTCTTGAGCAAAAATATTACAGTAGTAAGAATTTTGAAAACAGAATTTTTCATCTTTAAAGAGTTCTCCTGAGATTTGGGCATTTTCTAGTTAACTTCTAAGCAAAGTTCAGGGGAAAAATAATATTCACTGTCATAAATAAGCTTTTGTCTTGTTGCTCTTGGTTAGACCGTCAAGGGGAGGAAACGTTCTCACCTATGTCGTTTCTCGGTGGCAGGTCCTCGTCTTCACAGCTGGGGTATCGCTCCTTCCTGTCCAACAGGAGGTAGTAAATCATTTTCTCCTGGTTCTCCCTGCAGAAAAACAGGCAGAGAGACAGAAAGATCAGAAAGAGAGGGGGCAGACAGATTTGGAGATTTGGCTTTAAGCTGACTGAATTGGAGAATACAGGAAATGCAGAGGCTTGTCAGGGTCGCCGCAAATCTCCTAACAACTACATCTGGCACCATCCTGGAGGTTCACATGTAGATAACGGCAAAAAAATTTCAATTGACTGTTCACTCAAGTCATATATTGAGTAATATTTGATAAACTGTCTCTGAAGAAGGTAAATGCAACACAATAAGCTTGGTGTGAAGATAATAAAGTCATCATTGTCAATCAATGATCACACTTGCATTCCTATAAATTACAAACAAAATGTCCAACCCTATTTCTTAACTTTGGTTTCAACTTCCAAGAATGTGATAAAAGTTAAGATATTCTATTCTTCATCCTAGATTTGTGCAATTTGTGACTTATTTATTCATCTATATTGTTTTGTTTTGTGAGCAGCACAAAGTGACGACCAAATAACACTTCCTTCCTTACACAGCCATTACAACAACTTGCATGCGCAACAGTTTTGCAAATATAGGGTTCTTTTCCAGACATGATCTGGTGCGAGACAAGATTCCAGAGGAGTGCTGACTGAGATTCAGCATACATGGGAATAAACTAAAATATAATACATTTGTGTATATTTCTAACTTTCCACCTGATGGTCTGAATCCTCACTAGATCTGTTGCTGGTCGCTTAATTCATATAATGAATATTATGGCAGTAAAATAGACCCCTCCATAGGTAGTCAGTGGACCAAACCACTGTGAGGCATTTAGAGAGGAGGGGGGCACAATCTTTCAAAATTTAAAAGCACATTGTTTTGTAACTACAATACTGAATCTCACTAATTGACACTGACTAGACACTAACGGACAAGAGTGATAACATTTAAAGTTTTTGATTAAAATTATTGCAAGGGACAATTCAGTAATCATTAGTCATTAGTAGGGACATGTCCTTACCTTCCCTACCCAATTCTACTCCCTTTGTCATGTAGCGTACAGAGGATTTATTAGAGCTTTTTCACTGACAACAGCTGCCTAAAGGGCAGACAAAACAATGAGCTGAACGATGCTAAAATGCTTTGTAGAGCTGCGGAGACCACTTTAAGATTATGCTTAGTCATTTTTTTATTGTTAATACAAAATTATTGATTAGTGCAGCTATAACGTAAATGTTTGTGTGAGTAGGACTGCATTGCTACTGCTGTTGCATTGTGGGAAGTGAGAAGCCACATCTCTTTGGCAGAGAAGAGGGACACAAAGGATGGGCGGGGAGAGAGCTGAAAGAGGCATTGTTGATATGTTGCTCTTGTTCCTGTCATGCCAGGCAGATTAATGATGTAAGTAATTGACTGGCCAAAATGAGACAAAAAAACACAATGAACGAGAGAGAAGAGAGGAGAAAGCGAGGCAGAGATTGTAACAGAGAAATTAAATTAACTACACACACAATTACGGCCTCTGCTCAACTTTTTAAAGGGGACCTTTTATGCTTTTCTTCACATGTAAGCATGTGAGCATGCAACATGAACATGTAGCAATAGGTCCCCTTTAATTATTTCATATGACTAGGGATTGAAAGGTGGAGTGGAGACACAGCTTTATGTTTTGAATTCTTTTTAAACTATCTATCTCATCTTTTTTTTTCTGTATTTATCATACAGTTGGAGATAAACCAGATCCTCTGGTGTCATATTCCAGCATTTGAACTCGTCAAATAGTGCGGTACATTAATGTATTGCCATCTAATCAAAGTGGAAATGTTTGATGGGTTATATTTACTCACTCCTCACTTGTAAGGTCCTGTGTGAGTTTGACCCGGTCTCTGAAGCACCCTAAGGAGTACATGCTTTCCAGTACATCAGGGTCCAGCTCTGTTAAGGACATGATCCTCTTCACACACACTCTGCGAGGGGGCGGCTGCTCTGGACAAGGCTCATTACGACCACCCCTGATAAAATAAAATAAAAAAAAAAGTGTGGTTAACATCTCAAAGTTTCTAGCAAGCACTATTAGACAATGAGTTTAGTGGCTTGGGTGGAGAAGGGAAAGGGAAAATGCAGAGGGAGTATGAAAAAAAAATAAGAAAAATAAAAGTACTTACTGGTACCAGGCATGTTTCTGTATTGCTTCTAGCTGTGACCAACAAAAATAAAAGACAATATCAAAGCACTGATAAAAACTTTTTCACATTTTCACAACTGATGTAACCTGTATTTTTTATTTTGAGCTACAAAGTCAACATTGCAGATACACTCATAATGCCAAATTAAGCTGTTTTTTGCATAGGAATCAGGAATCAATGAGATCCAATTAACTTTCTCAGTGAATTGTAATAGCTTATCTAGCGGAATCATTAGCATTAGCATGCTAACATGCTGAAATAAGATGGTCAACACATTCACCTGCTATAAATTGTTAGTTATGATGATTATTATTGTCAGTGAGCATGTTAGCATACTGATGTTAGCATTTCGCTCAAGTACAGGCCTCACACAGCTGCTAGATAGCATGGCTGTAGACTCGTTTCCACATTCGCAACCCCAGGAAAAGTTTCCCTGCAGTCTGGTTCTGAATTCCCTTGTACGTTACATCCTGTGTAGAAGTCCCCTCTCTGCAGCAGGACTGCATACAACAGTAGCCATCACATCAATACTGCACTGTATCTCTTGGGGTTCGAGTAATGGAGCAGCTGCAGTTCTGCAAGCATGTAAAAAGTAAAACGTGGAGCCTGCTGTGAGCACTGTATTAGTACATCTGCAGAGACGAAACTAGCAAGCAGCTGCATGTAGTGAGAGCTCTGCACTCTTAACTTGCCTATAAAGTACTGTATGCAGCACAGAGACACTCCTTTTCCTATGAATATGATGAAAAGGCCTCATTTTCTAATGTTCTGTTTGTCAGCCACCCATATACTTTTGAACTGGATAGAAATCTGTCTTTTGCTTGGTGGATGGTTTCCATGGAGGCAACCAGCAGACAGACAGAGACGGAGAGAGAGAGACAGTCTGACCTGGTTTCAGGCTCCATTAATTAACAGCTCATCAGACGAAGCCACAGCTTTGATTAAATCTGCTCTGTTGTAGCTGAATGACTAACTGACCAGACTTATTCTTTCTCCCTATCGTGATTTTTCTGCATCTAGTGAAGCACATTCATCACATTCATTCGTCTCTTTCTGCTTCTTCAACATGAATTCATTTCCACCTCACACGCCTGCTTTATATCACCTTCTCTTTATAACCTGAGTGCAGGGGAATCTTCTCTAGCAGTCCATTCACTCAGTCATTCATTTATTCATTCACTCACTCCCCCTCGCCCTCTATCTCACTCCGAACCGCCAGTCTCTTTTCAAGCCTTGCTTTCAAGAGGGAGAGCTGGCATTTAGGTGAAACGGGAGAGAGGCCCTCATATTTTTCACCCACAGTGCCTCGATCATTCTTTACAGCCACTGATGAAGCCACTTGATCCATCCATTCATTCTTATATACCTCTTGTTCTTCCTACATCTTGGTTTCCTTGAGTCTCGTCTCCAAATAAATTACCAACTTGCCTTTTAGGACAGAAATACAGACTCAGGGCAGCCCTGTAATGGCTGACTCCACTCCTGCCTCCAAGCAGAACCTCAGGACTGTCTCTCTGCTCTGTTCTTTTCACCTTCCTCTTCTCCCTCCTCCTCCATCTGTAAGGTCTTGTGTCAGGGTCAATTTCTGTCACAACTTAAAGCAAAGCCTGAGGCTGGGTCTTTTTCTTTCTCTCTTCTCTCCAAAATTCCTGGTTCATGCTTCACACGCTGTAGAAACTGATGAAATACACTGATGAGTGGCAACAATTCACTGTTTATTAAGCCCCAACTTCTTCTGTTGACTTCCTGTTACGCTCTCCATGCAGTTTAGAATGATAACTGAGATTTACTAATCAAAATGCTTATTGTTTTTGAAACAATGGGTCCTTTATTTCAAAAAGAGGCAGTCAAAACCAGCTTCTGCTGGCAATTAATGATTTTGTTGTCTAAATTTCAGTGGGGGATTTCAGCAAATGGTCAGTTATGTTCATCATACCCATAATTATGGACCTCTGGGTCCTCTGTGACCTATGTATCAAGGAAAATATACCTTTAATAATCTTCACATCATGCTATGTCACACCTCCTGTGCTCTCCTCCCAGTGACTGACATGGGCTGAGATAAATAATGTCCTCAACATTCAAGATTAAGACTTTCGGTGGACATTGATTCTGACTGATTTTTGCTAATGTCTTCTATGATCTTAAACTCAGAATGCCACAACTCAACAGTGCTCTGCTATCTATTGACAACACTGTATTTGTTGAAACGTGTGGGCATATCTCTTCTGCTTCAAGTTTAATATATGCATATAATATTTATGTACAATAATATGTTTAATTGTGTTCCACGATGGGGTAAAACATGTGTCCAGAGAGAGCTCTTGTTCTTTGATTCCAAGATGATGTTCGACCTACAAAACCATTTCATTTTCTATTTTCAGATGTTACTGTAGCTAAAAATATATATGTCACCACAATATACTTCACAGTATATTGGCATTAGCTGGTGATTTTGGCAGTTAATAAAGGTGTCTTTTTCCACTCGCTTCTCACCGTGAGTCTCTTGTCGGCGTTGACTTCTATCATTCCTTTAAGCAAAGCTTGGCAGTCAGGAGGTATAAAGTGGGGCATGTGGAATACCCCGCTCTTCACTTTCTCTAGAAGCTGCCGCAGGTTGTCATGGTCAAAGGGCAAGGCACCCTGGGAAAGGCATGAGAGAGAGAGAGAGTTTTATTACATACATATGTCTGTGGTTGGTTGTTTTGTGTGCCAAAAAAGCCTGCCACACTCAGCATAGTTAAAGGAATAGTTCAGCACTTGAGGTAATGCACTTGTGAATATTTTCACCACAAGCAGCAAGGTAATTTAGCTTAGCACAGAGATGTGCCTGGCTCGATTAAAAGGAAACGAAATCTGCCTACCAGCACCTCTAAAGCTCAGTAGTTACACATTGATTGATATGAATAAATGCATGAGTCATTACTGATGCATCATTCTTGTCAGACATTGATCGTGTTTATTATCTGGTAAAACAGACATTTTTGTATCTCTTATTATTATGGTCATCTTAAATTACATTTTACATTTTTGGGGGGTTATGTCCTATGTTTATGGCTTAACCTAAGGAGATATAATGTATTAATTAGTGGTGTTGGTAGGCTGATTTTGTTATCTTTGTTGAACTATCCCTTTAAAGATGCCATGTGTGGCTTTCTTGTAGACCAATACTCTATATACTCCATATTTCTCTGATTTATGTTTGTCTCAGAAAACACATTGTACGTACAGTATTTTTAAGGCATAACAAATGTGTGATATTTTTAAATCCATGTCTGCTATCAGTGTTTTTCCTTCCTGCTTTTTACTGGCACATTGCTGCTTCTCTTGGCCGGTTACCCTCACCAAATGGAAAAGTGTAAAGATGCCGGTTGTCGTGTATTGCATCACACATGTGCTAGTGGAGTACAGAACAAAATGGTGACCAGCTCATCCCAACATCGCTTTAGGCCACCAGTGGTAGAAAAAAAAACCTCACAGGACACCTTTAAGATTTAAAACTGAGAGGCTGACATTCTGGTTCAGAGAAAAATACAATCAATGAAATACTGTAAGGAAAAAAGAGAAGAACAGAATATAAGAAGGTTCATCTTACCACAAGAAGAGCAAAGAGGATGACTCCACAACTCCAAACATCTGCCCTTCGACCATCATACTTCTCCCCCTGAAACACAAAGGATAGCATTAGACACACACACACACACACACACACACACACACACACACACACACTGAGAGGGAGGTAACTTACCCTTATGACCTCTGGACAAGCATAATGTGGGGATCTAAAAATAAAGAAGAAAGGAAATTAGCCTATTAAATGAATTAACCAGACACAAACATACAGACGGATAAAAGAAGCACTCAGTCCCTGTGTGTATAGAGTGCTGATTCATGTCAAAAAAAACAACAGCACTCCAGCCTGAGGGTAGAAAAACTGACAACACCTGCTCTTTTATCCACTGAATAGACTGAACAGGTGAATCCAGGTGAAAGCTACAATCCCAGACTAAATTTATCTGTTAAATCCACATTCCTCCTGAAGGGCAGGTGATTTAAAAATGTTTAAGCTTTTAATGAGCAAAGCCATCGATTATGTAAAAAGAAGCACAATAGAGCACTGAATATTGAGAGATGTTCCTAATGTTCTGCACGAACACACTGTGCATGTCACCAGATTTGAACATTACAGTCATTTAAGTATTAATATCAGACAGTACTCGGGAGTTGCATCTCATTTTTCATGTGAGGCCTACAGAAACATACTGCTGCCATGCCCGAAAAAGAAAAACAGATCAGTATCATGATATAATATTACTATATACAACATCCAAGTGTAACATGTTATAACAATAAACTTTTCTTGTGATAACAATATACTGTTCATCTTGTTATAACATATACTTCTAATAAAAACTTTTCTTGTTATAACAGTATACTATTTATCTTGTTAGAATGTAATAACATAGTTATAACAACAAACTTTTCTTGTAATAGTATAGTTTATCTTGTTATAATCTGACACATATCATGTTACAACATGATAACTTATTGCTATAATGTGACATCAATATAAGAAACTTATCATGTTAAAATGTGAAAGGTTTTACGTTATAAGATAAATAGAATATTGTTTTAAAGGAAAAAAAATAATATAACCTGATAAGTATGTATGTCATAATAACGTCATTATAATGTGAAAAAGATCTTGTTATAACAATAAATTTTTTGCATTAGTGTCAAACTGATCCATTTTTTTAACAATTAACACAGCTATTTAACAGTTATAAAACCATGACTGTGCAAAATTAACATTTTAAACATGCATATATTTGTATTTCATTTACAATACAGCACAGTAAACAAAATATTTTAAAAAATGTTTAAATACATAAATAACCAAAGACTGTTAATAACTACATGCACATTTAATAATAATAATACATTTTACTTAATGGCATCTTTCATGACATGCAAGGTCACTTGCATCAGGTAACAATAACAGCATAGATCACACAGTCATCACTAAAAAACATACAATCAACAGCAACAGTTGCAAACCCAGTACTCACCCACAACTGGTTTCCAACAGGCTGTCCCCGACCTGTAGTGAGGCCATGCCAAAGTCTGCTATCCTGATGTTATTCTTCTCATCCAGGAGAAGATTCTCTGGCTTCAGGTCTCTGTGACTGGACACACACACACACACACACACACACACACACACACACACACACACACACACACACACACACGCTCAATTAAACTACTTAAGTGTTTTAGACCATAAAAAATAACTAAAGCTAAACTAACCTTGTTTATACACTTGTTTTACTTCAGTATGACATGTCAACGTTTATATTTATTATACAAAGACAGATCGACTGCTGATTAAAGCATAGTGGTCTTGAACAAATGGTGGTCATGTGTGTTTCCTGGCTCTAATGGACAACTTTTACATAATAAAGAGATATAGAGATTTGATCAGTCCACAAATATGTGATTTGGGTTAATGAATTCCTCAGATAATGTCAGGTGGCTGTATCTATTGCATTTTCCATGACATGATATCAGTTATTTTGTTACTGATTCTAATTCAGATTATTCATAAAGAATATTACATTATTGGGTCAAAGATTGTTGTTTCATTCACATCTATACATCGACCTCCAGTCCATTAAGGCGAAAATAAGGTTGTTTTGTGATCATATGTGTAAATGCAAATAAAGTCGATAGCTTTTTAGTGAGTGACACACACGCATCTATACATATGCATAATGCAGTGCACAGTCCTGCCAGTTTCACACTATTTCATTGATCTACTGGTGGTGATAATGCACAAAGAAATGCAGCAAAATTTGGTTCTCTTTTAAACATTGGGGCAGACAGGAAACAAGGGGATAGAAAGGGGTGTGATACGCAACAATGACCAACACAGTAATGAGAAAAAAGCCAAAACTGGAAATGTAAAACACACACACACGCAAGCCTCATAAGGGCTTTAGCCTCTCACAAACCATATGGAGTGACTGTGGCAGAAGTCAAGGGCGGAGATAATTTGTCTGAAGAACTTCCTGGCCTCTTTGGGGGTCAGTCTGCCCTTCTTCACCAGGTAGTCAAATAACTCTCCGCCAGACACGTGCTCCAACACCAGGTACCTGAGAGAAAGAAGGGTTGGAGAGGTCAGGAAAGGTGACAAAGGTGAGTAACAAAAACACACAAGTAATGCTTTCTTCATCCATATATGCAAACTCAAATCCTCTATATCTTCCGTGTCGTGTGGTTATTTATCTCAGTTTTGTCTTACAGTGCCTTTTTTCCCTTTCACTTTCAAGGTTGTTTCTGCTCTGGCGGAGATCCAGAGACAGAGAGGGAAGATTTTTAAAAAAAGAGTCAGCAGAAAGCAGAAAGATGAAGAGATACTCACAGGTATTTGTTATTCTCATAGACATCATGCAGCTTCAGAACGTGAGGGTGCTCTATTAGTTTAAGAATAGCTATTTCTCTCTCCACCTGGACAGACAGAGGGAGGGGTAGATGTGGAGAAAGGTTAAGAGAGAGGGACAGAGAAAAGAGGTTAAAAATGATGGAGATTGAAATGTCAGATGGAAGAGGACAGTAGAGAGAGAGAGGAAGCAAGTATAAAGGCACAGTGAGGTCATATGTGGAGCAGACAGACAGTGTTAAATGTTAATTCTGAAGTATTCATTTCAGGGCAGAAACAAGCTGCTGAAGTTGTGCTAACAAAAGCAGTTACAGTTGCAGCAGAATAAGCATATAATTATAAATCACGATTTGTTTTTATGTTTGTTTGTTAAATTTGATTTTTAAGATGCAATATTTAAGAACTGGCCGTCTGCTGGTGTGATTAGAAAAGAGCAGATGAGCAGAATCACTTGTTGACCAGTGTGCTGCTGTGTAATGCTACACGTCTTTTGATCCTGCGATGCCGGCGCGCTGTATAAAATGATGCGCTAGGAAAAACATAGAGACAGTGTAGAGGCAAGTCTTTGTTGCGGCGATCTTGCAGATTCTTGCATAAAAGGGGCTAGAGAAACTGCTAAGTGATGCTAACTGTAGCTGCCATTAGATAGTTAGGTCAGTTAGCCATGCAGCTAGTAGTCTGGAGCACTGGGGGATTGTTGGTGTTAACACAGCAGCTTTGGACCACCAAAAGGAAGAGGTGTTCAGGCCTGTGGTTGGGGGGGCCAGGTGGGGAATGCTGATAGCACTGCTGCAATGGACACCAGAACTGGAGGGGGGCAGTCGAACCAGGCTCAGAAACCCCCCCAGTGAACACAGCTGGACTTGAACCCAACACAGCCTCCAGCATCGATGGGGTCCAGCTTGACAACAGGAAATACAGTAATGAGGTGATTTATACAGCTCCCATCAGGACTCATGAGTCCAAGGATGACGAAGACACAGGTGGGGACAGGTGAGGCGTGAAGCAGGAGAGTGGCAAGAAGGAGGTCAGACATCATTCAGTGCCCAAATGCAGAGGCCCAAGAGTGGTGACATTTCATCGAGGTCTGTGGCATGATGACAGTATTTGTGTAAAATGACTCAGCAAGACTCCTGTTGGAAACCAGCTGTCTTGCTCTGTACACTTTTGGTAGACTTTACTTTAGTTAGTTCTCCCTCAGCAAAGCCTTTATTCATTGGAAAACTCAGACCCAAACTGTACATTTACTGCCAGTTTGACAGCTTCAGTGCTCACCTTTTCCTCTGTTCAAGGCTTATCCATTACCACTCTCTGACACAGTCTGAGTCAATTAATGCAGGTTAAAACGTATGACAGATGGACATTACCTATTTTATTGAGTAAGCTATATTGCAATAGTCAAATCAAGCAGCTCTACAAGAACTCCAAATGTCATGTCTCTGATTAATCTGAGCTCAAGATCACTGATAAATGAAAAGAACCATTTCAAGATACACAAAAAGTTATTTGTTTATTTGTTTCCGCTATGTTTCCTTTGCAAAAATAAAATCTCACAATATCTTTGACATTTGTAAGAACCAAATGTCTCAGTTAAATATATAACACTGATCAATAAAGAATATAGCTTCATACAGTTTTTTAGTCAGTGTAATCCTTCCTCCTCAATATGATGCTTCAGTAGTCTGCATTAGACAAATTAAATTGTTATTTTCCAACATTAATGTCTATTGAGGACTACATTTCTTCTCAGTGTTTCATTGGACAGTGTTTTCTTGCTGAACTGCAGTGGAGGGACACCTTTAGCTTTCTTTGTGAACAAAGACTCTGGATTTTGTCCCCCATCTTTTCTAGTTTGGAGAGGAGGGAAGATTAAGAGTTACCAATAATCCTTTAACTTACATAAGGGCATGTAGTTGTTTTATTAAAATGGACTTGAATACATCCAAACATCCTTTAAAATGAATGAATGAAGATAATCGGATCTCATTTCAGCACCAGCAGCTGTCCATAGAATGACCTATTAAACAGTCTCACGCAGTATTGGTTCGCACTCCACATGGTGTGATTGATTATTGGATGGTACATTCATGTCATTCTATTTGTGATTTAAGGTCTTTCGGGGTCTGTGGAGTTGAAACGTATAGTCTGAAAGAAGTTATGAATCCCTTCATGGGGACAGATTCACTGAATTAAAGCTGCACTCAGTCCATTGGACCCCTGAATACAAATCTTAGCATGAGACTCTGTTTCACTTTAATAAAAAAGTTAAGGATTGTGATGATCTGCTGCAAAAGAAAAACACATTTGGTGGCCACTTTATTAGGCACGCCTGTACCGTCTAATGTAATGCAATACGACAGCCCTGCCATAACATCTGTCTTTCATCTCTCTTGTTCAGTTTTTGTTGACATTATCAGAAGTGTGTAAAATATAAAGTATATGTTTATCACTAACGTCACAGTCAAAGGTAGAGTTGTACTTGACTGCATTATACTGAGATGTGTTTTGAATTGTTGTCCTCCCTGTTCACATACATAAGGGGGGCAGAATACCAGAAATATAGTGCAGTACAGCACAACTCCACCACTAACTATGACCTCAATGCTAAAACATATTACAGACATCATAAAAATAAACTTTATAGGAGCAAAATGACCTTGGACTATACTTAAGGATAAAAAGTGGGCAACAACTGGCAGAAACACGGCCGTGTTTTGTCTCTGTGTCATGTCGGAGCCCTTGAGCAGAAAGCTGTAAGTGTGAAGCCACATTTGAAATGTCAACATGAAACAAACTACCTCAGTTCCTTGTAGTTAAATGTGCCGGACTTCCCAGCTGAAGCTAGCAGACAGCAGCACAGTAATGCGGTTACTGACGGTTAGCGCACAGAGGAGGCGATGGGCAGCTGTCCAAAGCAATACTGTATAAACCAGAGGACTGGGTGACATTTATAGGGGACAAGGGGATGACGGCTTTTTGTCTTTGGCGCAAAAGACGTTTATTTGAGCACTGTTTGACTCTTGTCACATGACTATGTTGTACTAATGCCAGTGGTATGACCTTTTACACGTGTTAGATCTTATTTCTCTGGATTATATTCAAAACAAGTGTTATTAAGACAAATGATACCGATTCTGATACCTGAACTTTGCTTATTGGACGATATCAATTACTACTGTTTAGAGGCTGACATTTTTTCCCATTGGATGGGCGTCTTATCTCAACATATTATCATGGGACAGAAAAAAAGTCAACAGGAGCATGCAGGAGCAATCAGCTTTTCATGCAGTTAATAAAAATGAACACTAATTATTTTAAATATGATGATAGTTGCTCTTTGTTTATTCTTTTTTTATTGTCTCCTGTCTGCTCTGGCAGCTGGGTGCATGACGTGTGGATGATGAATTGACAGGAACAGGATGGGACAGGAGTCATTCTCCCGGGACTGGGATAGGACAGGATTTTTTCTTACTCTGTTATGGGATTGGGACGGAAGAAAAGCACTTTTGTGAGAGTGGGATGAAACAGGAGCAAAAATACACTCCTGTGTGATATGACAGCTAACATTGTATGGTCTGGTTCATCTTAAAATAATGGCATATGGGACACTGCTATGATTGTGTATTCATCGATACCCAATCCAGTATTTTAGGCTGTATCGGAGACGTTTCCAATACTGATACTGGTATTGGAACAACCTTAATTAAGACACTGAGATATTTGTATGTTTTAAAAACTATATACACCACATAGTACACCACCTTTCGCCTAAAGTTTCCCCTTTGCAATCTGCCGTATTTATAAGAGAAACTGCTCAAAGCTGAAAGTAATCAGCCACATTAGAAACACCAACATAAAAAGCTATTTAAATTTAATTTCAGTACAGTGTGTTTCAGCTGCAGTGGCTTTCATCAGAGGGCTTAATTAGCAGAATGAAATCATCTCTATTGTTCAGTATACAGAAGCAGTGCCCACACACTCGGCACCTCCAAGTTACAACACACAGACAGGCTATTCTTGACGAAAATATAGACTCCATTTCTGTTGCTATTTCTGCGAGTTGGAGGGTGCATGATTATGAGTTGAGCTTTGTAGCCGCCATAATGCCAGGCCCAGTAAGCCTACTGTAGATACAACACATAATGCTCTGTGCATTAATCTTTATCAGTCAGTGTTTTTTTTAATTATTTGTGACTTTATCTACTTGTTCTGGTCTGCACACTTTGGTCAACAAGGGTTGTTTTTAACTGTGCTTCAGAAATAAATATGACTTGACATTGAAAGGACAGAACAGTAGACAGACGAATGAGTAGATGAGGTTCATTATTGGTACTGTACCTTCATTAGAACTGATTCAGAGAGTTTCTCTCTGTTGACAATCTTTATGGCCACCTTCTGCCCTGTAATGCAGTGGACACCCAGCTTCACCAGCCCTGAGAGACACAAAGAGAGAAGAGGAAAATGTTTGAGTATCAGAAATCATCATGCAGTGTGAACTGGAGGGAGGGGATATCATAAATAATTCAAAAAGCTTTACTGACATTGTCACAAACATTGACCAAACTCAGCTCACAAAAACACTGATTGGAATACAGTTTAAGAGGCCTGCTGGGATGTCATCTCCCTACCCAAATACTAAAGAAATGTAGGGGAGACTGGGGAGTGTTGGAACACTGTCATTTCAACAATCAAAAAAGAGGATATCACACACTCCTAACTAGTCCCTTCCCTTCTGGTTTGCCCCATGAGACCTTATTTTGGAAAAAATATGAATGCAATACTGACACCGACATCATTATTGCCACACTGCCATCTGTATGAATTAGATAGAAATATATGTTCCAGTGAGCATAATGTCACATTGCTGACTTATCCAAAACATTTCTGTGGTTTGTGAAGAGACAGCAAGACTGTCAGTGTTACACTGCAAGCTTGATTAGCCTACATCCAGCACTCTTTTCTTACAGCTTTAAATAAATATGTCCAAGATGCAATGGTATTTCAGAATTAATTTATGCTTTTCCTATCATATAATATAAAACTATCAAATGGTAATGCTAGCTAAGAAGTGTCTGAATGCTAATGTTAGCTACAGTTGCAAATAAGTTATCAGATATCTTGTTTTATCTTGAAGTATGGTCCACTGTCCCTCCAGATTTTTACTGTTCATTGTCTTTTAAGTTGCTGATCAATCAGGAAGTGATGACATGATTATGAGTAGCAGTGCAGCATTTGAGCTTCCCACCCTGAACGTGACAATAGAGAAAAATGGCTGCTGTGTGAATATGGTGAATTGATCCCTCTATTCTATTATTTTTTAGTCAAAAAGTTTTTTTTCATAAATTGGAGCAAATTATCTCTCACTGTTACAACTATTCCCAGCTAGTGTTACAACTCACCCCAGTAGTAGGGTAGTTTATAACTACTGACCTCTTTGTATTTGCATTAATTACTAGTAATGTTTGACTGCGTATTTAAATGGTTAAAAGTCGCTGACAAGGGTCTTAGTCAATTGCATTTTCCTTCACTCATTAGTCTCAGAGGGAACAAAAAACATCTTAAACTCAGGAGCTGTGTGTTGCTGTTAGGCCTGGGGGATTGTTGCAACACAAACCTTTTCTCCTGTAACACTGAAGTCATCAGTGCACTGCTGCCAACTGTGTGGATGCCATTAGCCAATTAGCTCAGTTAGCTGTCCTATAGACTGGAATACAACCTCAGATCAACAAAGGGTGGTTTGACAACAGGGAACAAAGCATCTGAGGTGATTTAACGTGACGACGGCTTCACAGGACAGGAGGTGTGACATGGTTGAGCAGTGAGTTTGTAACTTGGGAAGTTAGTTTGTCATTATGTCATTAGCCTTTTTGCTGTTAGCATTTAAACTTAGTGCCCCAAAAGTATTTATTTACATAATCAAATCAGTATAAGAAATGGGCAAAGACTTGTCTATTGACTTGAACTGCAGACTGCTGGTTAACTAGGAAAAACCTTTGGTCAGGGGCAGCCCTAGTTTTATTTGTAATAGATAAATATATGTACCATGTATCAAAGTTTGAGAAATCTAGCACAAACAGCCACTGAGTTACTAGTGCTCAAACAAAACGTGTTACTAACACCCCAGGTCTCCCCTACATCCTCTATTGAATTTTAGGAGATCCTTTAAGAAGGTTGTAGCAGAATAAAGCCGCGGACGATGAGAGGATTTACTGAAGGAATGAGGATTAAACCATGAAGTGATTCAGGATTCAGCCGATGCACCTTGCAGATCTGCCTTTGCCACAAGACACGAGGAAATTCAGGAGGCTCCTACCTGTCTGTCCCTTCCCGAGGGTCTTTTCCAGCCGGTAAGGCCCCACGTACTGGCTGGACTGGCCCACCGTCAGCTCTTTGCTGCTCATCCTTCCCAAGATGAAATTCTATTCCTGATATAAGGCAGAAGATCAAGATAGCGGTCGCTCCTGCTCCGTGCGTAATGCCGTAACGCACATCACAGGCGGTGGAGAGGTACGGAGGACTGGTCGTGATTCTTTAAAGCCGGGCCCTGCAGGCTACTCCCATGCACTTGTTTGTCATGCGGTTAGAGAACCGGCCCGGTTTGCACTCAGTAAGTTCTACAATAAAGTATCACTCAGTCTCGGTTTGTGTCTCTTGAACTACAGCGCCGAAAGCAGCATCATTCAGAGGGAAAAAGGTAGAAAAGGCGAGAAAGAAGAGGACGTGTGAGGTTTGCCAGTGATGGGAGCTGTCCAAAAATGAACGTGTCACATTAAAACCCACCCCCTGCTATAAATAACAGTAGTTTAAAGCTGATTGATCCTATATAGCTTATGCAGCTGGTCAGAAAAGAAAGATCTCATTCAGACCTGGACAGGGTAGGCTACATTTGCCACCAGATTGATTTCTGTAAGAGCAGAGTCTCAAATATCCCAAGTCAGAATGCCCTGATTGAATCCATTCTCTGATCGATATCAGGGACCCCCCTCCAAAAATGTTTTCATAATCCTTCCAAGCTCATACATCCCCCGTTTCTACTCTGGAGCCAGGCCTCGGCTTCGGATCTGCCTGTCTGTGCAGATGCGGCGTTGTCCAGATAATAATCTATTATCACAACAGCATCAGCAAGAAGAATGGGTTTTCCAATATCCGGTGCACACTTTGGCTCACCCCTCCCCGGCCCTGCATCAGGAAATAGAGGAAGAAGAGGGGGGAGAGCATCAAAAAGGCAAACACAGGCGGACTGGGGCGAGACAGGCGACGGCTGCAGCGGAGAGGGATGCGCTCCGTGCCGGAGGAGGATCAGCGCTCGGCCCGGTGATTAATCCTGTTTCTAGAAACAACAAGCATCCTCAGCTGGCCTGGTGGCAACCGACTCCTCTTCCTCCCTCCCTCCCGCTTCCTCTCTGTCTCTCTTTCTCTCTCTCTGGCCGGCTATGCTCATGATATCACCGCATCTCCTCCCTCAAAGCTGCTGCCTCCCGAACAAATAATAATAAAAAAAACAAAGTCGCCTTGCAGAAAAAAGATCTCTCAGTTTGTCAGAAGTTGCACAGGAGTGCCCATCATTGACGGGATGGCTGCTGCCCGTAATATCCCCCGTCTCCCTTTCTCTTTTTTCCCCACCTCTCTCACACTCCTCCTCCTCCTCCTCCTCCTGCTGCTTCTCTTCAGCTTCCTTCTCTTCATCGGTCAGCATCAGCATCCGGGTTCCGCTTTTCGCTCCCCACCCCTCCTCTTTGACTGCCTCTCTCTCGCCCCCACCCTTTTTTTTTTTACTACAGCAAAGTTGCACATAATGTGATTGGCTGCAACAACAGACCAGGATACCAAGAACGCCAAGTACCACATGGTCCAAGTCAGCATCAAGGTTATTATACTTAAATAAAACTAAACTAAAAACTAAAACTAGTTGACATTTAACCGGGAAAAAAAAAACGTAGTTAACCGAAAAAATAATTAAATAAAATAGAAAAAGAGAATTGTTGGACCAACTTAAAAAAAAAAAAAATCTTCAATTGGTAACACATAAATGAATTACATTTCTTCAAATAAAGTTATAAAGTGAGATGAACACAATTGCTTCAAGCCACATGTATTTAATAATCTCATTTTAAAATCAACAGTTTGCAATAACAGCCTAAATTTAAGGCAAATCAACTTAAACGTTTCAAATTTTATAACTCAATTATTTTCTTTACCCACAAGTAAAATGCTGCACTTTAAAAACCAAACAGTATGGTTTCAGGAAACTAAACTTTGTTAGAGTAACCTTAGTGTGTGTTTATTGAATATAATGAATATAATTGCTAATATTAGAATGACTTAACATTCTGCTACCTTGGTTTCATTCAGTGAGTTTACAAACACTTAAACAACATTGATTTATCCCAAATCAGGTGGATGGTTTTATATCTGACATGGTATATTATTTGACCACAAAATATAACTCTTTCCAACTCACCAAGAAAAAATGGCGGCTCAACTGCAGGGGGGAAAAATCTGTAAAAGAAGTGAACATCATGGTGTCAGGTGCACAATAATAAGAGAATGCTAACAGCAGACATTTTGACATGTCTTACTAGGAAACTCACAGGTGTGTTAATGATTGTTGCACCCCACTTAAAAGAGGTCCTTCTGTTGTGCCTGCTGGTTCACCGTCACTGTCACTTAATGGAACTACGTCATAACTACTGTTATTAAGCTCACCTGTGTTTTTCCTGCTCTAACAAATCAAAATGTCTGCTGTGCAACCAGTCCACTGACACACTTTAACAGAAATAAGACTAACATATCAAGGGAACAGGTTGCAATTTCAAGTTTAATATACAAAAACAGACTGACATTATTAAAGCAGAAAGCTGGATCAGAGTAAAAAAACATCACATTACACAAACTACAACTGAAATACACTTTTCACAATGAAGACTTTAGAAAAAAAACATGAAAATCTATATTGTGTACTTAAAAATCTAAACTGAAATAACTACGTACTGTACATGCATTGTCTCTGGTTTTAGTCTTGTTTTTGTATTTTAAAGGACACGGACAGGCATCGCAAATTAGCTTAGCCTATAAATGTTGTGGTGTGTGCTATTGGTTAATGCTACATATTTGTCCCTATACAGATAGGCATTAAATAAATAAACTAAACAATGAACCCACTCTGGGAACTAACTGGTTTAAGTTAACTGGCTGAGTTAAAAAAAAAACAAAAAAAAAAAACAGGAAGTCATAGATGCACTTTAAATTAATATAAGGCCTTATAAGTAATGCCTGATAAATGAATGACTCTTGAAAATTTGATGCATGAATTAGTTCGGGCTGCATCATTAATTTCTGTTGCTCATCATTAAGCAATGATCAGGTCACTCTTTGACTTGATGTGATTAATTCACACTTAATGGATCATTTAATGGATGTTAATTCATCAACTTCATCTGGTCATCAGACGTCAGTGTCATTGTACATTCTGCTGCGTGGCCCAGTGGTCTTTATGTGACATTGAGAGGATGTTGGTGAAACAGGAGTTACCTACAGCGGTATCTATCCAAAGTTTGCTGACATTAGCAAACATTAGCCACCAAGGGCTGATGGTCATACCAGACCACATAAATCTGTTGCAGTAAAACTTAAGATGTATTTTAGTGCTTGTGAATTCAACTTTGCATTTGACGGATGACAAATTAAATATTCCTTCTTTCAGAGGACACATTCCACTGATTATACAATATATATTCGTATAACAAGACTTCATTTTGTTTTTGCTTTTTATGTGCTTAATTCTCTTTCAATAGAATTCACTGAAAATATAGATTAAAACACACTTAACTGATGAAGAGCTACTGTACACCACTGACCCCAGGCTGGGACAGATCGTAATGTTCACTTTCAAAAACCACAGATTGCTGCATCAGTGTGTGTGCTGTGATTAAGGTTCACATTGTGATATCTGTATGACGCGGACTCCCAAATCTTTATCCCTTTTAATCTTAATCTCTTGATGTAGTCAGGTTGATGTAGTTCAGATTATCTAATGGTGCTGTGTGTGAGTTTGCGTGTAAGTCCATGAGTGACTCTCTGTCGAATAGATGGTTTTCCACATGGACAAGTGAAAATGAGACAAAAGTCATGAGTGATAAACATGATCACAGTGTCACAGAAATATTGTCTTTTTTTTGTCCAGCATGATGACAACAACAACCCCATTTATATGCACTACATTCAAAAATGTTTCTTAAAGCATCACTACTTGAATAAAAGATGTTTGGGATGGTTAACATTTTCAAAAACATGATGTTAGCAATTATATGTTAAAATCTCCAAAAGGGTTTACCACAGATGAATCAGTGAAGTTGAGGAAACTGCAAATGTATATGCATTTTCTAATCACTAGATGGTGCTGTTATGCTACTACATGAGCTATCATTTCTTCTCACTGTGTGTGGGTATGTTCAAGCTGTAAGATAGAGATGTAGTGGTTGAAGTTTGAGATGACCGATAATGTAATGTTTTGATTCTTTGTTTCATTCACAGCTTCACCAAAAAGGTACTTTCCTCTGTGCTGCAGCTGTAACACAAAACAGGTCTGCTTTTCTGTTAGAATTGGGAAAACTAATGTGATGCACACTGGCATGGACAGAACACAGCACTGTTTTGCCATTTTATTAGTACATCAAGGTTTGAGTCTTGGGATTAAAACAAACGATTAAAAATATGTTCACTGTAATTCTACATGCCCAATGAAGAACAATGTAGGACAACATATTTTGTGAGGCAATATTATATCAATATATGGACACCAAATACTGATCTTTTATTAAATTAATTATTATTATTGCAAATGCAAATTAAACTTTTTGGTAGTAGAAGAATAAACTCACTTACTTTTTCAGTCCACTAGATGGTGCTGAGTTTTTTTCTGGTGAGGTCAGGACAGATCACAGCCCGTCTGTCTGCTTGACAATCCCACTTTGCTGCAAAAAATGAATGAAGTGAGATGAACAGACTAAAAACTTTACCTTTCAGATTTAAAACAGGTGTTGAAAAGGTTTTTCCATGGGGACATAATTTGCAATTGAAAAAAGGTAATACATTGCAATATGTATTATTGCAATACTCAGCATATCACGTTAAAAATTGTTAAATCGTATGGTGACTTAAGTATTGTGATAGTATTGTACTTTTAGCTAACATGTGTATCCATTCATTTTAGCTATCAACCATTTATTTTCACCATTTGTTGATTACTTTTAACTCTTATTGAGTACTTTTAGCTAACAACTGGGACTATTAGTTTACCCTTTACTGTTAACTATTACATTATTCATCCAGTACTTTTAGCTACTAGGTTTGGGTGGTATGAAAGTATTACAGTATAACAGGGTATTAAGAAATCCTGACAGTATGATTTGCAATATTGTCAAAATTTACAGACACTCCTCTATCTATTAAACTGATCTGGACATGCTTCATTGAGGCAGTGTATTGTAGTGCGCAGCACAACATGCCGTCAAGGGATAAAGTTACAGGACCTACTAGTAAATGAGAAAAATACCACTGCCTCTGTTTGAGAGTATTCTGGGTTTAGTCCTGATGATGGAGGTTAGCCAGCAAACACTGCAGACCACTGATTAGTCAAGGTAGCATAGTGACCTGAGTGTAAACACTTGATCGAAGATGAGAGTGAAGTTGTCAATTTGGCAGTAAATGTACAGTTTAGATTTGAGTTTGTCATGAACGAAGGCTGCAGCTTCTCCAGACTGAAGCAAAGCACCTGTGAGTGTTTTGTTTCCCCAACTGTGGAATTAAAATGGCTATGACAATCAGCTCCACCTATGTTGAGGGAGCACTGTCTGCAGTGGAGCAGAGTCAAGTTGAACCTTTTTATACAAGTTTTACACAGCCACGGCCACAATACCGTATGCCCCGGTTAAATGTTCGGAAATTAGGAATATATGAAAGAAAGCAAAACATCCAAACCGTTTATCCAGCAGATCTACTTTAAGCTAACTATTTCAACTATTTCCTACTTTCAGCTGCTTTCCTGCTGTCTTTGCAACTCCTGTTACAGCTGACTCGTGGATAGTCTTTAACTTGACATGTTGTTGAAGACTACAGCTTTGAGGTTAAATATCACTCAGTTTAAATGGCTGAGTGATATTTAAAGCATCACATTTTTCAAATTTGTTGAGCTACTCCACAAACTTTCCACATACCCCCAGGCAGCTGCACGTGTAGGTTGGGAATCACTGCGTTACAGTGTAGTGACATACAGTGACAGTATCTTTGGTTCTGTCTCGGTATAAGATGGTGGGCCTATTTACCAGTAGTGGTGGAAAAAAAAAAAAAAAATTTACTCCCCCTAAGTTTGCTGACAATGTAACCACTGTAAGCACCGGCCCTTTTCTGACCATAATAATCATCTCACGACCCCTCAGAGTTATCTCATGACCTTGTGGACTCAACCAGTTACCACACCTAGTTACACATTGTACAGTATATCAGTTACAGGGGCCATTGTTCTGCAACATGAGTACTTTAACTTCTGATACTTTGTACATTTAGCTGATCATTCTGTACCAGAGTAAGTAGGATTTCAAGGGCAGGAATTTTACTTCTTGTTTTTGTGGTATTGATACTTTTACTTATTAGTATTACCAGTAGCCAGTAAAATAAATTCAAGTTAAATAATTCATCATAACGAGGGTCCATTCTAGCAGTGATTGCAATGCAGCAATCGATGATTATTAGTTACACCTGTGACACAACTCAAAACGTCTGCTGTTGGAACTACTGTGATGATCATTTTAAATATCTAAATATAATATATATTTAAATATCACGTTCGGTTGTAGACTTTATGTTATCAGGGAGCGATTACTCTTCTCCAGCATCATGAGCAAATGACCAACATCTGTGATGTAGGAATTTCAGTTTATTAAATTGGTGTAAGTTGAATACAAGCAGTTAGATGTCTTTTTATTTCAAATAGAGTGGATTCTTTTATTTGAATGAGTGACAACTATAATTATGATAACATGATAATTATTATTATTAAATTATAAGTTAAGTGCGGGAGCAAGCAGCTGCACACAAACAAAATAAGTATGTGACATTATGTTACATTACATAACTACTACAAGGAATTTTAATATTTAGTTGATTTTGGAGGCTCCTGTAGATAAAACCTCCAGTGTTTCCACTGTAATAACAACAAATTGAGTGTCAAAAAATGATCTAAATAAAAAATATCCTCCTGTTTCTTTCATACAATGTGCAATAAAAGAATTACTTTTTCTTCTGTTTAACTTTTCAACAAGCAACCCTCAACACCTCCCACCCACCCCCTCCTGCTCTTGCCTTGAATGTCCCTAAGCTACCAGTTCAACACAATGTAACGTTGGTTTTATATGAGAAAGTGAAGCAGGAAAAATTAAAATTAAGCTACATTAATCTTTGTGGTCTTCTGTCTTTTGTTCAAACAATCAAAGTTTACATACAAACTAAACGGTCGTACAGTGTTTAGTTTGTCCGTTCTAGGTTACTGTGGAAACATGGTGGTGCAACATGGCGGCCTCCGAGGACCCATGACCTCTGTAGACATAAACTGGTTATTCTAAGGTAATGAAAACGCCATTCTTATTTTCTGGTGATTAAAACACTAACTGAATCACTAAATCCACTAAATCACACACACTGGACTTTTAATATAAGATTCTTACTTTATAATATGTTGTTGAAGTTACTGACTGTAACTAACTTCCACCCAACTCCTGTTTTTCTCTGTCTCTCTCTCTCTCTCTCACAGACACACACATACTGCTGTACCTCCCTTACCCCTTACCCCTTACCCTTTGCCCTTTAGGCTCTTCTCTGCAGAGTCAGACAGAAATACTGCATCTCCTCCCCCTCAGTAGAATCTCCCTCAGGCATTTAGCTTGACGCCCCTCTGAAGTGGTTGGACATGCTATATCTGATGTCAAGCGCAGAATGGTGCAGTCCGTCACTGTGTTCATGTAACTGCTACATGTGCTGCTACGTATATTATTGTACATGGGGTCCTTGTAAAGATAAGACTAAAGATTACAGTCTGGCTTTGATGACATTTAATTGTTCTGTCAAAGGGTCCTCATAAATGGTGTGTGTGTGTTGGGATGTAGGATTTGTACGTTTGTTCTTTCACATGTTGGTACTAGGGGAACATTCCTGGAAACACAGGACACACCTGTTTACACAGGTTATACATGTTGTGTACACACATGTACAGAGTTATATCACATGTGCACACCTGGACTGGGACACGTAAGACACATTTTGTGCAGTGCAGCACATTACAGCTGTATAATTTGACTATAACAGAAGTCCTAATACACAGTGATTGGTGTAGGTGGGGCTCCCTCTTGTGTTCACAATTGGTTATTTCAAAAAATTTGAGAAATTAGAACTAAAATTATAACTTCTTATAATGTTAAAGTTAGGAACAAAACCAACTCAGAAAAGAATGGAAGAGAATTTAGGTGTGTATGTATTTCTTTTTAGCATTACAAACATGCATATAGAAATTGACACCACTGACAGTCAGCGGGACTCTGGCTGCAGGCTAATCTGGGATATGTGTGGGTGTGATGCCAGAGGAGTTCAGGTTTACCCTCTGGGGCTGGATTAGGACAGCCAGACAGAGAGTTGACAGTATTGATGTCTACTTGTGAGTGTATGAGTGTGTGTGTGTGTGTGGACAGAGCATCGTCTCTTACTTGGCTTCTTACTTCTTTAGGTGATTTTCTTTTCAGTCTGTTTCAGAAGTGTTTCTGTCAGTGCATATTGTGGAATTTCCTTTAGTCCCTAAATTTACCACCGATTTGTTTGCAATGTGTATTAACCCCATTTGTATTATGCAAAAGATTAGACAGATATGAAGGCATACAATAGTTACATTCTGATGACTACTGTACTATATATATGAAATGTACCTGCATGTGCATTATCTCTTCAAGTGCAATATCAGTTATATGCAATAGTTCTCCACTTTCTGCATTAATGGATCCACTTGCTTTTGAATACAGTACAAAGACAATATACTCTAATTCCAAATGTAATGCCTACAGCATGTTTCAAAGAAACAGGTGATTGTATCATGATTGGGTATGAAAGGGTCATCCTTAATATGTTCAGTGTTTAACAAGCAAGGATGGGACGAGGTTCTCCACTTTGTGAAAAGGTGTGTAGCCAAATAGTCCAACACTTTAGGGATTTTACCATCTACAATTCATAATATCAGTAAAAGATTCTGAAAATCCAGAAACATCTCTGCACATAAAGGACAAGGCTGAAAACCAACACTGAATGTCCATGACCTTGGACTCCTCAGGCAGCACTGCATTAAAAACCCGTATAATTGTATAAAGGATACTATATGTGTTCAGAAACACTTTGGAAATTGGTTGTTGGTAGACACAGTTTGCTGTTGCATCTACAAATGTCAGTTAAAACTCGACCATGCAAAGCGAAAGCCACATTTCAACAACATCCAGAAACGCAGCTGACTTCTCTGAGCTGTAAGTGTCCAAAGCATCATCAGTGAATGCACCATTACCACCATTATTGCTGAAAGGTGGTACGTAGGGGTTTTGGAACAACAGGTGCTACCCATCCTGCTTACTTCAGCAAGACAAAGCCGAGACACATTCTGCACATTATAGCAAAATGTGGCTTCATAATAACAGTTTGGGTACTAGACTTCTCTCCCACTGAGAATGTGTGAAACATTATGATGCTTCGTTCACTGACTGCTCCTGTCCCAGTTTTTATGGTACATGAACATTCAAGTATCTTGGTCTTTGTACTGTATTCAACTGAATAGAGGTTGAAAAATATTTGCCCATCAGTGTATCTCTTGTTATCATTTAAATCACCTATCCCAAAGAATAATTCACTTATACATACATAAAACAGTCTACTATACTCTGCAGTAAAATTCTATAGGTTTTTGAGTGATTTCAGGGTACCCAAATCAAAAATTCTGACTCTCGAAACCTTTATCACACCTAAATTGTTACTATAAATTCAATTGTAAATTTCTTTATACCCATGGCAATCCATGTATAATATTTTTAATTTTACCAGCTTTTTCTTTTAACTTGTATGTTTTGATCATGATTACTTAATGCTGGATAATTTTCAGTAAGGGATCAACACAGGACTTTAGATATAACACTGGATAATACACTTTTCTTATCTCACTATGAATGGAAAATATAATGGCATTGTTTACATGAGGGATTATGTAGATGAAACACCAAATTATGTTAAAAATCCAGCATTTCTCAAGTGTATTCACATTCAAGCACATTCCTAACCCTGACAACACAACACTTACGAAGCTTTCCAAACTTTAAAGACTCTGTACAACTATGACAATGTTCCTCTAAATGTTTAAACAAATGAGGCCAAAGATCACAATTTATTTTTATACCAATTATTTGATACTTTTATTTCCATTTATAAGTATTCGTCTCACATCGACAATTTACATCACAGCCCATCAGCATCTCTGGAATTCTCTACACGTCGATGTGCTGTATGTCAGCTGTAGAGGGAAAAGGGGAATGGTGGTAAGACTGAGGGACCCGAGATAAGCCTAAAACATGGGGGGAGGACAGGGGGAGGAAACTGTGGTTACTGCCGCCAGATCCCAAATTCAGCCAGAATCAACACGTTTGTCACACCATCGTCATTGTTGTCATCATTCAGTCCAGTGCTGTGTGCAGAAGGGAATGCTGGGAACTTGGAGGACTCAGTGCAGTGGACCTGGAAGACAGATGAGAAGGAGTGAGCGATTTCTTTATCTCAATTCTGCCTGCACTGTCATCAAATCTCCATGGACGGGGGCATCATTCATTTTTAAAATCACTTTTTTTCTGTTGCCCAGATAAGATGTCAAGTTACAGATCACATCTTGATCTCAGGTGTAAATGGATTCTTAGTTCAAAGTTTGGATGAGCTTAATTTTTAAAAAAATCAAGTATTGAAAGGTTCATTTAAAAAAAAAAAAGAAAATCTGACTGAAAGGTCCACTGTATAAGATTTTACAGGGATTTATTGGCAGACTATCATCACTATCATTAGTGTACAGTCACCTGAATAAAAAACAATTATTGTAATTGTAGTCTGAGGTAATTTGAAGAAATTCGCTCAAGGCGTTTTTTGAAATATCTCATTCACAAGAATGGAATGTCACGAGGGCACAGCGACCTTGAACTCTGACCTCTGAAAACCAAAATCTAAGCAGTTCATCCTCGAGTTCACAGCAACCCTGACCTTTGATCACCAAATCTAAATCAGTTCAAATGGATTTTGTAACCAAGTTTGAAGAAATTCACCACTGAACTGTTTTTACTGGAACTAATTTCTGTGGCTGAATGAACCAGAAAATGATGTAACATCCTTACATTTGAGGTTGAGGGCGACTCCTCATGACGTACCCTCAGCTGCACTCTTCACACAAGCAGCAAAGGCCTCCATCAGATCTTTGCAGCCCTCTGCTCCCTTCTCTGCCACACTGAAGAAAGATGAGCGACAATTACATAACAGTCAAATTAACACACTTTTTCAGTACCGCGGCATTTCATTTCACAAATGGTTGTTGCATTTCAGGGTCATCCTCTCTCACAGAGGGCATGTGAGCTGGACCGAGGAGTGACGGCGAGCTTTGGTCTAGCTTCTGTCAGCAGTAACACACTCATCCAAGTCCCAGTCCAGCTAATTCTGTTGACAAAACAGATGCTTGTTTCATGTGCTAACAGATGTTAATGGCAGAAACAAAAAAATAAAGTAGTAACATCAGTGTAGTCTCACTCCTGTCTGTCCATTGGTAGAGGACGGATGAGAGGAAATGTGTGCAGTTCACATGGAAAGTAATGTTGTCAGCATGGCAAGTGCCTCCCCTCAATGAAAGATAACCAAAGTGTGATCACAACCACTTTTAACACCAAAATGAACGATATCTAGTGAGATTTTCTCCAAATTCTGTACATTTGAAATACAATGGCGGACAAAGACAGAAAGACTGACTGAAGGATGAGACAATAAGGGGGATGGCAGTGAGAGAAAGAGAGAATGCGGGCAAACAGATTATTTCAGGCTCCCATGCAGGAGCAAACACAGCAGCCGACACTGCCACAGAGCATTAGGGTGATGGAGCGGAAGGGAGGGAGAGAGGGAGACAGAGAAAGAGGGGGCAGAGGGAGGAGGAAAGCCATGTGGATGAACCCATCTGCTTGATAGGACACCAGAAAGGGAGGGAGGGAGGGAGGGAGGTTGCGTGATAATGCAGAGATGACAGGACACGGAGGGGGAAGACCGTGAGCACGATGTAAACCCATCGTCTGGCTCCTCCCATCGCTTCATGAGGTCTGACCATCCCTCTGTTCTGGGTTTCCTCCAATCCCTCCTCAGCTCATTGAAGAGCAGGACAGTGATCCCCAGCTCCTAATTATCAAATCCTCCATCGTGGCTCTAAAACACTACCTGTTAGTAGGTTTTCTGAGTAATGGATTACATGTAGAGGATTACATAATTTGGACACAAGAAAAGTCTAACTGTATTGCATTACAGTTATGGAAAAAGCATAATCAGATTAGATACATTTAGTAAAAATGGGGATTATTAGCAGATATTTTTAAATAGCGATCAATGCACTACCACGAACATGCATGAGACTTCACAAGTCTCACAGCACCACTCTGGAAAGAGGAACAGCACAGTACAGTGACATGTCTGCCTTCAGCTGTGAAAATGCTGTCATCATCCAAGAACTCAACATCTAATTTAAAGAAGCATTTACAGGTGAGGCCAACAGCTAACATTAGCTACAAAGACAACCTGCTAACATTAGCTACACAAATCTGCATAGGCCTATCGTACATCCCAAGACCTGTAAACTGACTTTGATGCATAAAATTGGCAGAGTTTCAACAGTTTTACATGAAGAGTTCAACATTTTAAGGGGGAAAATGAGAATGGGGTTTTCTGTGGATTTTAGATAGTGGTGAACAAAAGTTTGATACTCACACATTCTGCACAAAACACCACTTTTATGATTTTTGAAGCATACCAACAATTACCAGGAGTAAATAGATAACAATAGGCTAGAAACTAACTACACCATGGTCACATGATGTGGGGCATTTACTGACTCATTTTATGTCGTAGAACAAAACGCCATAACCCTGACCTTGACACAGGAGAACTGGAATTGCTAATTTTAGGACTCCTTCAGTGAACACAGAGTGGAATAAAGTCTGTTCTGCAAATCTAAGAAGCGTGGTAACCAACACCATCATATTAAAGCCTGACAACTACTTTAATATATCATCTAGCTACACGGGGCCATCACTGCTGCTTTATCTCTATATTGTGGCCGGGTGTCTGTTAGTGATGTAACACACAGCTGGCAGCTACAGATTATCACTCTTGCTGCTGTGCTTTACTTTGCCAGGAGGGATGGAGTGAGCGTGTGTGTGTGTGTGTGTGTGTGTGACGAAATGGGAACCATTGAGTTTTGTCGCTGCAAGCATGCATTTCTGGTGGTGTGTGTGCTTGGACAGAGTTAATGAGTGCTTATGGTTTGACGCACTGCACTGATGACCCAACATCAGCACAGCAGAAAGTCTAACCCTGAGGTTGCATTGTCTGATAATCCTGCCACCACAGCGCACACACACACACCTCTTAATCTCAATCCCAAGAGGAGCTGACTGAACCGAGGTGGAGGGAGAAATCATATTGACAAAATGGCTGCTATACTAGAGCAGCCCAAAGAAAAAGCTCTTCCAGACAAAATAATGTCAAATGAGGTGAACAATGAAAAAAAGGAAGGTGTGAGAAACACTGCAAATGTGAGCTCTCATTTTTCAAAACACAAGCACAGTTCTGTTAAAATTAATCTTATTTAAAAGCAATATTATTAACTAACTGTGCTTCAAATATACACAGGCCTGATATGAATGCATGCATGTCTATAAAGTGCACACAGGGGGATTGCAGAGAGCATCAGAGCAGCGAGAGGTCACATGCACAGGCAGAGGAGGGAGAAGAGCCGATGACATCACCACCACTGCAGCCATCACGCAATCTCCTGAGAAAAGGCACGACTGAGTGAGGTCACGTTACAGGGTCGTGGGGCAAAGCTGGGTTGTCATGGCGACCAATCATACTTATCAGATTATATGAAACAAAAGAGTCTAATATTTGGATGTACAACTTTAACCGGTGACCTGGTAATCCAAACCTTTTGAACATTACGGTGTTTACATCCTGGAGGCAGTGATGTCAGCATGTCCAGGTCTGACTGATCAGCGCTCGGTCTGGGTGGGAGAGTGACGTCGTCCTGCCGTCTTGGACACAATCAGGAAATGAGGGCTGAATTATTTAGACGGCTTGCTGTAGTGTGTCCACTGGGACAAACATTCATTATAGATCGCGGAGCAGGTGCAGTGGTAAAACATGATGTCGAGGCCAAACATTAGTCAAGAGATCATGTGATTAAGGCTGAGTGTGCAGTGTCATCTATCAAGTGTGCCGAGCGCTGCAGTCAGTAAAGCATCCCCAAGTGCTTTAGGCCAGAGTTTCTCAAACTTTTTAGGTCTGTGACGTAAGATGCAAGTTTAATTTTAATGAAATAAACAAAATAGCATCAGCAAACTTGTGTTTGTCTTCCTACAGTAATTACGTGACAATCACTGCCAGTAATAGATCCTTTTTTTGTGGGTGGAGCTTAGGTGGAGGCAAAACAATTCCCACACATTATCCAACACTAGCTAGCAAGTTGTGTTGGCTTGTTGCTTAACAATGGCAGAAGAAAATATGAGTTCTTATGAATATGTACAGTCACTCGCTCTGCAGGACCATGACTCTTACTTGGAAAATCTCACATTAACCAGACCAGCTGACCCGTACATGTGCACTGGTTGAATGCATCAGCCGTTTTCTTTTTGCAAGGTGATTTGTGTAGTTTTATTTTGCTAAATACCCTGTGAAACAAGACTACATTCACATCTAACACGATGAATTAAGGATTTATTTCAACCAAACTAGAGCTGGCAATTGTTGTAACAGTGGAAAGACTGAGACAGACTGCTTTTGGGAATTTTATTTTGTTTTTCTGTTAAGTTTGAATAAAGTGTGTTTTCGTAAGTTATGGAGGCAATTAAAACTTGTCTTAGTTTGGTAAAAGAGAGAAACTTAAATTCAGAAAGTGATCAGTTGTATTTCTCTGTACTGCGTCTGTATTTCTTAAGCGATTCATGTTTGCCTTCACTTTTCCTTTGTTTTGCCTCCACTTAACACCGATGCAATCATGACATCGGCCAAGAAAGGGTACATGTTAGATAGGGTCTACAGCACCAGTTTGTGCCTCCTCTCATGTATTTCTATTACATTCAATGCACAGAGATTAGCTTTTTTTAAAAATATATATAGTCAGTCTTGGATGTTCCCAGAATCCTGACATTCTTACGCGTTTCAAAGCATGTTTCAGAATAGAACTAAAACAGCAGTAACCCCCTCAATATAATTTGTCTGCTGCACAACAAGTTTTTGAACCTCCTTCCATAAGATGAAACATGTCCTTGCTTATTTAGTATGAAAAATATACAAGTAATAAACATGTTCTTTTGTATGAAAATATAAAATCCAATGCAACATCAACAGTCATAGCTGATAATTTATGTTGTACAAACTGAGCACAGACATGTAATTTCTGTTTACCATCTTTGTTTAAATTTGCAAACTTGGAACTTGAAAAACAGGTTCAAAATCTTTTGGAGTTTTGTAGAGTAGTTTAGTATTCTGGAAATGCCTTGAGCTAACTGATCACTGGATTAATTAATTAATTTTTTTTTTTGGGGGGGGGGGGGGGGGTACGTAATGGTAATACATGAGAGGAACAAACTGGGGCTATGGGATCTACCACCAACTTTAATGCAAAATCAGGTGGTAATGGAAATTTTCAGTTCATCTAGTTGTCATTTATGAGAATTGCTGGCTATCCTGAGCAGTTGCAAACTACAGGAAGGGGGGCTACAGCACAGCACTCAGATTACTGACCTTTGCAGAGTCACCGAATTCCATAATGAAAACAGCACGGTTTCCACTGACAAGAATGTACATACATGTTTGCACATACAACTGCAGGCAATCAGTAACAGAGACGCCGAGTGTGTGAGGGTGTGGAGGGCAAAGAAAGGGGGAAGGGGCTGTGTGCTTATGTTCAACTCTTGTGAAAGAGTCTAAAAGTTCATAGGTTTACCACTAACCAACAGGTTAACTAGAGGAGTTTGTTAATATTTGCCATGAACAGTATTTTGCAAAGAACTAACAACACAACATGTCAAATACTGTATGTCAGTATGGGCATTATAGATCTGTCCTCTGTGTGTGAGTGTGTACATATTGATTATCCTAGCCCTAAATACGAGTTTCCACAAACGGATACACTGCAAAAATGTCTGGCTATAATAATTTTCTTAAAAAAAAAAAAAGTGGGAGGATATTTCAACTTATTTAGAAGTTATTTTGTTTTTAATACTTTTACAGAAATAAGTAGATCTTGAAACAATAAGACAGGTTGATTCAAATTGAATAACAGGCTAAAATAATCCTATTTATTCATGCTTTGCATTTTTTCCACTTGCTGAAAGAAAATGTTTATTCTTTATATATGTTTACTGTAATAAATCATTAAATGTCCACGATGTATCAGAGATTAAGGAAACATGCAGACGAAGCTACAGCTGTGGTGTCCTCCTCTGAAATTTCTATTCCAGTCCGCAACTTGTGTTTTAGTTTGCCCATTTTACATAATTGCCACATACTGCTAATTTAAATGAAACAAATATTACTTGTTTAGCAATTTAAACAACTCTGCTATAGCATTATTACTCCAGTTTGAAAATGCAGACTTTGTTTTGTTGACTCACACAGGTTTCTATCCTGTTGCTCACACTTCACCTCTGTGTGACCTTGACAAGGTCATAACTCCTGCTACCATTTACCAAAAAATGTCACAAAATTGCCCCATTAAACCACACAAATACGACTTTCCTGAAACTCTGGAAAAAAAAAAAAAATCATCAGATCTGATGTAGCGAGAGTAAAGACACTATCACCACAACATGAGAGCCTGAAGCCAACATGGCCGCCTCCATACGTCCCTGACTGGTGTGAATGTGAGTCTGTTGCTTACTTTGCTGGCCTGGTAAAAAGAGCAGGTGTCAGGTGGAGCAGTAACATGATATATGGCAGGGAACATGTCATGATATCCTGCACATACAGTCTGACCCGTACACACGTGGCATCTATAAATATGTAGGGGTTATGGTATTCATTTCACAGAGTCAGCCATGTTGAATCTACAGTTGGTTTGAAGTGTCGCTCGGCTGCTATAAAACGAAAGAGCCAGACAGGCCAGCAGCATGCTCCAATTGCCTCTACACTTCCATTCAGCACATAGCAATACGTAGGAGCAGTCGTGACAGAGGCCTCACGCTGAGTTGGGCTACAGGAGCCCAAGGCAGAGCTGAGTATCTGAAATCTGAATACGCTTTCCTCTAAGCAGACCTAATAATGGACCAGAAATGATTGTAAAACCTGGACTGAAAGTTTTCTACACGTTACTTCAGTCTTAATCCATGTCAGTTTTTTACCTTGACCTTTTGTCAGCAGGGTTCAAAGAGCCTCATTTGAATGGCACTAAAAATGTCAGTGGCCAGAGGTCAATGACAGCATATTAACCACATTCATCACAGGTCACAAGTAACAAAGGCGTCTTGGGAACATAGTTGACTTGCACAGTTCAGTGGAGAAGTGGTTCTCAGCAGCCAAAGGTTTTCTACTTCACAGTTTAGCCTAGGGCTGTGTTTAAATTAAAAAAAAGAAAGGCTTAAAGGCAAACTCTGATTTTACACAAAGTTGTTTAGGTGGAGAGCTGTTTGAAAACAATCTGGGGATGTGACATTAGAAAGAAGTGAATTTTTAAAATGTCCATGATTTGAGAATAAAGAAGTATTCCAGCCAGGTACGAGGAAGGAAATTTAGAGCAACTTTATTCCACATTTCCGTTTTTTTTTTGACATAGCATTAATACTGAAAGCTCACCTTTATTGTTGACATTTCAACTTTATTCTCAACCTGGCATAAATTAAGGCCTGGGTAGCTTTCCAAAAATGTGATAATGGTAATGTTACATTGATTTTGATAACAGTGCATGAATCACTTTTTTCTGATACCAATTTTATGAAATTCATTTTAACAAAAAGGAAAATTACACTACAGTACATAACTTGTTTCATTTCCAGCTCCTTTTCACACACTCAAAGCAGTTTCATTACATTAAATTATTGTACTTTATACATAAATTTTTAAACATGACATGGATAAATCTAAGGTGTTTGTTTCAAATCTTTGGTCCCATGTTTCAGCACTTTGGCATTTTTTCACTTAAAGCAGTTTTACAGCATAAAAAATAAACCACAACTTGGAGATTTACTCCTAAGGAATCAAAACACCTACACAAGTTCACCTTTATTCTGAACCTGGCACTGATACTGAAAGTATGCTTTTATTCTCTAAATGCAAAATGTAAAAAAATCTCACTTTGTCATTTGTCCCTTTATGCCTGACCCGCAGTACAATGTTATAGAAGTGCAATGTTAAGTTAACTGAGTCAGACCATAATCTATTTGGTAAAATGTCAACCTCAATAAAAGACTTGTGTCCCCTGGGTTCAAATATCTGACTAGCAGGCTACCTGGTCATTGGTCATTTTGTTATCAGTTTGACAAAGTTGGCCACAAAAAAAAAAAACAAAAAAAAAAAAAATGACAAAGTTGGCCACATCCCCTTTTGGTTGATAACTTGTTGGCAAACAGTTGCTTGTCCACATCCAGTGGTTATGAAGCAACATAAATGTTCATTTGGACTCATATCTCTGACAACCTGACAAGTCAAATCAAACATTCAGTCTGTTTTAGCCCTGGTTTTGGTCTTGATCAACTGTTGAGAGAAGTTTCTACAATGAAAAGGTCATGGGACAAGGATTCAGAGCAAGCAGGGTCAATTGTGCACAATGAGGGGCCACAGTGGCCCTCAAATTAACACCGGCGGCTTAAGGCCTCATTCGCGACCACTATGCCACCTGACTTTCCACCTTTCAAGGTCATGGGTTCATGTTCTGTATGTAATGGCCCCCACACACACATGATATGTAACATGAGAGACAGAATGCCTTATCACCATAAACCGATTGTGCTGTGCTTGAAAAAGACCCTATGGAGAGTCGACCTTGGCCAGAACCCCCAGTATAGGCCCACTTACACTTTAACTGCAGTAAACAGCGAGGCCCCTCGCCCTGACCACCATGGGACAGAACACAGTGAAGAACTATGTCTGCAGCTTTAACACAAGAGCAGCTCAAGTTATTTATCAATCACTCAAATTAATGAAAACCTAAACAGATTTTATGTCAAACCATCAAAGTGCCCTGGTGTTATGATTTGGCACTCTACACATAAAATTAACTTGACAAAAGACATAAAAAGGAGGACGAAGTTGCCACATGTAGCAGTTAGAACATTTACACATGATTAGGCAACCATCCACACCTTGCCCTGCAGCCCTGCCTCCTCCACCTAAACCTACTGTCTTATCTGAAGGCTTCACACAGCCACTGACACCTTATCAATGCCCAGCATTCTGACTACAACAGACTTAGCAGCCTTAAGTATGAGTACATGTATGTATTCTGCACAAATAAACACAAAAAGGTAAAATTACAATATTCAATTATGCCTCAAGTGGTCGAGAAATGTAGAGCTAAAAGTTAAATGCTCATGATGATCCATTTTATCAGAGCTTAAAGACACAGCTTAGTGTCCATCCACCCCTATCTGTTAAAATGGACTCTTCCAACGAAGAGGTGTGGATGGTTGCTGTGCAGAAGCCAAGAAGATGTGCACCAAAGTGTTATGTCATTGGACACACTCACAGAATACAGTGCCTGCCGCAAATAAATGCAACAAAACCACAAAATATCCCTGAGCTGGTGTCCCCGGCTGTTGACACAGCAAGAGGCACAAGGAGGCGACGGGGACAAGCGCAACGAACTAACGCAAAGTATTCTGGGGAAAAGGAGGCTAGTGACGCAAGCAGATTCCCAGCCTCCATCCATGCGTATGGATGAGCATCAAACATCACCCCACTGCCACACATTATTAATCCCCAAATCACTCAACCAACAGAGGGTACCCCAAGTTGTCGCAACCTTTACCCCGCCGCCCCCAGCTAGAATGTCAAATTTAGTTATATTTCAACATGCAGGACTTCATTCTCACTTGGTGGTTTTCGGCGCTAACCTCAGCGTCCTATGAGAGACTCCATTTTAACATGGCGCATTTTAGGATGCTGCAGCGGTCATTCAATCGGCAGATGGTTGCAATGTTAAATCAGCTCAAAATTTTGAGAAATATTTGCTTTAAGCTCTAGATGTGACGATCCCCGTCTGGAGCTGTTGGGTAGTTTGTTGGGTAACATTCAAGCACATCACAAACGATTCAAAAGGTCAAGTTTTTGTTCAAGGATTCTCCACCTTCTACAAACATGAACATTTGAAGACTCATGAAGCTGATTGAGAACTGGAACATTCAGAGGTGGACCAATGATTGCAGGAGCTTCTTATGCACTCACTGAGTTTGGGGTCATGATGAAGGACTGTTCCTCACTGATGGAAGAACACATTTACACTTTCCCCCACCCCCCATTGCAACATGCAGACAGTCGCCTACCATTTGTCCAGGTCAGCCTTGATGCTGGCACAAGCAGCGGGGACGGGGGCCTCAGCAGGGGCAGCGGCGGTCTCGGAGTCCGACATGTCTGTGGTGCTGCTGTGTGGTGTCAGGGGTGCGTGTCCTGTCCTGTTCCTGTCCTCCGAACGCCTGATGGATCCCAGAGCCGCCAAGAGAGAGACAGAGAGAGAGAGACAGAGAGACAGTGGAGTTGAGAGGGAGTTTGTGAAAGGGGAGGGCACACGGGAGGTGGTGGGAGGAGATAACATGTGAGAGGGCTGCACACGTGTGTACACAGCAATCAGGGGCGGGGTGGGAGGGCACAAGGGTGAGGGGGCAGTGACCTGGATTGAGGTACAAAGGCAGAAGATTGGGCAACAATTGGGAGGTCATCACATGGTTTGATACTTCTAGTACTATCTCAACACCAAGTTCCCACCAAACTCTTCATTCATTAGCAACTATTTTGATAATTGATTGATCGTTTCAATCATATACAGGAGGTGGAAAAAGTCAGATTCTTTATTTCAAGCAGATGTACAGATACTAAAAAATAAGACTGAGGTACTGATTCACCTTCTTTTCCCAAACAAAAGTGAAAAAGTACAGGTGCTGAACTGCTGAACAGTAACCCTGTAAAAATGTGTCTACTGGCTGTTCTGTGCAAAGCTAACTGAACCTTCTATCAATGGTCGAGTCTCCTTCGTTTGTCTGTTTGCTCTCATTATATCTTCACCGTTACGTCTACCGTTTGTCTTTACATTGTTTTGTCTTGCGTCTTGTCTTTCATCTGTTGTTCCTGATATGCACTGATGAATAAACCAAGGAAACGTCTTTTCTCTATTATTGTCAAATTCATTTAGTTTGAAATTTGTCTTGACGTTGGGAAAGCTGCACACAATGATGCAAAATAAAAATTAATCACCCAGAAACTACAGATATTTCTGTTAAATTGTAGGGAGTTAAAGTCAAAAGTTATCAGAAAAAAATAATCCTCAAATAAAGTACAGTAACTAATCATTTCTACTTTGTTGTTCCCCACCTCTGGTCATATAGAAACAGAAATGTCAGAAGTTTGCTGGTTCAGCTTTGTTGTTTATGACAGTGAATAAAGAGTCTAGGTTTTGGACTGTTGATTGGACCAAAGAGGCAATCTGAAGACATCACTTTGGACTTGTAAAAATAATCAGATAAAACGAGAATGACTACAATATAAGAATGAATAAAAAAAAACCTTACTGTACAGCTCAGGCTTGGAGGAACAAGCTTAAACTGATCAGTACACAGACGTATGCTTACTAATTGTGTCAACAGCAGTCGAACAAAACTCTAAAGACAATCACTTTTCACAGGCCAAGCACAATGTGATGGAGGGGAATAAGGGAAGTTGGAACAAGATCAAGAGTGGCAGCAAAATCTGTCCATTGAATTGCGCCACCTGGTGGCACTTTTGTGCAACAGGTTACAGCATCCTGCTGCAGCTGCAGTCATCACAGCACATGGCAGCCATGCAGCAAAGGTCAGAATGCAATGTTAAAAAATGTTTTGGGGATAAACAAAGTGAAAGGACATTTGTCCTTGAAATGCTTCTTAGGATCAGTAATCAATGTAGTTATAAATATTATTATTATTATTGTTATTATTAGTGTGTCCATACATGTTGCATTCATCCAACAGCGGGTGGGAGCAGTGGCCATATTGAGTCACATGTCCTTGTAGGAACTCAAAGTTTTTTCAAGGTCACAGTCAGAATGTGGCCCGGAAGAGTTTGCACTAGGGCTGCAACTGAATTATCAACTATCAGTTTTTTGTTTGTGTTTGTTTTTTAGTAATCGGCAGTCTATAAATATTATCCCAGAGAAACTTAAAACAGAAAAAAATCCTCTATTTTGAGAGGCTGCCACTAAAAAGGTTTACTTTTTTTACTCACTTTACTTAAAAAAAAATGAGTGAAACGATCACTCAATTATGAAATATTGGAGTATATTTCAGTTAATAGACTAATAAATTAACCGTTTCAGCTTTAGTTTGGACCCAGACAAGCGCAGAATAGGAATTGTATTTTTAGTTTGGATTTGGATGAGATTTTGAAAAAAAAAAAAAATCCAAAATAAGATTTTTGCTTTTGAGTCAGCGACCAGCAAATTGGACAGTTAAGATAGTGTGAAGTGGATCATGATTTAACGATTGTCTACAAGTTTTCAAAACATTAAATGAAACTACTTTTTTCAATGCTTTTTCAATGCAATGCCAAAAGTTGATTAAATTAATTTGCCTTTAAGTTTGTTTGCACACGTTTCTCTATCCAATACCCTGCAAATAAAGCCTGTAAGTGTCTCAATAAGCATGAGGTTTGGGGATTTGGGTGAAGCGAACCTTTAACAAGATAAAGACCTAATTGTTGATTTAAGATTATAACTCATTATCACTGCGGCACTTGTGTAATGTTACATCAGTGCAGACCAGGCGTTATGCAACAAGCTGCACGAGATGAATCAATGCGCCGCTGCTGCTCCTCAGCATACTGAGCGATGGAATCGCTTTTGTGAGCACAAAAAAGCACAAACTCCGTGTTTACTTAAGGATTCTTGACTTCCGACTCTAAAACTCTACTAAAACAAGTGACCACATTCATCTTTTTTTCAGTTTAAGACACATAAATGACAATTTAAATTACTTCAAACCGTTCATCTAACCACCCTACCTGGCGTCTCCACACCTCTTTGGATTTTTGCGACCTGCACACCTGGTAACAGCGCTTCAAATTTAACACATCCCTATGAATTATGGGATATGTAGTCCTAAACGTATGCACTCGTGTACCCTTCCCAACCTGGGGTTGAATAGTTGCAGGCAAGACAAAAAAAAAGGAAAACCAGCATATATCCTCATTATTTTTAAAAAATTTCAACCTCTTCTCAACATGTGTGTGTTATATCAGGTACAGCCCACATTAACTCTGCTGTTTCCTAAATTAGTACTCATTCATATTCCACAAAGTGCCTAAATTACATTAGCATTAAATGTCAACCAACTCCCTCCTCTTCTCAGGAAAAAAGCTCCTTCATGCATAAATTCTCTGGCAAAACAACACAAGATGAAGCTAGAACAACTTATGACCCAAAGACACCACAAAATAAGGGGGAAAGTGTAAAAGTGAACCTATATATGTAGCACTGGACCATTCATTAAAATACATGGTCTCCAAATTCTGTTTCTGAGCAACAAATGAGCTTCTCTTTGAAGCACATAGAAAAGTGCTTCAATGGGAAGCTCAATCCACACCTCCCTGTGAGTCCATGTGGACACAGACCAGAGGGAACACCATGTACTTTTAAGTACCATGAGTGGCTTCCTGTGCAGAAACCCTCTATATGATGCTGAATTCATAAAACAATGGTATGGATACCTACCTATCTGCAGATGGGACGTCTTGGTCCTGAGTGGGACAGCTCAAAAAGTGAGTCTAAGTGTGTGCAGGAACCACCAGGAAAATGCCAAGGGGGGCTTTTCGTGTGCTGCAACTGCTCTGTAGTGAATGTGATCTCACTGAAAGGGGGTGTGTAGCTCTTGGTTTACGAGTGAGCGTGCATGTGTGTGCATGTGTGTGCTCATGGTATGTGCAAGCCGCCAGGGGCTGAAAGACAAAGGGGGAGGGGGAAAGAAATCTAGAGAGGAAAAAGACAGACTGGCAGAATGAAAAAAGAGAAGACACAAGTGTTTAAGATTCCATGAGGGTTATGGTAAACAGTCCTATAGAGGGGGATGGGTTTGTGCACATGTGTGACATATACTGGCTGTGGTGTACTGCAGCAAGGTCGATGTCTTAGTCCATAAAAAAGTGAAATATGGCTCCTGCAGTTCTCACGTTGTTTCCTTGCAGTCTTTACTTCAGCCTTCATTTCCTTTCCCTATCTGTCTCTATGTTCAGGCTCCTCACTTACATGCATATGCATAAGACTGTCAGGCTTCATGCTGACTTTGCAAAAGTATCATGTTCAAACACTCACACCTTCTTTTTTGCTTTGTAAGCCAAAGCCAGCAACTCTAACCTGTTTTCCTGTCAACAAGTTGGAATTTCGCTTGCAGCAATTCGATTTCAATTTGATTTGTGTGTTTGTGCCTCAGGACATTATTAGAGGTGATTTCTTACAAGTGATAAAATCAGCCTTCAAAGTCAGTCTGTAGGTCGCACATGGGAGGCCTGCTGCGCATGTGCATGTTAGCACATGTACAATACGTCACATTTGTTACTGCAGATTGATCAGAGGAGGCTAGAGGACGGCATTAGGACACAGGAAGGGAAAGATGTGGTGCAAAAGTCCCCTCTTGATCAAGAAAAACTGTGTGCATGACGTGATCAGGAGGCTGAAAGAATGTGTAGTTTCTGTGTAAAGTTACAGAAAGTTGATGTGTAACTTTGTGAAGAGGTTCCCTTTAAAGGATAAAGACATGGACTTAACCCATGTGATCTGTTTGGAGCACTCTTCAACAACTCAAAAAATTTCAATTAAGTTAATTTCACATAAGATTAGTTCTAATCAGAGTTTAGCAAAACTACCCAAGCTTACCCAAATTAAAATACAGAAAAAATAAATTTGAACACTGTCAGGACCCAGAAGACATGAAAGGGGAAGAAACAGTAATTTTCTCGATGACATTACATGGTTTGAAAGGCAAAAAAGAAGTTAGATTATTTGCTAGCTGGCTAGTTTTAATGTTTTATAAAATGTGCTCAGACTCAGAAAAGCACATTTTCTGCACACAAAGCCACATTAATGTACAAGTACAGTTTATGTCTTAGTTGTCTGTCTTATTCTCTGTTCTATCCTCCTCACCTCTCTGTTTTCTGTGTTGAGTCTTGCAGTGTCATGTTGGACCTGCCATCCCACATGTGTCCACCAGATGTCCTCATTAAATTCCTTTCACCTAACCTGACACCTCCTCTGCACACAGGTTTGTTTTACCAGAGCTGTCTGCATTACACATTTTGACCAAGGGACAATTAAGGACAATATTTAGAATAACATGCAGTACATTTCTACATATTAGTTTTTATATCTCAGAAGAAAATAAATAATTTAAAACATATTTTTCCCCAAACAATGACAAGGTAAAGGCAGCATTATCCACATTAACTTGTGAATATCCCCTGGAGCAATAAAGTCTTATTTTATCTGAGCCTATAATAATAGATCAAAAACTGCACTGTAAATGATTTTTTTTTTTTTTCACGGTAATACAGCATTACTGTATTCTCAGCAGTTCCTCACTGTGTGCAGTGTGTTACTGTAGATTTTCAATGCATTCTGGGAAAATATTGCAGTAACTCTAAAAACACTAACTGACTGTGACAAACAAGTGTGAGGATTAAAAAAAAGTCCATAAAAAAGGACAGGTTTTCCCTAAAGACATTTTCCCCTCTAGACAAAGAAAAGAAAATTTAAACAGTTCTTACAAATTTCCAGTACTTTCGCTTTATCTAAATCTAGGTATCATGTCTCATTGCTGTTTAATAGTGCTACATTGGCTTTTTAAACTTTGTTTTCTGTAAATATATACTCATTCTGAATTTGATGTCTACAACATGTTTCATAAACACTGGGACAGGGGCAACACAAAGCTGGGAAAGTTGTGGAATATTCAAAAACACATTCAACAGGTAAACAGGTTAATTGGTAACAGGTGACAGCATCACGTTTGGATATGAAAGTGGCGTCCTTGATAGGCTCAGTCCTTCACCGGGGAGGATGGGGTGAGGTTCACCACTTTGTGAAAAACTGCATGCAAAGAGTCCAGCCGTTTGAGAACAACATTTCTTAACAGAAAACTGCAAAAAAGTGGGGATTTTACCATCTACAATCCATAATATCATTAAACGACAGAGTCCAGACAAATCTCTGTACATAAGGGACAAGGCCAAAAATCAACTTTAAATGGCTGTGACCTTTGACCTGTCAGGCAGCATTGCATAAAAAAAATCCACATAATTGCTTAAAGGATATAACTACATGGGCTCAGGAACACTTTGAAAAACGATCTTCGGTGAACGCAGTTTATTGCCGCATCTACAAATGCAAGTTAAGACTCTACCATGCAAATAAAATATATAAACCTCCAGAAACACTGCTGACTTCTCTGGTGCACTAATGCAAAGTGTTACAGTGTGCTGTGGTCTTGAGTCTACATTTCAGATTGTTTTTGAACATCATGGACGTTGTATCCTCCAGGCTAAAGAGGAAAAGGACTATCCAGATTGTTACTAACTTCAAAAGCCAACATCTGTGACGGGTGTGTTAGTGGTGCTCATGGCATCATGGATAACAGTCACATCTGTGAAGGCACCATTAATGCTGAAGGGTGCATGCATACGACATATGCTGCCATTCAGACAATGTCTTTTTCAGAGACGTCCCTGCTCTTTTCAGCAAGACGATGCCAAGACACTTTCTGCACATTTTACAATGGTGTGGCTTCTTATGAAGAGTTCGGGTTCCAAACTGTCTTCAATAATTGGTGTCCCCGATTCCCAAACACTTACTGAATATTGAATATAGATTGAAGAGTACTTGTACACTGTGGTATTGCTGCTTGAACTGAAGTAAAGTACTTCTTTTATCACTGACTGTAAATTAAAATGTCAGGTGAGTCATGGACTTAGATGGTCATCAGTAATTTAACCATCAAATGACGTTGTTGTGAATTAAGACACGTGTTGTTTCATCCCTCTAATTAAGATCTGGGAGGAACTTTTTCCACTTCGACCTGTTGCATCCATTCAAATCTCCTTGACCATGTTTCTCATTAGGAACTGGACCAAACAATCAGCTCACACGCACCCACCTGCTGCATACGCAAACGGATGAAGCCGAGGAGGAACTATAAAATGGAGGCAACACTGAGAAAGAGAAAGAAGCTGCAACGAGGGAAAGAAGTGAAGGCTAACAAAAAGCTAAAAGGAGACAAGAGATGGCTCACAGAAAAACCAATGGAAGCAAACTCTTCATGACAGGTGAGACTTGTCTATTTTATCTGTCTATGAAATTATATGAAAATAGGATCTTTTTGCTTTTATTTGTGTGGGATCAATACAATGTGGGTTGTAGAATATCTTAATTAAAACTGGTATGTTCTGGCACTCAAATCAGAGATTTTAAACATTGTGTTACTAGAGTCAGACCAATAAATCACCTGGGCCGTTATTATACTGGCCGATATTAGCTCATATATATGATCTATGACATATAGACAAGGATCCTTATCACAAATACTTGCCATCTCTTATGTGTTTATGTATAATGGTCAGTATATTGATATTGGATTTTTATCAATTAAAAAAAATCTGGGCTACCTACCAATGTACAAATTCAGCTTGTTTCATTCATCAATTATTAGTCATTCATTAAATCCTTCAAAAACATTTAATATCCTGGAGAGGGGTGTACTGTCAATGCATGTGTTAACGTTTAATAAATTAACCACCTGTGCTACTGCTGCTGAAGCAAAAGAGAATGAACACTTTAAACTCATTAGCCTACTGAGATTCTGTGACATTTGGCCTTACAAAAAATAAAAAATAAATAAAAAACAAAAAAAGATTACTCCATTATCTCTGTCTTATTTCCCTGCTTCATAGTTTTGTATACTGTGGCAGCGTGCAGCGCCGTCCCCATCAGTGACCTGCTCGACCGAGCCTCTCAGCGCTCTGACACGCTGCACTCCCTCAGCACAACACTCACCCACGACCTGGTCAGTACCTGTGATTGTGTGTGTTTGCACTATCTGAAGGTGTCTGATACTTGCTATCTTTCAATCGCAGCGAAACATGTATTAGCAGGTGAGCAGTTATTTGTGACTGTGCATTACAATATAACGATCATCTTATGTCCCGCCCAGGATTCTCATTTTCCTCCTATAGGCCGGATGATCATGCCCCGCCCCTCAATGTGCCACACCTCCTCTCTACAGACACCTAATGACAAGGAGCAAGCTCTGCAAGTGTCAGTAAGTGACTGTATTTCTTTTATTTTTCTCTAGTACATGCTTGTGTTCCTATGTGCAATATCAATACTCCAACTAGGTGTATTATCATCCAGTGTGCAATATCTGTACCAAAATCCCTAACTCAATGTGCAATATCCATAATCCCCCTGTGCCATGGTGTAAATTTGTAAATAATGTATATTTGCTGTTACCATTTCCTATGTTATATATTTTTCCCAGTTATATTTCCCTGTTTATATTGCTTGCTGCTATTTATTGTCTCTTTTTGCTGTTGATTTTACAATTTTTGCTATACACTTTGCTGCTGTAACACTGAAAATCTCCCCACTGTGGGACTAATAAAGGAATATCTTATCTTATCTTTTCCACTTCCACTTCCATTTTTTTTTGTCCAGCAGGAGTCAAAGTTTTGTTCAGTTCAGTGTTTCTCATTACCATACTTCCATAAAAGATGCAATCATCTGTGAAGTCCTTGCAGTTTGGAAAAGAGCTGGCACTTTCAAAAAATACTTAGCAGGTGATTGGATGAACCAGTTGAACTAACTTAACATTGTAAAAGTTCAAAAACTTATAAGTAATTTGAAACTGTAAGCACATTTTGTTTAAGAGACCCTGTTGCAATTGAATAGAATAAATTAGTTGGATAAAACCTGAAGAAATAAAATTTTAATTTTATTTTTATGTTAACATTGACAAATCTGTAATACCTACTGACATACTTACTTTCCGGTGTTTCGGGTCTTCTGGTGTAGCCAGCGGATATCAGGATAACAGATATATTGGCCAAGACTTCCTTTTGTGTGCTGGTCAATATTTACAGTTCGATTAGCAACTTCACAATTGGAACATCTTAATTTATTGCATATTGATCTTTTGCCCCCCCACCCACCAATTAACCTGAGTTTATTGTCTGATCTTATTATTATCTGTTTCCCTGCAGGAGTCAGACCTGTTGTCATTGGTTCGCTCTCTGCTCCACGCCTGGCTCGACCCCCTGGTAGTCCTGTCCAACTCAGCTAACACCCTGCCTCACCCAGCCCAAAACAGCATATCCAACAAGATCCGGGAGCTCCAGGAGCACACCAAAAACCTGGGAGAAGGACTGGATATCCTGTCTGGCAAGGTGTGTAAGTGTTTGTTTTGATTTTGAGTGCCACCTAGTTCCATTTTATTCGAGAGAAGGCTGATACCTGCAAAACTCAGCAACACACGCCAAAACAGTCTAGATGGATAGCACTACAAGCCAGTGGAAAAATACATAAATTCCTCTCTTTCCCAACCTCCCTCTTACTTTACCTGCCTACTTTCTCTCCCAGATGGGTCCAGCAGCTCAGTCCATCTCCTCACTGCCCTACAGAGGAGGCAACGACATCAGCCAGGACAGGATTTCAAAGTTGATCAACTTCCAGTTCCTGTTGTCCTGCTTCCGCCGGGACTCCCACAAGATCGACAGCTTTCTGAAAGTCCTCCGCTGCCGGGCAGCAAAAATGCAACCTGAGATGTGCTGAAGAGTGAGGCAGCCAACTTAAGGATTTTTGTCTACCAGCTAGAGATTTAATATATGTACTAGAAATCTGCTATCTGAGCTAATTGCTAAGTAGTTGACATTGTGAGCTGTCAGGAGATGAAGATAAGGAGGGATGACATGGCACACACACAAAATTACCTTTTGGTTTAAGTGACACCTCTTAGCCGTCATAATGCACAAAATATTGATCCAGTTCTTAATGTGAATGTGTAGATGATAAAAAATGTGAAAAACACTGATGATCTTGATTGAAACATTTCCCTTCTACACTTGCAAAAGGGGTAAAGGCTTCTTTAATGGCCTAAAATTTAAAGGTTAAAACAGGTAGGTAGGGGAGCAGCCCAGTAATGTGGTCATACACTTTCCCAAATGTTTCCAGCTGGTCTGGCATACTGTCCATATTGAGGTCACAAACTGTGGTAAATCTGTGTGTCATCTCCTCCTTGTTTTTTTTCCTTCTACTAAAGCTTTATACCCTCAAAGCTAAGCTGCTGAAGGAGCTTTGCAGAAGCAGGCATGGTGTGACATGAAATCCCTCCACCATCCTCTCTTCAAGTCAGTCTTCACACTGGGATGCAGGGCTTCACTGGAGAATAACTTGTACTCTTCCTAATTAATGATTGTCTGGTGACAAACTGCAGCATTTGCACTTTAGATGTAATTACTTTCTTGAAAGCATTTTGCATGCCATGCCTGTCAATTCATATATTTCTTTAAACTCTGTATATCAATAAAATTATCTCTTGCATTGTAAAATTATCAGTGTCACCTTTTTCATCTCCACTGTCTTCCCAAGAAACACTATCAAGCGTTTAAGCAAATTCCCCAAAACAACATGGGCAGAGGCAGAGGAGGAAATAGTGTGACGTTGTTGTAGAGCAAAACATCAGAGGTGGCAAAGCATGATACCAAATTCCATCATAATCTGTTATTTGCTTGATTGATAAATTGGTATAAAAGTAAGGGCTTGATCATGGTTGTAGAATCAAGACCTTTACACAGTGTTGCCCCTTGCATTCAATTTTTGGTCAGTGAGAAATACCCCTGCAACCCAAAAAGCCTTTTCCCTTTAATCCACCATAATAAAAGAGACTTCACCTCTTTCTGTTATTTTAGAGTTCCATGGAGTTTTTATATTTGTCAACTTTCCTGGAGCCGAGAAAATGAAATTAAAGATCCCTAACGTGATCACCATGTTAAGTCTATTGGCTGAGCAGGAACTCACATTTGGGGCCAGCAGGAGAAACACTAGTGCACATATTCATGGGGCCGGAAACCATGGAAGTAAGCTTGGAGGCCAGAAACTTTTCTGATCCATGTGTCGGGTGGACAACTCCTATTGGGCCAAATAGGCACCATTTTTGCATCCAGTATCCAGCTCTAATATTAGGGCTACACCCATGGCACTGGAAACATTTTGAACTCACATCAATGCTGCTTTGTATCTAATCACGCCACCTCTGTTGAATTTACGCCCACTTGCATCTTTCCATTAACTTCCTTAACTTTTTGTCCTTGAAAAGCTTAAAAAAAAAATCCATTTTACTTCTGAACAAAATTGCATAAGCACACTTAAAGGTAGAAATCACCATTCATAGTTGGCCGTCCTCCCAAACTCAACAAATAAGACAGATGGATAAAGACATGAAGAGTGACTTAGAGATTATAGTAAATAAAAAATTAATTCAGAACTTTTTGTATAGTTGTATATTACAATAATAATGGTTAATAATTCTACCGTACCCTTGAACTTGCCTTACGGCACATCAATGCACCTTTACACACCCTGTAACGATTATACCATACATTAAGATATGTTCTTTTTCTTTAGGAAAGACATAGTATGCCTTTAATGTTGAATCCTGAAAAAATGGCATTTATGTTATGAAAGAAAATCACTAAATTGGGGTGCCATGGTTTAAAAATTAAAATAAATATAATCTGTTTTTCCTTTTTTGCTGATGGACTTCAATGTGTAAACCACCACCTCTGAAACCAAACACCCTTGTATTAAAATGTAGTTTTTCTCCCTTATCTCTTTATTGTTTTGGTGACCCCAGCCCCTCAAAAAGTCCAGTCCGGCCCTGCATGTAGGTTTAGTTTCCACAACACTGAGCAGCTCTCAGTCCTGTCGAGCGCGCTGAGAGCAGAGCAGCCGCCGCTCCTCCACACCGAGAACCCGACACCTGCCCGCCACATTCACCTCCTTCCTCCCTCTCTGTGTGTGTGTGTGTGTGTGTGTGTCTGCTGGAGGTGCTTCTTCGGATCTTATGAAGAATGAAGAATAAACACAACCAACAGGTGAAGGCAGCGGCTCCTGACCGACTCGACATGTCGAGCTTCGAGGTGACTCTCCAGCAGCTCAACGACCTGCTGACGGACGAGAGCGGCTTCTACAGCTGGCCCACCAAACACTTCCACGAGGTTTACCCGCGGATCTACGTCGGCAACGCGTGAGTCACTGCTGTGGTCATTATAAAAGATTATAACTCCTCAGGTTTATTTTCTCCACCCGTGTACAGATGTGACACATTTCAGTGAACACGTCGCTCTCCAATTCAGGTCACGTATCATAAACAGTCCCTGTAGATTGTGAATATCTGACCACAGCTGAAACAATCAATCCTAATTTAATCTCTTTTTATCCCTCTAATTATCCCATTACACTCTAATGTGGTGAAACGTTGATATTATGAGACAGTGGCAGCAGAATGATGTGTTTGGTTTGAGGTGTTATTGTATTAAAGGTTATTACACCACAAAGGATGATAAATTATTTAAGCTGCACCTTTAAAATAATTTAAAACACAATTTAAACTAACTGTTTACTATAATAACATCTTAAATTTGCCTTTGAATAATCTGTTGTAGAAAATGAATGCCATGGCTCACAGTGAGGTCATTAAAAGCTCATTGCTGTGCCATAATTAGTCTTTTTTTTAATTGGCAGTCCTATAAATTAAGGTTAAGTTAATGCCTCTTTTAAGAATTGGATATTTTTATTTCCCTGTCTGAGAGATTTCCTTTCTGCTCACAGACCATGAAGGCAACCAGAGCCACGATGGTTGTATCAGACAGGAGCTTGTTGAATTTTTGAAGAGGTGGATGCAGGAATGCTATTTAAAATAAAAATAATAAAATAAGAGAAAATGGAGCAGAGACAGAAGAAGGCAGAGCTGGCAGGAGAGGCGGGTTTGAAAATAGCTTGTGTGCTGCTGAACCTGTTAGTCCCCTGTTGAATTAAAATACCCAGAGTGCTCCACATTTCCATCTCTGCAATTAACATTACGGACCTCTCTGTGTAGCATCAAGTGAGTCAGTTTGGAAAGAAACACACACAACACAGAATCCATTCACTAACACAAAGGGATAGTAGACTATATCAAGGGTTCATGTATTTCGTCATGAGAGGTTGAGCTAAATTCACATGTTAACAAGGGATGGTCATAGTGATGAAAAATCAGCAGCACAATATCTTGTGCTTGTCACAATATCTAGATGTTGGACACAATAGAAGGAAAGGAGACATGGAGTTTGAAGGAAGTTAAGGAGACAGACACCATCAACTTGACTTAAACTTATTTTTCAGTTTTCTGTCAATGACTGGTTAGGATTTGGGATGAGCCAGTCAGAGGCAAAATATAGCAGATCATGCCTTCTCTTTCCCATCCTAGGAAAAAAAAAAAAATCTCTAACTGAAGCACCATTTTTGCCTTATCCCATCATGCAATATTAAGTTGATTGACAGGAGCTGTAGGATCCAATGTTTTTGGACCATACAAGGGACTAAAAACTCAGAACATCTGAACATATGCTGCGTTGAGTTTAACATTGATTTATCTTATCTGTTGTGAGTTCATCAACTCTATGGAAATGCAGTAGAGCAGGCTGACAGTAATGTAGTTAACTCAACCTGCACTGCAATCACACGTGACACGCCTCACTCTCTGTAATATATACCAAACCCACCCTTCCAATCTGGCAGTCTGTTGAAACAGCTAACATCTCCCATCTCTCCCTCTGCTTGTCAATGCCATCGCTGCCTTGCAACAGAGTCACTGTTTATTCAGTCCCACCACCACCCCAGCATCCACCTGCAGGCTCCGACAGGAGGTCCAAGATATGCGTTCATCACTCCTCAATATCTCTATGTAAACAGAATCTGGGAGGAGTGATGAGGTTGGAGCCTAGACGCCAAACTCTCTGTTCTGCCGCTGCAATAAACATTCTTAAAATGTGAGTTGTCTGAACTTCATAAGTGGAAGCAAGCAAGCAAACTCCAGCAGACGGAGGGTGGTATATTGCCCAGATATCATAGAAATGATGTTGCGGCAGTGCAGCTGATTTCTCCCTCCTTAGAAGAACAAGCCAAATGTACTTTTTGAGAAAAGCAGAATTGCATGAACCCCACAACTGAAACAATGTGTTACAAAGAGGTCTATATATTTCTTAAAAAGTCTGACTTGGAGTGTTAAAATATCTGCCTTAAAGGGATGATATGCATGTGCTCTAGTGTGCAATTTCCTGTATATGTCATAGTAATCTTGAAATGATCAAGATGTTAACAACACTGACCTTTAGCTTAAATTAAATTACGCTTGAAAGCACATACAGCATTTTCTAATTGAGTCATTAGCAGGAGAAGCTTGTTCACCATGCAGATTACTGCACATAAGAATTTTTTTTTCACAGTAAAAAAATGTTTTTCCTGATGTGCAGCACAATGTGTTGAGATGGGAAGAGAATATTCCAGGCTCACAAGCAAGTGTGTGTTCTACATTTTTAATGAACATAGAAACTCTTGGATGTTTTTTTTTCCAGCACAGTGAGTCATGGCAGTGTATTTCAGGAGAGAAAGCTTCTCTAGTGCCTCCTTTATTCCGCCTGCCTTCCTAATGGAGACATAATGGACGGAGCAGAAACACTTCTGTCTTTTATAACGGAGCATATGTCCTGACAAATATAGGTCTGAGCACAGAAATGCATCGACGCAGCCCTGTGAAGCCTCATGAAGAGAACATGCGCCCACGCATCGTGCTCTCTGAGCGGGTGTTTTTTGTTTTGATGTATCTGTCCTGGTTCCTGAACGCCTGGCAGACTTTTTTTTTTTGTGTGTGTGTGTGGAGGCGTGATGTTGCTTTCAGTGTTAGCACCAGTGTGCATCGGATCTATTTTTAGCTCTCGACATCTAAAAGGCAGGAGGTGCCAAGTGGTACAGCGATCCCAGGGGTTCGCAGCGAGAAGCAGCAAGATCTCTGGCAAAGCAGCACGTTTGTATGACAGAAAAAGTAAGAGGGAGCAAGAAAAATGAACTCTTGAATTCCAAGACACCAAAACTAAGGCTGTTGTTAAAGCTGGTGTCAATAGTAGGCCCATAATGTAATACACTCTGCTATTGAGCCTGAAAGTGGATTACAGGAAAATAAAAACTAGTGTGCAAATGTTCAAAAGTCTCATTTTATTTAATTATGGCATTTTTCCAAATGACCCATGGTCACACTTTATTTTACAGTGCACTAATAAGACATAACAAGCTGTACAAAATGAGACAAAACCTAAAAATAATATGTTCTTTATTAGTATTAGACCCTTTATTAGAGCCTTTTTAGACTGTATCAGAGGGTAACTGGGACACAGTACAACAGAACTGTAGTGTTAACTAAAGTGCATTATTTCCCACTGTTAGATCCTTATTAGACTTTTTAGTTTACAGTACAGTTCTGTTGTAATGTGTCCCAAATGACCCTCTAAGAAAGTAAAGGGGTCGATGGTGTCTGATTAAGTTATAGTTGTGTTTGTTTGATATCTAATAAAGAGCAAGTTATTTTAGTCTAATTTAATACAAAGTACAGCTGTTAAGTCTTATTAGTGTGCTGTAAATTAAAGTGTGACCTGACACATGTTTTGCCACTTTGTATTTCATGAAACACTTTATTTAATTATGTCACTTTTCATGACAGCGGTGTTGTCACCACCCTCTCACCTTTCAGCCCCGTCCTCCTGCCACTTAAGCGAACATGCTCAACGCCTGCTATCAGATTCAGCCAGCCAGCTCCTGTTAGCTAGAGGAACAAAGAGACGCTGCTGCTATAAATAAACACAGAACACAGACAGAAACTTCTCCCTTTATTTGTGTAGCTTAACAAGGCGCCACATGCTTTCTTCCGAGCTGGGTAACTAGCAAGACTGGCTTGTGAGTTTAGTTCATTGTTCAGCAATGTTACTCAATCAATCAAGTGACCATTCCCACCCCTCTTTTCTCGGTGCTCCAATAACAGTCGACTAAACTTGGTATGATTATCGTAATTTAAAAGATCCAGGCAACACCTCAGTTGCCATAGAGCTAAGTGTAAAATAACCTTATAGTGTGTATTTCTTTCTGCTTACCAATCTGATGCAGGTTTGTGGCAATGAACGTAATGCGTCTCAAGCGCCAGGGCATCACCCACATCCTGAACGCTGCAGAGGGAAACTCCTTCATGCATGTCAACACCAACGCCGAGTTCTACGGCGGCACAGGCATCATCTACCACGGCATACCGGCCAGTGACACGGACCACTTCGACATCAGCGTTTACTTTGAAGAGGCAGCAGACTTCATCGAGAAGGCGCTCGCATACAAAAATGGAAAAGGTCAGAGGATAACAGCGCAGCTGAGATGAAAATCCTGTTTGTTTTTGTTTAAAATGTGGGGTCTGTGGGGATCTGACTATTTGATCTGACTACTATTAGACCTAAAATTGTGAATGGAAACATGAAATCAGTGTTTCTGTAGGTTTTTCCACTGCCACTGAAATGGCTAAAAAATAAATTAATGCAGCTTTAAACTGAAATGCAATGTTTCAGATACTGTTGTTGTGAGTTTGGTCCAACCTGAACAGCTGCTTTTCTTGTCTTCTGCAGGTAAAGTGTACGTCCATTGCAGGGAGGGCTACAGCCGCTCGCCTACCTTAGTTATAGCCTACCTAATGCTTCGCCAAAACATGGACGTCCACACGGCTCTGGCCATGGTGCGTCAGAAAAGAGAGATCGGACCCAACGACGGCTTCCTTCGGCAGCTCTGTCGGCTCAACCAGAGGCTGGATACCGAGGGGAAGTTCTGGGACAAATGAGGCGGACGAGGAAGCAGACAGACTGTGAGAGAGAACAGAAGTATATGCTTAATTGCACATCACTTTGTTTCACTTGTTCTACAGCTTTAACAAGCCGCAGATCTGTGAGATGTTCTGGGTTTGAGGATAGTGGAAAATGAAGGTCATTTTCTCTTAGACTAAGGCTGACAGCACTGAGTGTATGTACAGTACAAAATTATACACACAAACGTCTGACACGTACGGTATTTTAATTGTGTCCAAACAAACACTGGTGATACCATGTGCTGATCATAAAATGTAATGAGTAAATCCAGTTGCACTGCATTCACTAATACTCAGAATATTATATTAGATTTGTCTTGGTTCAGGTCAAAGTGACATAACCAATAAGCATATTTTTCATGTCCTGCATACTTTGGTGTGTTTTCCTGCTGCTCATTATTCCAGAGAACAATATCGAAGTATAAAGGGAATGTTCATATGCATTTAAATACTAATTGTAGGAACTGGTGAAAAAATAGATGGTCTATCTACTCTGTGATACTATCACTGCCTCCTTTCCCCCGTCTCCATTTCTCTTTCTCTGTCCTGGCTTTGTATCTTCTGTCTTGGCCTCACTCCTGCAAACACTGCCAAATCTCTCCCAGACACTCCCACAGGGGATCTCAAGTGGACACTGTGACTTTTTAATATTAAATCAGATTTTTCAGGGTACTAGAGGATGATATTTAATGGTTTTAGTGTAGTATGTTTCAGAAAACTGCACAATCTTTGACCTAGTTTGCACTCATGTCTAGAAGCCTGCCTCAGAAGTACGTCTCAGTAATAAATTGTCTTGCTGTTATGGTGCTTTATAGGAATTCTTGACACTATTTCATGCTGCAAAATATTCAATTTTAATAGTAAAATTAAGCTTGTCTGATGTTATTGGAACAGCAATAGTTCTGCATTTTGGGAAATTCGCTTTTTTGGTGAGAGTTTTGGTAAGAATACTGATAGCCAACACCACCAGCCAGTTAGCTTAGCTTAGTTTAGCTCAAAGACTGGAAATGGCTATGGATGAGCATGGATGGAGGATGTGTTTGTGGCAAACACTTTAAATAACTAACTACTTCTGACTAAATGACGTGTGCCGACTGTGTCTGTAGATCAGATTGCATCAGAAAAGAGTTGCAGTGATGGTGCAACTTAAATCTTTACTGTTAAAAAATATGGCCTTACCATAAAACTTTAGAATGGAGTTTGGCTCAACAGCATCATAACAGTGCATTCAAGTGTCTTAACAACATAAAAGTGACAGAGTCACTTATTTCAGTGTCTGAAATACATTATCTCGAGATTCAGTCAGGTAGTTTTATATGTCAGGTTCATCCACATCGATGGGGGCAGACTGAAAGGATCTCTATTTCTTAATTTTCTTTTATACAATAATGCGGATTGCTGATCACCAAAGATGTAGCATAATTGCTCACTTGACAGGCCAGAGGATTTAGGCTTCTCATAGCCAAACAGTGAAATGGTTTTTCTAATTTTATGTAATAGAAATGGCAAAAGAATCAGAATTTGTTTTGACTACAAGTCAAATTAGAGTGGTTATTTTCATCCACGTGCAGGGTTATGTCCAAAGGTAATATTATCTGCCTGTGAGTGCCAGCAACGGTAGTACTCACCATATTTTTACCCCATTTGTTTAATCTGTCCAAAAACCAAAATGCTCTGGGCTGTTTGTTGCTCAAGCACAGTAGCTTCTGCTCTCCCTCCTAAAACCACAACTTTACCGTGCATTAGTGTAAATAAACAGATTATAATGTGTAAATTAGTAAGGTTTACAGGTGCTGTTTACCTTTGGAGAAAGCTAAGCTAGCTGTTTCTCACTATTTCAAGTCTTTGTACTAAGCTAAGCTAACCGGCTGCTGGCTGTAGCTTCATAAGTAGTGCATAGATGTGAGAATGGTATCAACTCTTCAAAGTCACAAAGTGTATTTCCTAAAATGTGGAACGATTCCTTTATTGTCAACTTTGATGTGTCTCACATTCTTACATCAAGCAGCTCTTGACAAGTAATTCTCTACACGTGTTGCTCGGTGTCCTGTCAGGTTGCTGATGGTATATGACTTCATGCCAAATGGTCCAGTGAGTGAAACTAAGCCACTAAAGTCTCTGATTGTAATTTAAACACTGCCAGAATGTGAGATACGTTTGTCAGTAACTTCAATCTTATTGGATTACACCTTTTGCACATTAGTGTGTTTACATTTGTGTGTTTTTGTCAGAGTAAATGAAGTTTTATATTGTACAGCAGCATGCTTTGTAATATACATGTGAGAAATGTTTATATAACTTTGTTAGCACAGCTGTGTATCTGTGTATGTGTATTGGATCATAGTGTGCATTATTGAGTGTGCATTATTTGTCACAATGTGCAGCCTGTAACTTGTGAATCATCATGTGCATTACTGAGTAGGATGTGATGTAACTGGTCAGGTCAGTAGGCTTCATTGAGTCTCACAGATTATGACACTGCTTATATGAAGTGCACTTTATCTAATGACACTTGTGATTGTTGTTGCTCTCTTTTCATACATTCAGTAATAAACAGAAAATGACATGGATAGTTTTCTTTCTTATAAACATTGATTACTGAGGTGACAGTTCAGCACATACTGAGTTCAAGGCTATTTAAGTTGATTGTTCACTAAGGCCACTGTCCTGTTATCCTGTCTGATATGATTTCACGAAATAACTTAATATTACAGTTTGAGAGAAGTGGAATCTCAGATCTGGAAGCAGGATAACAGGGAAACAAAATGTATAACCCAAATGCAGATACCAGAAGCAGAGCTGAAGCAGTTCAATGAATTTATTCACAAAAAAGTAGAACACTTGACACACAGAACAAAGAATTAATCTTAAAGAAAAATATATATAAATAAATAAATATATATAAAATAACCAAAAACTATGACAAGGGGTTTTAAAGTGGACTGTGGAATCTGTAGCAGATAGTTAGAATATAATGTCTTCTTTATGTATTTTTAGACTCATCATTTTACAACTAAAATCACTGACATGGACCTTTGGAAAAGGCTCAAGGAATATGAAGGAAAGAGAAACTATCAGCAAACATAATGTGTTCTTTCTACTTTAAATTAATAGCAATTACATTGACATTACTATTAGAAAAAGAGCAATACAATGTGATATCCTACATTTAAATATTTAAAAGTAATGTAACCACATGATGATGATCCTTCATCATGTCGCATGGATGTTATGCTGTAAAAAATAATCTAAAAAAATATACAGAAACATACATTCTGATAAAATATGTAGTTACTGCATTCAGTCTTTGTGGGGCACTCTACTAAATGATACTGCAGCCTTTTGGTAGTAATGTCTTTGTCCTGTAGAGGGAGCAATAGGACTACTGTAACAGGACCAGTTACCAGCAGGCTCCCCTGTTCAAACTGCAGGTCTCAACCATCACAGTTTTGTAAAACTATTAGAAGATTCAACCACAGCTACAGTTCAGAACACATTTGCAATACCTAAATAAAGCATACTGTTTTAGACTGATGCAGCATAGTGTCTACACTACGTTTTTATAAATGCATGTTGGATCATCGAAGAGCACACCTGTAAGTAGACGTGGTGTTTAGGTGAAGAGTTGATAGTACAAAGCAAAAAGACTCCAGCACACTGTCCCCTGCACTTGCAAATCAACGGTTTAGTTATTATTTATTTTTTCTCTTATTCGTTTACTTTTTGTCTTGATAAGAGACAGACCTCAGACAATATTTTTGACAACCTCATTTTAAATATTTTTTGGCATGGCACACTACATAGACTAGATTTTTTTTTTTTTTTTTTTGCATATTTTTCTGCCTATGGTACCAACCATTGTAGCTGCCCTTTAAAAAGAGTCCACTTTAATCAGAGTCTGCTTGAAGGTGGACCAAATCTGCTCTGTTCAAGCTGTCTCAGTCCAGTTGTTTGGTCTGCAGGGTTCAACTGACAGCTTTCACACCAGCCCAAATGATCCGCACAGACCTGACAAACAACCCAGGGTGCATTTTAACTGAATCAAATAAGGCTAGTTGTGAAAGCACATAATCACTGCATTATAACTGTAATAGTCAATGAACTGCATCAATTCTATATCATTAAAATTAATAGTAACCACATTAATTTTTAATTGCCAAAATTAAAATGTATCCAAATTGATTATTTTGATCTGTATAGCTCTCATTACATGTAAAAAATAAAAATAATTTTTTTTATTTTCTTAGCAAGTGTCCAAATGTCTCACCCATGAGGAGTTAAGTGTCAACAGAGCAACTTGGTTGTAGCTGTTGGCTTGAGGCTTAACATAGCAAACATACTAATTAATGCCAATCAAAATACATTTCTAGCCAAATCAAAGACATGGCAGTGATATTACATAACTTGCTAACTCTTAAGAGTGTGTGAAAACTCACCTGGAAGAAATCATGAATGATTTTGGTCCTCTTCAGGACACAGAGAAGTTGTGCTATTCAACCTCCTGTGGCCAAAATGAGTATTACAACAACAAACAAAGAAGGTGTAATGCAACAATAAATAAACATGTGTTATTAACCACCCAGCCAAGTTTAAATTATAAAAAAAAATCATTAAAATTAGAGTCTCAAACTCATGAAAAACTGAATATTTTCCTTTGCTCTGAAACGCAGCGGGGCTGTCCGCTCTGCTGCCTCAGTGTCAAACACTACCACTGGAAACATGCTGCACCCAGCAGCTTTATTGGACATGTCCAGATGTGTTTGAGCTACCAGACCCAGAGGATGATGACAGGATGGTATTGTTTTTTTCTTCTGCGTTGGGTTGCTAGAATTGAAGTGAGGTGAAGTGAACAGCTGGGCTGATTTGGACTGAGAGAGTCGCTTAGGGTACGTTTGTATCTGACCGTTTGGGAGGGTCGGGGTTGGGGAACCCATGTCATTCAGGTGTCCATTCATGGGGCTTATATAGTGTTGGAGGTCTGCCACAAAAATCCTGAACACAGTGTACAACTGATGGCCACTGACCAGGCACTATATCCCATAATGCATTGCACTAAAAGAAAAACAACAGCAAATATGTAATTAACAGAGTAGAGAGTGGTTGTAGTACTAGTAGTTATGTTGCTTCTTCACTGTGAGATCGTTATAAAGTCACCTACATATGAATCACTCTAGTGAGTAAAATGCACAAAGCAGATTTTGTTAAGATGTGAAACATTATTTTTTTCTTATTTAATTGTCAGTATCTTCAACATGTAGACAATTCACCACCAAAACAAAACAAACATCACTGACTCAGTAGTACTCCTCCACCCCCTCTGTCGCTTCCTTCTGCTTCACTCTAAATCCCCATCATCCTGCCAGTGGCATTTTAATAGACACCTCCCTCCGCCTCCTCTCCTACTAAATGTGTGTGTGTGTGTGTGTGTGTGTGTGTGTGTGTGTGTGTGTGTGTGTGTGTGTGATTACATTCCACAGTCTTTGTAGGTTGAGCTTCATAGCGAAGCCTCTCTCCCTCCTTGACATTTTTGCTGTATTTTCTCTTTTTCTGTCTCTTTCTGCCCTCTCATCTGTTTTCACACATGTTCTCTCTCTCTGCATCTGTCTGCCCGCCTCCCTCTTTCTCTCTTTATCTCTGTCCTAGTCTGACACATGGAGTTGACGCCAGGACATGTCTTTTAGGAGAGGATGGTAACTCTCTTACATAACAGCAGTCTGCATGAATGAATCCACGGGGGTGGGGCAGCCATGTGTTTAAAATGTGTGTGTGTGTGTGAGGTTTTGGTGAAGTCAGGTGGATGTGTGTGGTGAAGTATGACTGCTCCATGTAGATCCTCACTATTTGAAACATTTTTTTTCTAACTGGTAGATCCAATTTAATCTTCTTAAAGGAGAAATCTGTAATATATTTACTATGGTAAATCATAAAATGACCATGATGTGTCATCAGATATTAAGGAAACATACTCAGTTGAAATACATTTTCTCTGACATCAACACTGGTGTCCTTTTAACATGATACTGTCTGACAGGTAATGTTTGCAATGTTCATGATCTTAGTTTAGTCAGTTAGTATGCAAAAGTAAGATAATTAGTACTAAACAGAACACACACAGCTGTGGCTGAAAGAAATCACTTTGGTTTTCCTCCTGCCATCCAAAGAGCACTTCATGAGCTATGTAGGTTTATTTATTTATTCAAAGGATCCCTATTATCTGATGCCATGGCAACCAACTAATCTTCCTAGGGTGCACACCTGACATGCGATTATAGAACATATTTGAGCAGGGAGTCGTGAAACAAGCAGCAAAAAACATTTCAGACTGTCAACATCCTCTCTTCTCTGAATACAAACGTCTGCCATCAGGAAGAAGACTCCATGTGCCAAAGTGCAATCAAACCGCTTGAAGCTATCATTTGTTCCAGCCTCCATCAAGCTGCTGAACTTTATCGCTAAACCCCAACTTAGCACAGCAGAGCAACGAGCAATGAATACACAAGAACTTTAGCACTTTTTTTGCATTTTAATTCCTTTATTAATTGTTGTCAATGTGAAATGCATAGTCAGATGTCTCTTTTCATCTCTTTTTTTAGGATGTTTTATGTGAAGCAACTGCCTAGTTTTGTGTCAGATGTTTATGTTTCATTTATGTTTCCAGCACTGACCACCTGACAGACTGTGGACTGGTAGCTGCTTGGACCTCAAATTATAACTATAACTAACTACAAATGGAACCAATGAACATACCAATTACTTTAAATTATGATGCATTACAGCTTGAGCTTTGTTATCGTATAGCATGAGTATATAATTATACCATCAATTAGCACGGTTGTACATTTTGGGAAAGCAGTGACTTCCTGAAGTCTTGTCATTTGTGGAGTTGCTGAGCAACAAGCAGAGACTTTTAATTAGTGAGCTTTAGAGGTGGTGGTGGTCAGATTTGGAGGTCTGGCCAGCTGTTTCCTCTGGTTTGCAGTCTTTGTACTAAGGTACGTTATCTGCCTGTTGGCAGTAGTGTTGGAAACAAAAGGGCAAACTGGCAAAAAAAACAAATAATTTTACATTTCAATATAATGGGTTTTGTCCCAACATTGACCTGATCACAGAAACTATTGATTTCCAATGATAGATATATCCTTTTTTTAACATCTCTGATCATGATGGTAAGACACGTTATGTAATCAAATCATATGCACTTCAATCAGCAACGTGGTTATGAGTCAGACGCAAGCATGAGAAGGAAAGCATGTGCTTTTCTTCTTATTATTAAAATTATATGTGATATAATTGAATATGAGCATCATCATCAAAACACACAGTTTTATTTTTAGAGCTTTGCTGGAAGCACTTTTCCTTTAGTTGAGGGGAAAAATCTGTAATGGATGTCCCAGTCTGTCAATCTGTGTCTGTGTCTCACACAAACATGCAGACACAGACGTACACACACACACACACACACACACATCCGTGCACGCCCACCCTCTTCACGCCAATCTGCAGCATGTCTGCGTCGTACCAGCTGTGCCCTTCTGTGTGTTTTTGGGAGGGAGGCAGGGGTGGGGTCAGGGGATGGAGGAGTGCTGGTGTGTGTGCGCCGTGTAGGACTCTGGATTGGCGGAGAGCAAAGCTGCTCATTGTTACATCATCTCCTCCACAACAACCCTAAAACAAAATTGACATCGACTTGCTTTCATGAGTCTCAGAGTTGGTAATAATTTAGTAGTCTGTTTCCAAATTTAGCCAAAGTGCACCACAGATAACCCACTTAGACTGTGCACATGCAGTGTAATTATAGCGAGCATTACATTTAATACTGAGTTTTAATTTCATGTACTGGAGATGAATAACATGCATAGATTATTTGAGGAATTTGAATTCATTGAAATTCACTGTGCTTAAATACAGCCTCACTGAGCTGCTAGCTTGATTTAGGACTTATTAGTCTTGTTATAACAAAGGGTCTTAAAACTAGATTGAACCAAGGTTCCTCTGCAATACTGGGTAACAAAATTAGCTTGTAATGCATGAACTAACTTCACTGAAGGATGTTCCATGTATTTCCTGGGGTCAATCAAATAACTAAAGTCAACTGACATGTGGAGAGCCTGCTGGGGATTTTGTGACCTCTGGGGCCACAGGGCAGTTCCACGCTTTACCCTCATATAATCCACTCTCAGTGCTTGGGGACAAAGTGTTTGGCGTCCAGTGGTCAGCAGGGACACATTGGTCCGTGATGTTAAATGTGGATTTGCTGGAGCTCTGTATCAGACACATTACAGCTGTTGCAGACAACAGTACTAACAGAAACTCTGACAGCATCTGTGATGTCTACATGCACAGACTGACATGTACTGTTGAACAGTTGCACTAATGCTACATTTCGACACAGATGACCATGATGCTTAAAAACTTCTGAGCTCAGGACTTTTGGAAGAAAAAGTTGCTTGGTTTTCACACTACTAGTAACAGGTTTCAGTGCATTTGGTATGACGGTCTATGTTCTGATACTGTATCCATCAACAACAGTGTACCACATGGCTCTGTAGGCCCACTTTTATTTAATATCTATGTAAACAATCTGGGTAAAAATGTGTCAGATGCTAGTTTGCATTTTTATGCTGATGACACTGTTATATATTGTTGTGCAGCAACTCTTGTACAGAATTGAATTTGAATTTTTGAAATTTGATTTCAGTGTTGTTCAAAATACACTGCTTGAGCTTTAAATTCAGATAAGTGTTGTGCAGATGACACAAGATGGAGGAGAGCAGTTCAAAAAAAAGGTTTAATTAAATAAAACAGAAACAGAGAAACAAAGGCTTACACTGAATACATGGAGGTAAAATCCAAAGTCCAAGAAAACAGAGTCCAAAAAGGCAAACTCAAAAACACAAGCCAGGGGGAAAAAACACAGAAGAATCACAGGAGGGATGCAAGCAGACAGAGATCAAGAACAACCACAAACTGACAAAGACACAGAGGAACACAGGGACTAAATAGGGAGAACTAATGAGAGACAGGAGGGTAAACAGGTGAAACACATCACAATCAAAAAGAGCGGGAAAAAGAACAAAGACAGGAAGTTAAGACTGGACACATGAGGGAGAAGCAAGGCTACCAAAATAAAACAGGAAATCAACAAAAACCAAAACCATGACAATAAGACCAAGCTTATGTTGTTCACCAACTAAAGGAATAGGCCACAAAATATCCCTTCAGTTGTCACTCTTAATGGAAAGGTCACTGAGGTCTGAACTCAGACTGGGTATACAAACTGAAGGGCTCATGTTAGACTTGGCTATTTTACCTGAACATGGAGCAGGTTAAAACACACAGGGACATGAGAACGCATGTTGCATGTGTCAGTGTGCAGTTGTGTAAATGCATACAATGGTTCAGAACTTTATTAGCTTGTATGGTTTGGAAAATGTTGCACTGCTGTAAATCTTAAATAAGTTCAGTGATGACATTCAAATATGGTATGCTATGTCTTGCACAGAGGTCATGCAGACAGCTGGAGTCCCACCTACTCCCTGGTGAGCTTGTGTTCTGGCAGTTTCTGTTTCTGTCATCACTGTCTATGAAAAACTGAAATATCGTTTGTGCATTATGTTTTCTACAGCAAGAAAGTATAGTATATTTGCTAAAATGCCAAAAAAAACAATACAACAACATTGTGTTCGCCAGTCTCTAAAAGTGATCTCAATTATTTATCTACTCCCAGGTTTTTGCTCGTACTATATGAATACAGAATCATGTCATACAGTATGTGGACGGAGGGTGGGGGGCTTTTGTTATAAGGCTGTTTTTTCATGGCTTTTTGAGTGTCATAAATATTTTCCCTGATATTTAGTGAAGTGGTATTTTTGGTCATAAAGATGATCCTTAATGAAAACAGTGAGAAATCATCATAAACTCTCCTTCATGTCATGACATGGTTATGATAATGCATTGATCATCTTATGCACATCCCATTCAAATAAAGTTTAAATCTCCCAATTTCTTTCTTATCTGGGGAGGGCTACATGTAGCACTGTGCTTGGGGCAAAATCATAGCCTACAGAAAAGAAAAAAAAATTTTTTTTTAATCTTTTTGGGGGATGCAGATTGCGAAATGGCCAATGAAAAAGAAAAACAGATATACACACAATATATAAAGACTGTCCTAACTAGCTTTAGCTGAACACAATGTCCTGATTTATTTTGTGGACTGGAGTGGGAGGCTGTTGCACCTATGCTGTCATCCAAAACTAAAATCTGGAGCCTCTTCAATGGAATCAATAATGAAATCTGGCAGAGGTCAGTGACACAAGACTGGACTCATAACTGTCCAAGTTCATTTGGGTGAAAACTAAAACCCTATCCGGCCTGTGTGTGTGTGTGTGTGTGTGTCCATCTGTCACATGTACTGTCAACACGGAGTCAGAGTATGAAGTAAAAAAAACCACCCTTAACCGTGAGATTCTCATGCAGCTTGACAAAGACAAAACAGACAAACTTGATATCAAATAATTTTTAATGTCGAAAATGAATGTCACATAGCCACAAACACAAACAGCTTTGAGCCATTGAGATGCCATTGTCTGATTGTGCCATGAATGATTTGTCACAGAAAACAAGACAAACAACAACCGTGCCCATTACAAACCCACAACCAGCATTATAAAATACACCATCATACAACTCTCGTCTGGGGCGCTTCAACCCCACGTCTCATTCAGCTTTACATTCAACACTGTGCTGTGCCAAAAAATTATGGCTGCTTCGTGAACAGGAGATAGCCTACTGCCTGTGCAGGGGCCTCACATGATGTCTCTCAGATGCGCTAATTAGGGCCGGGTTGTGTGCAACTGCATAAAGTCACTGTGAAGGGGAGCTGCAGGGAGCAACCAACAAAAACAAGAGAGGACATTGTCATCATGGGAATAGTAGTCTGGGACTTGGGGTCCTAAACCTTTCTTGTTCAAGGCACAATGTACTGGCCTGTATTAAAGTACACTGGACACAAATAGAAGCGTGTAACTGCATATCTGCACTTGAGAAGATTTAAAGGCTTGAAGAAGATAGCATCTCTCTTCAAAGCTTTTATGGGAGCAGGGTTTTTTTTTGATTTCTTTGCCACTGCAGACTATTTTTTTAAAACTGTGTTTTGCATTTAAATATTTCATTTGGCCGAACCACTCACTGCACCCCAGCTCTTCTTGTTCTGATGAAACATCAGTCCTCTCTTGGTTTGTCAGGACAGAACACACGTAGAGAAGGAATAAATGTCAGCCAGCTGATGATAAATACTCAAAGCATGGCTTCATATTTCATGCTATCAATTCCTCACGGACATAACAAAGTTAAGTGCAGTAATTTCAAACTTTTTTTTTTTCTAGAGCCACAACATTGTCACAATGATGAACAGATCCTGTAAGCAATTTTTTAAAAAACCAAATTCACCCACTTCTTCAACACGTTTGCGTGCATTGCGTGTTTTCTTTTTTCAGTCTAGCTTACATTTCTCAGACGTGGCCAGAAGCTTTGAACTTAAGTGTCCTGTCAAAAACTATTCAAGCCACCAGTTTTTATTCAAAGAAACTAGGGCCACGTTTTAATCTTCCTGAGGACACTGCTGGGTCCTGTTCCTTATTTTTGACCACTGTTGATTTTCCTTGCTTGAGACTGATCACTCCCCCTCCTTTACTCTGGCACATAGCAGTACAATGAGGTATGAATATCAGTGTAAATCTATCTTTTTTTGGTTGTATTTTGTGTTTTTTTTGTTTCTTTACTCTTTCCTTTTTGTATGGTGAGGCTTTATTCCATCAAACGCAATATTCTTGTCACAACATTGAGATTAATATATGGCAGATTTATACATCGCAGATGAACCCTGGTCTAAGGTCAGATTAATTTTGAGCAAAAGGCTAAGATCAGGATGTGGCTGTTGTGTATTTTTTATTGACCCAGATCAGGGATGTGAGCAAACGCCCAGCTTAGCGAGTGATACAGCCCAAGCAACTGTGGAAAGCAGGATTCAGGTTCATTCACTTTCAGTTTAACTAACTGGATAATGGATTTGGCATAACCTTAGTTTACAGTGAACTCATGAAACATCTTGACCAAAATAGCAACATATTTACTGTGCAGGAAGTATAAACAATACCACATGCATCCATAATGAGCGTCAAGGGACTGTATGGAAATTACTAGGGAGGGGCAGGGTTATGTAATATTCTTTTTGCTGAAGCAAGAAGAGTCTTGCTTTTATTTATTTATTTATTTTTTTTGGAAGAGCAGGGGATGATTCTTTTATTTTTTTTCTCACCACAGATTCTTATTATACAGTTATGGTACACCATTTTAAATTCTATATGTCATGCTTAGTTATCTACCATAAATAAAGTAGTACCATTGTTCTGAGATACTGGGTGGGTATATAAGTTTTTTCTAAGTCAAGGGGAGGATCCAGGTAAAATATCACTACTTGCTTTTTGTTGTTTAAAGTTAAACATCATCTACCCACACCAGTAATTTTCATACAGTCCCTAAAAAATGATTCATTGTACAAGTATTGAGTGAAACTGCACTTCAAGTGTGTTATTCTGTGACATTAGCTAGAGTTTCTTTAGAGGAATTGAACCTCAATTTGTGGAGCTTTGACCCATTGGTCCACCTTACCCAATATGAGAGTGGTAACATCACACAGCTGTTAGAGTTAAGCAATGTTCATGCTAAGGCTAAGACTTGTAAAACAGATGACGAGAATTATTCTGCAAGTGTGAACATTAGACACTGAAGAAGCCCAGTGGCTAACTGTTCATTGACAGCACAGAGTGAATTGTCCTTTAGACCTATAGCACCTTCTTGCAGTATAGATGTTTGCAAATTGTATGGTGAAATGCTCCAAATTAGTTCCTAAGTTAGTTACAACTAATCATTAGCTTGTTAGCTCGTAGCTCTGACTCCTCTGATAGCTGATATTTGCTAGATTTAAAAACAAACAAACAAAAAAAACTTTATTTTTTTTAAGGCTAAAAAGGATGTGTATACTTGTATATACTTGTTTCCAGAGTCTCAGTCTATTACAGGCAATGGTTTTGTCAACTGACAAAAAAGGCGGGAAAACTCAATTGTAGACGGTATAACTTCGTTTTAAATAATTACTGAAAAATCTTTTAATTTTTAGTTACAATTAATCACTTAGCAAAAGCACTTCACCCTGAGCCTGACATTAACTCCACATAATAATGAGCCTAATTTGTTCTGTTCAAAGTTTTTGGCAAAAGTTTGTTTTAAATAATTTTATGAAAAATCTACAGTATGACTCCAGATCAGTGTCAAATTTGTGTTACTAATTATACTAATTATACTAATGTTATATTTCGAGTAATCCAAGTCATCTATAATTGCATGCCACATATTAAAGTGCTAGCCTACACACTGCAGAGCAGGCTCTGTTACCTAAACTCTTATCAGGTAATGTTATGTAATGTGACCAATGGGATTATTTCTAAAAATGTGTTTTGAAGTGTTTGTCTGAATGTGTAACATATTTCATTGCAGACTGTAACACCAGAATAAGGCAACCAAAAAGTTTAAATGCTAAGTGTGATTACATAAAGTGAAGTGCAGGCTGTTGTAAAGATCTTTGCAGAGTTATCTTTCAGTCGGCTAAACTGAAGGTGATTTGAACCTTGGCCCACAGGATGATGTTGTGACCACTAGCTACCACTGCACCAACAATGGTCTGAAAGTGCATATACAGCCATTTTCTCACAGTAAAGCATCAACACAGATAGACAGACATTCACTTACCAAGAAAATCAGATGCAAAGTAATAACGACATAAAAGAATAATCATAAAAAACAGCTTTTTTTCTCTATCCAAAATAAAGTCACTTCATCTCTTGCTTTACATCACTCAGGGTTTTCAGTCCCCACACCACAAATCTTTTATAAACATACTATTTTTTTTTTTTTTTTTTAAAAAAGGACTTATCAGTAGCAGTCTGTCACACGATCAAGGTTTTAACCCCGCCTGCAAACTCATCCATCCTAGAATAAGCATAACAACGAACACTTGGTGCACAACAAAAGCAACATCAACAACATCAAAAACAACATGAGTGTGGGACTTCACACCGTGTCTTTAATCGTACAATTTCCGTATTTTACATTCCACATGTGGACATATTCCTGCAGGGATTGTCATCTTTCTCCACCATAGAGTGCTAGTATGAGTTGGGGTAGGTCTCTGTGTGTGTGTGTGTGTGTGTGTGTGTGTGGGAGGGAGGGAAAGAGGACAGAGTGAAATAAATAGAGAATGGGGACAGGGATGAGCATGTGAATTCGGGAGAAGATTGAAAAAACAGGAACTAGAATGGGAACGCTGGGGAATGGGAATGGGAGGACGGGAAAAGACAGATGTTAGGAAGAGAGAGAAAGGATGTTATTGACTTACATATGTTTTCCCTGGGTAGTAATAAAAGTAGTAGAAGTAGTTTATTTGCGGAAAACAAGTTGCATGAGAGTTGAACTGCTTCAGAGTGGTTGTTTTATAGTTTTGTGCCATGCTGCAGCGACAGAGCTTTTACATCGAGTTCACATTTTTAGTTTATTGTAAACCAACAGAAAACTTAATCCTAGCTTTAATCTAAGAGACAGAGAGAGAGAGGAAACACAATTCTGTGGTCACTGAGCAGAAAAGATGGTGACTTCTTGGTTTTATTCTGCAGCTTGGCTAGGAAGTGCGGAAAGTACGATCAACAAAAATACAAACAACACTTTTGTTTTTGCTTCTGTTTTTCATGAGTTGAAGTAAAAGATCTGCACACAAAAGGCTTATTTCTCTCAAAATGCGCAGTTTTATCTTGAAAAAAAAAAATACATTTCTTAGGTCCTGAACAATGGCTATTTCACATAGGGCTCTCGCTCTTTTACTTCAACAACTGAAAACTGGGAGCAAAAACAAAAGTGTTCATGTTTTTTTTTTGGAATAATACAGGGAGTACAGGTAGTAATACAGAGTGCAACTTTTGAGGCAACTTTCATGGGCCTCAACATTGCCGCTTTTGCTTTTGTTTACTATCACAAGAAAATACTTTTTTTTTTTAACTCTGTGGCTCTTACAATGAGAAGCATCTCCACTCAGTTTTGCCTGCAAAACTGCCTCGTGTATCACCACCCCGGCCACGTTCAAACACGCAGAGCAAATCCATTTTTCTATTCTGAATAAGTGACTTTCATGAGCTTCATGCTTCCTCTCATGAATGCGCTGCAAGGAGGTAATGAAGCCAGAAAAGTTAGAATAAACACTCCGTGTCATCGGTTTGCTGCAGCATCTCGAGTTGTTGGTCATACAGAAGATGTGTTCCTCGCCACTGTGGGCCTGTTTGCCCTGTCACTATGACAACCAGCGGAGGAATTTACTGCCCAAACCGAAGTCTAGTGAATTAAAATTTGCGCAATTAACAGATCGGTGCCCGGTTGCGTAAACCACCCTAAATTTAAAACCTAAGCTTGTTCCCTAAGAAAAAATGTGTCTCTAAGCTGAGGGGTTCACTTGGGAGCACTTCATAAAGCCTCTTAGGTTGTCTCCTTAACTTACCTTTAGTGTTTAGACTAAGGCTTTAACTGTCAAAATCAATGTGAGAAATATGAGAAACAAAGAAATATGAAATTATTACTTTGACAGCAAGAAAGGAGACATCAACAAAAACAGTTGAGTTTCAATAAAAGCTGATGTTAATATATGAGAGTTGGGTTAATGTTTGGCTTGCTAACATCAAATCTATACTCTATAACAATTTGCACGTAGCTCATAGTGTCCAGTGGGTTTTCCCTGTCCTGACAAATATGTCCTAGCCCTCCTCCTTTTCAATCACCAAATATTCATTCAGCCAGTAATTATTTAATTTTTAAAGGACTTTTCTGAGGGAAATGGTCATTAAAGGTCTTGTAACACATAAGGGAAGTTCTAAGTAGCTAAGGGCAAACAGATTTTTTTCCCTTACACCATCCTTAGGAAATCCTTAGAGTGGTATTATGCAACTCACTTTTTCCTACGGCAGCCTTAAATGACAATTTAAGAGCAGGTGTTATGCAACTGGGCACAGATGTGAAGGATTAATTGGATTTGCCTGCTGTGTGAACACGACATTACGATAGCTAGCAGTGATGTCCAGGTAAAACGGCTTTTTGGTGAGGAGGATGGTTGCCGACCATTGGTCTGTCTCTCTGCTATGCTGGTGCAACTGATCATGGCTGAAGGCAGTGTGCTCTGTGGTGCTGGTGTGGTTCTTTAAGAGGACAGGGGAGGATTTCTCCAATGATCATTTGGCTGAGAGAGAAAGAGAAAGAGAGAGACAGAGAAACAGAGAGACAGAGACAGAGCGGCCGTGCTGCCAGCTCAAATCCAAACCTGAATTTGCCGAGCTTATGCGGACCAGACCTGATCTCACCTTTGTAGTCCCAAAATAGGATGTATCTCTGCTGATAAGGTACTTTCTGTGATATATGAAGTGACTTAGAGGTATGCAAAAGGTGGGTAAACTATGAGGGTTAACAAGGCAAGCAAGCATCATAATGCAACTGCAAACAATGCATAAATATTACTCTATATTAATACAGCTGGGTAAACTGAGTTCTGACATCCTCTGCTACATGGCTGGTCAGACAGATTCATGATTGATTTGAACTGGCAGCAGAAAACTGTTAGCTCTAATGCCACAAACAATAACGGTAACATTTATATATATATATATCTATATATATATCCATAAATATATGCTTCAGTATACTGTATAATGTATATTTGTATTACCGACCTCTGTGAGGCACATTAACATGTCATAATTACTAAGCCAGCGGTTCCCTGTCTGAGCCATGACCCGGTTGCAGCATGGCTTTCATTCACAGTGATAGTGAGCAAAGTACGGTACAAACACACAAGGCCTGGAGATGGCGGGTGTGAAACTGTACTGCTTGATCATCCTATTGCTGTGTGTGTGTTGCTGCTGCAGTGTCTGTGTGAAAATATGTATATCCCTGTATAATCAGCGCTTATGGTTCTATTTTAATACCCTGCAACGTAGATAGTAAGTAACACTGAGAGTGGCTGTGCCTGAAGGCCATGTCACAGTCCTTGTTGGTTTCAACAGGTAATCCAGAGATGAGCTAATGGACTGTGTGTGTTTTTTATGTGTGTGTGTGTGTGAGAGAGAATATTGTTAAGACTGCTAAAGACTGGCAGAAACAGGAAAGATGTGGGGGGAGGGGGGTAAAGGAAGGGGGTTCAGGGCTACTAGGGGATACAGACATTGTGGTTTTAGTGCAACAGAAAAAAACCTGATAGTTATTTGTAGTGGATGGCAATTTGGGATGTGGTTGGTGGAGCTTATTTCAGCAGTGTTTAATTCATATTGTAAGTTTCTGGGATAGGACGGTCGCTCAGAAAGTCTCTCAAAATGGCTCGGCGTCCGTTTCTACTGCGACGGCGAGGGAAGGATCTGGAGATGTACTGTAGGTGCGAGAACGAGGGTCCATTTCTTGTGTGGCGGTCTGCTATCGATTTGGCCTGACTCACATTGCTCCCCGAACCAGTCGCTCACTCGCTGCTTCCCTCCCCTCGGTCGGGATGGAACCATATCCACAGGCGAATACTGCTGACTCACTTGCTGTTTGTTTGCCTCCCAGTCACCACCCACAGTAGTCCGTTGGCCTGACCCAACCGGGCCAAAATGGCTTCTACTGGAGTCCCAGCTTCCAGCTGTCGTTGTGCCCCGACAGTTTCCTTTGAGTTCAATCGGCACACTGTAATGTCACAAATTCACCCCCGCCCTCTGTGTCAGTTCAGGTTCCTAAATAAAAACAGAATCCAGAGTGACTGTTGGTCCCACGTGTTGTGTGATGAAAATGAAAACGGAGAGAAAATTGCAAAGTCTGCCATGTCAGCTGTCAAATGTTGATCCACGGCCCGTCTGAAGGACCTGCTGTACACTGTCGGTGAAGCAGCGCACTCAAAGGGTCCATGTTGGCAACTCTGTTGTGCACTGTGTGTACAGATATATGTGTTTGTATATGTGTGCATGCATGCCAGTGTGTTGCAGACAGAGGGGCAGCTGCACTGAGATGAAAGGTGAGGTAGAGTCTGTTTCAGGCTGGACTTGAAACAGGTACAGGTGACAGGAGGAGGCCTGCAGAGGTAAGTGACAACATCCACTCCCGCCACTATCTGCCAGTGCTGAACGGATCACAAGACAGCAGGGAGGTGAGGAGACGGGGCTATGGTGTGATTGACAGGACAGGGGCTCCGATGAGGAGACGCGCTCTTATACATTACGGAGACAGGAAGTGGTGGTGCAGCCCAGTAGTTATTGAGGAGGAGGAAGAGATGAGAACAACAAAACAACTGAGGTAATACATCCAAAAACAACTGAATGACTGGTGTGTGTAATATGTGTGAGTGTGTGTGAGGTACGTGAAAACAGGAGGTATGTGTTGGAGAGGTATTCTAGCTATACATACATATATACGCACACATACATATATATGTGTGTGTGTATATATTTATATTTATATATATTTATACTGTATATTCATATACTGTATATCTGTATATGACTACTCTAGATTACTTGTGTTAATGAGTAACTTTATTCAAGTCATATTGCACCTACATGTATTGTGACTTTATAATGAGCTTCAGTGAAATAAGTTTGTTATCTAACTATTTCTGTAAGTACAGTCAGTGACACTGTACTACTATAAAAGAAGTGGAAACACTTTATATATAGCCCGTTTTATTTTCAAAATGCTCAATTAATTTTTCAAGCTAAAACCTCTACCCATTTTGCATGAAAAGAAGTGAAAAAAAAAAACTTTCTGTAAACATTTTGAGTGAGAACTGGGGTTATGGCAGGTAATAACAGCATTTTTACCTCTCACTGTCAACTGCAAGTGCTGAAAGGGTAAACTGATACACAGTTTCATTATCCTGAGAGCAAAGCCACAGAAGTATGTAAAAATGGAAGTGGTGGTTATGCTAACATGCTCACAATAACAGTGTTAAACTTCACTGGGTTTTTGAAAATAGCTGCTTTAACCTGCTCACAGTCTTAGTTTAGTGTGTGAGCAAGCTAATATTTGCAAATTAACACAACTCACAAAGTACAGCTTGCCTAGACAGATAGATTTGCTGTTATTTTTTAAGTATTAGGTCATAAAGTAAAGTGTAGTAAAAGTGGTATTAATTTGGACAGAGCCAGGGTAACCTGCTGTAGCTTCTTATTTTTGTGAGTGGTATCAATGTTCTCGTTTCGCTCTTGGCAAGAAAGCAAATAAGCTTATTAACTATTGCCAAACTTGAAGCAAACAACAGGCATTTATTGCATCTCAAAACCTCCCAGATATCGATGTACCCTTCCTTGAAGCAGGCAGGGGCTGCCATAACCACAATCTGTGTGATCACAGAAAGCTATGAAAGCCCATAACCACCAACAGGACAAAAGCAAGTCCTGTAAGTCATTAAAATTAGAAACTTCACCGAATGAGTAAGTATCTCAAAATAATGACTTAGTATATCCTAATAATGAGAAATGCTCTTGAAATAATGGGCTGGTATCAAAATTATGATTTAGTATCTCAAAATAATGATTTGTTATCTCAAAATAATGATTTGGTATCTCAAAATAACAATTTAGTATCTCTAAATAATGAGAAACTCTCAAAATAATGACTTAGTATCAAAATACTGACGTAATATCTCTTAATAATTAGAAACTTTACCAAAATAATGACCACAAAGTAATTTTTTGGGAAAGTTTCCCATTATAATGACTTACAGGGTCTTTGCTCTCATCACATTGGCAGAAATGAGCTTCCACAGAAAGCACCATGATGTTCATAACATCTTATAAGTTTTCAAGCATTATAATCATACCTGTAGTATCTTATGACTGCAGTTGTAAGCCGGTATGTGTGTGTAAATAATAGATAAGGGCTTCATACAAAGTGTTCCCACAGTAATGTCTCCTAACACTAGCAGAGAGATACATGGGTAGCTGAGGACTGCATGGCTCCATGTTTTCTCAATAAACTACCACCACCCACACGATAAAAATGAGGAAATACATTTCACAAGCTATGAGGTAAGAGTGCAGGGGTGTGTTTTGTGCACGTACATAAAGTGTATATATGTGTGTGTGTGTGTGTGTGTCTCTGTGTGTACGTGAGACAGAGAGAGACAGAGAGGTCAGTATGTGAGGGAGGTAGGTCGACAAACACTCACGGGGCCTCGGCGGACTGAGGGGTGGGCTGCACCCGCAGACGGAGGACGCCATTGCAGTTATGGGAGTCGCATGGGTGTGTGGCAGGGGTGGGGGTTGTCTGAGGAGCTTATGGTCAGGTCCCAGAGATTCAAATAAAAACTGTTTTCTGAGGTGATAGATGAATTAGTGTGGGTTTGGATTAGTGTAGACGGAGTACAGCTGTTTGTCCATACAGGTGCATGAGGAGTAAGTTGCTGAGATTTGCATATAGATCTACTGTACGTTCATGGCAGTGTGTTTTGGAATTTGAATAACTGCGTATTCTGTGTTTGCGTGTGTACCTCTCAGAATGACAAATCCAGATTGTCAGTGTGTTTCTATCTGGTGATGATGATGTGTGTTTGCTGGTGGCAGGTGGAGGGTCTTGGGGGTGTTTTGACCAAAAAAAGGGACAAAAAAAAAGACAAAGTTTACAGGGTACGTTCCCACTAAAGAAAACAAAAATCCAGTTTTTCTTCTCCTCTTGTCCTTCCCCCACACTTCCTCTTTTGCCAAAGCCACCCCATTTATTTCCTTCAGTGTCCAGGGTTCTTTTAGGGGGACTCAGCGTTCTGTGTAAGTCACACTTCCTGGTCCTCGAAGACCTCCAGGAAGAGCGGGGGAAACAGTTCGTTGGGACACTCCACCTTCATATGGAGGAAGCGGCTGGCGTGGCAAGCTCCGATCATGCGCAGGTCCGTCACCTTCATCAGCAGCTTGGGCCAGAAGTGGGGAATGTTGTGCTTGCGGTAGTTGATGTAGTGCTCGAACGCCAGCAGGTAGGCCTCTTGGCACTGCTCGATCTTCTCCACACTTGTCAGCCCTGAACGGTCTGGGTTGATGACGAAGAGAAAAGGAAAATTACATTTGTTACGAGAGTAACTCTGCAAAATATTTACTTTTAGTCTGGTCTTGTGATGGAGATGACTTAACAGTTCAAGAGGGATATGAATCCACAGAACCGGAGATGTTGCAGGTCAATTTTTTTGGAGCCAGGATTGTATTTATAAATTATTAATCAGCCATTAAACAAGCTATCATTTTATAATTAGAATCTCAATGATTTTGTAAGAAATGGTTTTAACTGTGACAATAATCAACAGAACGTTCAAAAATGAGAAACTCTGGAAAGTTTTCTAAGTAGAATGAAATTTAATAAGTTGATGATGTTATTTTCTCAGAAGTTCCTCCACAGAAAACATGAAACAGGTGCTGACACAAGCTCAACATCACCAGGAAAATGATCCGGATGTGTAAAACTGACGGAGTTCTCCTTTGATGTAGCGAGATACGCCGCTCTGTTTCTTACAGAGGAAATGACACATTGTGTTGTTCATGTGAAAAGGTAAAAAGTGAATTCTTTGTACCAGTTAAGTGTTGTGATTCCGCGAGCAGAAAAGCCTTCACTCACTGTATTATTTATGTGTCAGTTATTAAATATTTTATTCTGTTTTTGCCAGTATCTTTCTATTCTAAGAGGAAAACTGTTCACTGTAAAGGAGCCAGATGAGAATGGAACAATATATTAAAACTAAAACTTTATTATTGAAATAAATAATACATAAAATCTTGAGATCTCACACCAGAAGTCTAGACATGCAGCATTATGATAACAGGACTTATTCCTCACCTGAGCTCATGAGCAGCACAGCCTGCATCAGAGCCACCTCTGAATCATCCAAGTTAAACTGAGCCAGGCTCTTGCCCAAATCAAAGATGGCGTCCGACACCACGCCCAACCCGCCGTTCTTCAGCTGCTCACGTTTCACGGCCATCTCGCCGCTTAGCGTTAGCGTCTCGCTGTCTGGATCGTAGCGCACAGCGGCGCGCAGCGACATGATCTCCATGCAGCAGCCTTTCAGCAAGATGATCTGGTCTTCACAAGGCAGCTGGGAAACACATGAGGTCATCAGGAAATGACATGAACACATAAAGAATTTTAATCTATGAGGCTGCCACTATCTTAAAACTGTTCTCATCCACTTTTTCTTTTTTTTTTTACATTTACAGCTTGTCTCCACTGTTGTACTTCAATTAAAAAAATTTAAATTATCACATTTGATGAACTGTAAACTGTCCTCTTATTTGCCTTTTGCCGTATAGTACAGTAAAGCTCATTATATGTCGCAATTCATGTCGTAGTACTATTTATAATTCAAAATAAAGCAAGTTGTCTAGTCAGCTGGTGGTTTCAAACCCACAATATTTTCTTACTGTGAGGAGACAAATATCCCCAAATATTATAATATATAATAATAATAATAATGATACATGTAATATATATTATATTATATAATAATGTAATATTTTTTATGGAGTGCTGACTTTTTCTACTATGTTTCTGTGTACTTTGCTTTGTGTTTAATTTTGCCTCAGTTTTAGCTTAACTTTGTCTTGCTTTGGTAATTGATAATGGATAAAACTATTTTTACATATTTTCACCAATGGACTGTTGTGCTATTTGGCGAAACATGCAAACATAGTTTTAAATAGCTATAAGCAAAAGACAAACCTGAAGAAAAAAATCAGCCTTTGAAATGTATGGTATGATGTGGTATTGAAGGCTCCCTTCAACCTATAGCATAATTATCTTGAAGTGCTTCCTTGCAGGGAAAGGGCTATCATTTTCTATTCACAACAGCTCCCCTGCTACACTTTATGTAACTCGGCAGCCCCTACAATATACATGATGACTGCACTTAGTAAGGTGGGACACAGGCGAGGCGGGGGCACACACACTCTCTCTCACACAGATCATTTCATACCAGTGAGTGGTGACTCATCACACTCTCCAGTGAGAGAGAAAGAGGGAGAGGTGGGAGGACGGGGTGAGGGGTTCATTATTTTCTGGTGTAATAATAGCTGACAGGCAGCATGACAGAGGCAGCGGAAAGAGGAAGTTCCCAATCAACACACCTCGTTAAGGTTAACAAGCGCACTAGTAGGTAAACGGGAGTCGAGCCTGGAATTAATGAGGAAGAAATGCTCACAAACTCACACTGTCAGTGATGTCGAAAAATGAAGTAAACCAGTGAATGTTTGCTACATGAATATAATAATGAATGACTGAATGAGGGAGGGTGTGGCTGTTGGACACACTGTGACTATGTTATGATAATGCATCAGCTGATGACAACCATCTACAGATGGGATTTAATTTAGAAAATGGAGATTGCTTCCTGTGGTACAGCGTGGCATTAACCGTACACTCTTAGAAACAAAGGCGCGAACTAGAACCATAAAGGGTTCTTTGGCTTGTCCCAATTGCAGAACCTTTAAAGGGTGCCAACAAGGATCCAACCCGAGGGTTCAACTGAGAACCCTTTTATAGGCAAATGGTTTTGTGAAAAACCTCAGCCGTACAACAACAAGAAGCCATGAAATGGGTTCTACAAAGAACTCTTTTATAGTCCAAGGAATTTTCTAGAACCCACCCAGGGGGTTCTACTGAGATTCATTTTACTGTGCAAAGAACCTTTGATGAAAGAGTTCTTCAATGATTCCCTCTCTCTCCTTCCATTTCAATGAAAAAGGTACATAACAGGTTGGTCTTACAAAGAAACATTCCTTCAAAAAGGGTTCTTCAAAAGTAAAGGGTTCTGGGTAGAACCTCAGTCCAAGAGTGTATCGCACCAGGGTTAAAGTAACAATTATTTTGGTAAGCTATGCACTATTCACCATTGAATATAATTATTCAATCTAAACCAGACACTTGTAAAATTCTGTTACAATCCACCATTCACTGAGCTCCACCCTCCTTCCTTAGCAACTGTTGTTACGCCTGTCAAGCTTTCCATCCTCCCGGCACATAGGCAGTTTACAGTGATAACTGTGACAGATTTACCATTCATAACTCAACAATCGGTTCTTTATTTCGGACAAAAAACAGCTTGTCATTTCTAGCTGCTGACTGTCGATTTTGCTCGCTGAAATGACCGTCAGTGGCAAAATGCCGTAATAGCCGACTCATTTTGAAATAATAACCCTGTAAAAGGGTCCTAAATACACACTTTAGGGCTTCATACATGATCATGCTACAAGACTGGGGTTAAAGCTACATGCTCCTGGTAAAAAATCAGCCTCCTAACCATGTAGAATAGATTAAAAAAAAGAAACAGTATTCTTCTCAGGTCACAGTGTACACAAGTATTTTTATTCTAACATAACCCTGTTTGGCTAGCCTGGCTTCATTTTTGGTTTCCAAAGGGCAATATCAAGGGCACAGACCAAAATACTGAGCCTCCTCAATGCAACACAGGACAGGTAGAAATCTGTCTGACTGGAAGGGGAGCATATCTACCAGAGAAAATTAAACATTAGTTTGCAGATTCGTCTGGTTCCAATGCTACTGTTTGGATGCTGAGCCTACATTCCTGGATGAGCAAGACAGAGGTTTGTGTGGGGCTCCTGGACAATAAATTACATATTTATGCACATTTGCTTTTAATTAACAGGACATTAAAAATTTAACCTGTAATTTAACCTATTAAATCATGCTGTCCTTGGCCTGGAAGTAATGCTAGAAGACATTACTGTACAATAGTTAGCAGATGAACAGTGTTTAATACTTTCCAACCTACCTCTGCAAACATGGGCAACTTCTTGGCAAAGTCAACGACGCGTGTGATGGCTGGGGTCATGATCTTGGTGAACTCGCTGAAGACTTCCAGGTCGACCTTATCTCCGTCAGAAGTGGGCACCATCGGACCCTGGCCGATATCATCCGACTGGGAACAAGAGAGAACACAGGTGACAAAACCATTCACTGCTAAAATGTCAGCAGGACATGCTGGTGGAGATGATCTCTGAGCTCAGACTTTCTTCATTTTTTACATGTTACAGTTTTTCCAGTGAGGTTGGACTGGAACACTGACTAAATAGAAGAACACCCTTGAATCTTAAAAGGTTTACAGTCTTGTAAAGAGCACAAAATATAGACTGTTTCCGTGTGGAGACTCACATGGAACCACTTTAAATACCACAGTTCTATAAAATACAGTACAGGTAGCAGTCAGGGGTCCAGAGTAAATTAGAGGTTAAAATTCTGTATTTAAGAGAGCATTCTTTATTAATCCCTTTAGGGAGAGATTAATTTTTTCACTGTGCCATTTTATACACAATGGCCTGAAATAGGACTTATAATTAAATCCAGGCCTTGATAATCTTGGAGTGTTTTTGTTTGTTTGTTTGTTTGTTTGTTTATTTCATTTTTGCAGACTGTATCAGATCCACCTGGGCGACTGGAAAGTTCTGTTTTGTAAAACATCTTTAGCTTAGACACATTTTTCTGTGAAAGGACCAAAATGCTACCTCATCACCTGGAATTTGCTGCAAATGTCGCCACATTCAAAGCTCCTGCAAGGAATTTTTAACTGGTTATGAGACTTTCTTTACTCGTCACTGATGCCTCCAATGTGACCTACATAAGTTAATGAGGCCATCAATGAGAAGATCATATTTGTGTTAATTAAAGATACAAATACATTTAAGTATGGAGAGATGAGTGAGGGGGTTTGTCATTGGTTGTCATAAGATCATTATAATGTGCATGAATATTTTCCTTGATCTAAACTACAGTGATATTTTTGGACTGTCATTGAGTGTTATTACACTGTCATCTGCTATTAAAGTAGTACCATTTGGACTTTTGATAAAGAATGACACTTGAATGAAAATAGCTACAAACATTCATAAAGACTTCTTCACAGTCATGGCAGGTGAGAGGATGTGGTTATGAAAGTCTTATGTCAGTCTTATGCACACCCCTTCAAATTAAGTGTTGCCAGAAGGAATCTAACTGACTGGGAACATGATGTGAACAGTGCACGGGTTTCCCTATCCTCTTTTGATTAAAATGAGAACATGAGAGCTATAACGGACAGGAAACAGCTTTAGGCAACACACTGACAGTCAGACTTTATTAATCACTAGAGGGAAGCTTGGAGATGTTAGGATGAAACTTAATGAAATATATTAAAAAACAACTGTAAAAAGCCATAAAATCATGCACTGACATTTAACAGTAACATGGTATTTACCAGATTATGGACGGGACTTAGACTCTGTTCTTTTCTCTTGGGCATCCGTCTCTTCTTTTTTAACCTTGGACTAGCTGCCCCTTCTCCCCAAGCAATTTTTCAGCAGGCCTTCAAAAACTGTATTTGACTGTAAACCTGTCCGTGTCTCTATGGGTCTATCCGGCGGTTGCCTGGTAACTGTCATCTGACCTTTGCCTTAAGGTCGGCGGCACCACGTGCATGTGGCAGTGATCACATGGGACGGCAGGCAGCAAGTCGCTGATGAAAAGGAGAGCTGTCAAAACAGCTTCTTTTGAAAATGAAACGACGTCGCTCGCTTTCATGTGCGAGTTTGATTTTTGAAGTGGAAACAACTTTCAACACACTGCTGGTCGAACATTGTGGAATAATGAGCCACATGAAAGACGGAATGAACTACTGTGTGAATCCTGCGAGTAATTAATGAAAGTCAGAATGACAGATTCAACAAGTGTGAACAAAGCTTACATGCCGCAATCCTAAAGAGAATCCTGATTTAGATGGGCATTAATGAAAATATGACATAACTAATAACTTGTCTTGGTTACGTTTTTTTGTGTTATGCTTTCACAGATTAAATAGAGGCCTTTTTTACAACAGCTCAGAAGCTAGTGAGGAGTTGAGCCTGCTGTGTAGTTTCCCATCCTAGTGATTTAATTTCTCGCATTTCATGTAGGAGAAGACGTTCTGGGGACTTTGAAAATATTCCATACAGGTTCTCTAAAGGTAGTGAATGTTCTGAACCTTTACAGAACATTGAGGATATTCCGTTACAACCTCTTTAGGAAATGGAAAAGTTCACTTTATAATAACCATCATTAGTCAAATTATTAGTTAATAGTATTTAACTGTTCACAAACAATGTTAAGTATTTGTTAATGATTACGAAATGATTTGTAAACTTTTAAGAAATCATTACAGACAGAGATGGACCAGATATTTGCAATACTTAATAGTTACTAATTAGTTTGTAATCCATCTACAAACATTATAGTTGCAACTGATGATTACTGGTGATACGTTTTATTACATGGATAAACTTAGACAAGTGATGTATCTAGTTCAACCCAAAGCATGAATTAGTAGTAGTTTTTATGCCTTTATTTTTAAAGTGTCGCTTGATGTTGCATATTTATTATTGCTAACTTGACTGCCCTTCACAACAGCAACGTAGTTTGAAGCATAGGGCCGCTGATCAAGCGGCTGTATTTGACAAGTTGGGAGTGACGACGTGTTGATCATAAACAATATCTGGATGGTTATCATAAAGTTGCAACTGGTGTTTATAATACTTTGTAAATACTTAATAAATACCGTCTAGTGTATCGTCTGCTATCTCTAAATAACAGATTGTTATGAATGTAGCTCTTATCCTAGATTCTGTGACACAGACTTTGCTGCAATTGTTTAATCTGACCCAAACTTGCCGTTGTTTTTTAAGTGTTAATGATTTGTTTGTAAAATATTTCTACTACTACACAACAGCACTTTGTAAGCTCAAAACTAAAAGCTTACCAGGAACTTGCGCTTTTGTTTCCAGCTGGAGCCCTGGGCGTTGGTGTGCCGGTGGGCCTCGGTTACCATCCTGATCAGCTCCCACTCTTCGGTGTTTGGCTCCGGCCTTGTCTGCAGCGTCCGCACCATCTCCTCCCTCTTCCTTCTCTGTCGATTCTCCTCGATCAGACGCCGCTTGGCCACCCGCTTCGACTCGTCCAACACCACTGAAAGATAAGATGGGGGAGGAAAGCAGTCGTGTGAGTTAATGCAGCGAGGCTTCGGTGGAGGATGGCATTTCTTTAGCGCCACTGTAAAATTCTTTCTTTTTTTTATGGCAATCAACCCAACAGTTGTTGAGAAATTTCAGTCTGGACCAAAGCGGTGGTCCAAGTGACACGCACAGAGCTACGCTGCTAGAATGGCTAAAAATTGAAATGAAATAGCTGTGAAATTAGCCATTTGTGACAGGGAGCTGTGAGTGGGTATTATCTGTCTGACGACCTCTGTTAGGTTGTCATGTTTTCAGCAACGACTGTCAACCATTGGTTTTGTTGTACATTTTAGGCGTCGTAAAGGACCTTAAGTGCCATGGATAATAGTTATTTACACAGTGTGACTGGATGACTCATGCAGTGAGTGCTTTTAATCAAAGAGCTCTGCTATCTGAATACTTGATTGCTCTCACTCTGCTTTGAGCTCATTCAATGTCACTAAAGAATGAATCTCACATCTTCTGCAGGAACACGGACTACACATGTGACTTTGACTGCGTCCACAGAGGAACAGACAGAAATGTTACTGAATGTTCAGTGTGATCAGAACTGAAGCTGGATGACATTCAAAACATCCGGCGACATATTGACAGAAAGTCCGAATGAAATGTCAGATCTAACACCGAATGCTAAAACCTTATAAAAAGGACTCTTTGTGCTTTGTGAGGAGCTCCTACTTGTGTTGCTGGAGCTGTGCCAGCAAAATAAATTTAACAAACTCAAGGCCACTGTCTTTGTGTCGCTCAATACAAAATGTTTTATAAAGGACAGAGCACAGAGTAGACACGATTCTGTATGGTGCTCAGCAACAGTACGCTCTTTCTTCCTGAGGTTCTACTAAGAACCATTTGCTTAAATTGATTCTGAGGAACCCAGAAAGGGTTCCATTAGGAACTATTTTCACCTTTCATTTCAAGAAAGAGGGATTGTTGAAACAAAAAAAACAACCCTAGGAACCAAAAAGGTAGGTTCTCTAACTTGTCTCCTAGTTAAAGAACCCTTTCTAGTTGGTTCTAGTTAGCATCTTTATTTCCGAGAGCTTCACCCACATCACAAATTTCTTACATAAGCATGTCTAGTTTGTTGTCTTACATGTGTCGCTACTTGCAGAAGCTTTTACAGCCAACTGAGGACGCAAAACTGTGTGTTTGTGTGCATGCTGTGTTTTCTTTCTCTGTTTATTAATTAGCATCCACCCCTGCGACAAATTACAGCAGAGATTCAAAGGACCACTGCAGTGAATGAAATTTAAGCCAAATAATTTAAGTGCAGTGTGCTGAAAGTCAAGTCCAGATGTTCTGAATTCATGTTTTCATCGAAACATCCAGAGGAACGGAAACCATTACCTTTATCCATAGGAGCAGCTGTACAGCTAAATTACTATCAGCCCAAACATGAAATTAGATGATGTTGTTGAGTATGTGTGTTTTTATTCTCTTGTGAATAGACATAATAGGTTGCACTGTATACATTTCATCCAGTTAGCTTTGGTTTCACATTGCAATTATGCGAGTGCATTAGAGAACTGTACGACACCTATGTGCTCTCATCATCATCTACATGAGCTGTGTCTCCTTATACTGATGCTGGTGTTTTATTAATTCAATTCCTCTCTCTAACAACCTCTTGTGTTGGAACTTTTGGGAATGTTTTGAACTGACTCGCCAGACAAAATGTCAATTAAACATTTGCTGCCATCCTAATCCCCATGTGCTCATTTTATTTATTGCTTTGTTTTTCCTTTTTCTGGTTCTGATGATAACCTGCCTGAACTTCCTGTAATCGGTCCCAAAGTCAAAAACATCCCCTGGGATATTTCGGCCTCAGTTTTGAACAGTGCAAGGACATGAAAAGGTGGTGTCCATCTTTATTTACAGTCAGTGGTCTGGACTAAAGTGAAGGACAGACTTACCATCCATGGAGGCACGTACCTAGCATGGCTAAAAATGTTCCTCTCTTGCTCTGTGCTTCTAATATGTTTTAAACAGTTGTATAGTGACAGTAGCAGCGTTAACCTCATGGATGTCTTTGTAAACACTAACAGTGATAAGAAAACATGAGTTTATAACTCACAGTCCATGGCCATGCCCACAGAAATGCACTTCTTAAAGCGGCACAGCTGGCACTGGTTGCGGGTGATCTTGTCGATGATGCAGCAGCCTTCATATTTACAGGAGTACGCTGGATGGAGGTTCTTCTGGATGGTCCTGCGGAAGAAGCCCTGAAGTCAAGAAAGAAAGCACCAAGAGGAGAAAAAACAAAGAGAGGGACAGTTAAATAAATACAGGAAAGCTTGCAAAAAAGAACACAGACAGAGAGGGCATTCAGTGATTGAGGGAAAATACGCAACAACCATAACCTCAAAATTAAATCCACCAATTAAATTTTCTTGTGTGTTGATTAGCATAAAACAAGTGCATTAAATGGGTCATATCACATGGCAGGCTGATGATTGCATGAGAGGATCCTGCTTGCCAAGAATGGTTAAATAATCAAGTGATGGCTGACTGAATGTCTCTCAGTAAACTCTTTTGTGCAGCTGGGGGGCAGTTGGATTAGAATCACACTCTGGAAGTGGTTTACAAGACTGTATTATTATGCTATTCTGTAAAATCCCTCTGAATACATCTCAAAACATTTAACTAACCGGTCACTCCCCAATCCATCCTCTTTTACAGCCATAAAAACAAAAAACAGCCGCACCCTTAATAATATAATACCAATACTATAAGACTCTCGTGGCTGCATCTCCCCGAGGGAAACCGAGGGAGTTAATTTCTGCTTTTCAGCACCACAGTGGGATTTCATTGAACATCACTGCTCGTGCGAGTACAGCAGGATGGTACAAGAATAGCTGAAGCCATTTTTAGAGCCCGTGGAAAGGCTGCTCCACGGGACGCCAATCATTGAATAATAAACCTCTGCTCAGCGGATAAACACACCCACGCCTGCCATCAAGAGGCCTCCTGCAAAGTCATTACTGTACAGTGGAGCATGAATTCATTTTTTTAAAAAGGAAAATAATGTCTTCTTTTGCTTTAGGCTTTATTTCCCGAATGATAATAAGCAATACAGACAATTGAGCAAAAGCTTAGTATCAAACTTCAGTCCCTTCTTTGGTATTTTTTTACATTCACTGCCAACAAGATTTCAATGCATTCCACTGATTGTTAGAGAGATAAATATGTTTTCCCAACTTCTACGCAGCTTTTTGCTTCAGTTCATATCTCTAGAGTATTGCATCAAAATCAGCTCTCAGAGACTTGAAATCTGTTGAGACAGAAGGTTATGTGCCCAACTATTTCTTGGCTAATTTCCTGGAGTCTCTACTACGTGCCTGGCAGCTGCTCAGATCTGACTCTTTGTGCTAAGCTAGGCTAACTGGCTGCTGGCTCCAGTCTTATATTCAATAGATGGTTTTGAGAGTGGAGTCCATGATCTCATCTAATTTCCTGCCAAAAGTAAATAAGCGTATTTCCCAAAAACTATTAGTCTAACAGCATAACAGTTGGCTATGAAAATGAATAATAGCTGTCCACAAATAAATACCAGACAATAACATTTACACAGTTGTATTTTCAATCCAACAAACATATGTATGCAAGGGCACCAAATGAGTATTAAAGGAGCCATAGACAGTATATTAAATAGGTTGAAATCCTATTTAATATGCAGTTTATGGTTGAAGTGTATTGTTTCCCCCCACTCCCTCGTTCTGAGAATCAAGGAAGCTAAGGCAGGCTGCAGGAACACTGCAGGAGAGCAATGCTCAAGCAACATTGTACTTTGACAATAACTTGTGAGGACAAGTCCTGCACCGTAAGTTGTTCGGCTGTTCATAACTGTCAGTTGTCTGTCATTGTAAAGTTAAGCCTCTTATCCTGAAAACAAAAGCCTACTGCCCTGAAAATACAAAGTCTGACTGCCTGTGTTACTGTCTGCAAGACTCCATTAACATATTGCTCAATTTAACCATTCTAAACATCTTTTCCTTCTTGTTAATTATTTCTTATGACTCGTAAACACACACTTGGTATTTTTCAAAATTCAAAGCATATATCTGTTTATCTGTGGCCCAAACACATGTCCAGCAGAAACCAGGCTGGGACCTCAGTGCAACAGAAATTCCATTCTAGTGAATACAAAAGGCTGTTGTAGGAGCCTTTAATTGGTTAATTCAACCAGGAAAATTAAGTTAGCCACAACAATACATGAAGCTCAGCAAAAGCTCTGTCAGGAAGACCACTTTTCATTAGCTTGTCTTCTGCTTCAACTCAGTCAGTTGACTACAAGTGTTCACATAATACTTTTGTCATGGTCCCTTAATGTAACCATTCTCCCTTAAGATAACTTCAAAACCATTTTGATGCCACATTGACTTGAAATAGGGTGAACGGTGCCCCTGTGATTCCCATTCTGCACCCTGTAAGCACTGTCTCACACAGTGTAACTGTGGTGGGCGGATTGCAACAAGCGTGTAACACGTTACAGCACAAAGTCACACACCACCAACTATGTCACTGATCATATTTTATGGAGATGATGTTTCTGGTTTTCCTTCTGGCTGCTCTCCCTCAACTCGATGTGATTTCTCCTGATGCACGGTAAATTAAATTGTTGCTGAGCAGGCTGTTTTTTAGCTAGTTAGCAGTTAGCTGTAATGTTCAGACTGGGTGCTCAGAATACCAGGGAAGTGTTGTTGTTTACATCATTAGCATGGGAGCTTTGGAGGAGCAGGGTCTCTGGCTTTTAGTCGTTAGTGAGAGTTTCGCAAAATAAAAGGCTGCAAGACAGAGACTGTCTTCTTGCTGTTGAACTAGTTACATCAGCTGGCTTGCTATGTCTTGTGTTTTTGCACTTGCTTGATGTTTGGCTGTGTAAGCAGCAAAGTTGTAGACTGATCATAATTATTGTAATCATATCAAATGCATGAGTACTCTCCAAAATCTCTCCATCCTATTTACTGAAAAAATTCTCATTTCTGCCTGTCAATGCCACTGCTAACATGCATCACTGCTGCCTGTTCTTTCAGCCCCACCTCCGCCCCGGTGCTCCACCTGCAGGCTCTGATGGAGGTTTTAGATCATCAGTCCTCAAAATCCTGCTGTAAATAAATGTCTTCAAAACATGAGTTGTTTGACAGAAATATTGTTGCTGTCAGAATTTTAAATAGCTCATTTTTGGCCTGCTGTCAGCTGTCAATTCAGAAACTGATTGACCACATTCAGTCAGAGCCTTCAGCTCTATGTTCACTCCTATGATCTTCACAGGAAAACTTGCTTTAGATCACATCCAACCTGCTTTTCAGTCTGAAGTTAGTCAGCAGTGCATAGTCCTAACATATTCATATAATGCTTCATGGGATTAACAACGACTTTTCACGTTTCTCCTCAGCTTTGACTACACTGTGCAAAAACAACAGACTTGGAGTTTAAAAATCTCAGAGGATCATATATTGTGTCAGAGGTGCATCTAAGAGGCAGAATCAACTGATGTGTTTGTTGAATCTGAAGATTTGTTCTGTGAACGAATGACTAAAAACTGCTTCAGACAATTCTGCCAGTGTTGATTAGCCTAAAGGCTCAAAGGATGGTACTGTGACAGAGAAATAAATCGAAACGTCAAAGATGTAATTCCAAATAACTTCTCATGCCAGCGCTAATTTTGAGCTGGAGACACTTTTTTCCAAATGACTGATTGTCTTTTTAGGATCAAGGGCAAAATCCACCATGTTTTGTGCATGTAGACAAAGCCACTGTCTCCAGTTGACTTTTTAATGTGTCCAGTCTCTTGTTTTAAAACGAGAACTCTGTAAAAGGCTCTGAAATATGTACTTTATAGCTTCATACATGATATCATGCTAACAGACTGAGGCTAAAGCTACATGACCCAGGCAAAAAGTTGGTATGTTTTATGCTTAATGTTGCAAGAGAACAAGTTTTTATGAGGATTGGCAGATGTGCTTGGTAAACACAATGCTATCTTGGAGTTGCCAGAGTGACTTCCAGAGCAAAGGGGCAGGTCTTTGAAAAGGGTCAACTGAAAACAAAAGCTGGGCGATTATCCTCAGTTTCTTTTGAGCAAAGCCTTTAGAGACCACTGTAGGTAATAAGTCAGTAAGCTTGACATGCTAACATTTGCAGGAGATGTGTTAGATGAGATAACCGCACTGTTTTGTCCAATTGTCACAGTTTTGCTCTTGCATTTGGAAAGGCTAAAAAAAGTAACCGTAATCCAAACTCTTTGTGTGGATTATCTCTCTCACTACAGCCCCATGCACACTCCTTCAACATGTGGTGAACAGCAGAGCCTGGCAGGCCTGCTGAGCCTACTACTGTTGCTTAGCTACCACTGTTCGGGTGAAAGGTTTAGCGAACAGTCAGTTCCACCCTCATCTGTTCTGCTCTTGTGTGTCAAAGATCGTTTAGTAATTTAGGGAGACTGTACCTTGCAACCCTCGCAGGTGATGCAGCGGTAGTGGTAGCCAGTCGCCTTGTCCCCACACACCACGCACGGCTCATCCTTCTCCAGGTAGCTGGGGATGTACCCTGGAACAGAGACACTAAGAGCTATAGGAGAGGAGGAGGAGAAGGTTGAAGAGGAAGACAGGATGGAATGAGAGAGGGGTGAAGAATGAGAACAAGGGAGAGAAGGGAGGTGAGGTGAAGTGAGGTGAGGACGAGGAGGAGGAGGTATGGGGACGAGCGTGAGGGATGAGGGAGGAGCCAGGGAGGAGAAAAAGAAGAAGAGGAAGAGAAGATGAGGGGATGGAGGAGTGGAGGAGGAGAGGGAGGAGGGGGCTGAGTGTTATCACAGGGGCCTCAATGAAGCTCCTGTGCACAGGGCCCCAAGCGACTGTGATACAGGATGGAGCATATGCAAGACTGGCAGTCTTTTCTGCACACACAGAGTCGATATCATGCAGGCTCATGAGGTTCACAGTCACATTCCCAGAATTCATGAAATATGCTTCTGATCTTGACTTTTCATTTGAGTATTTATTCTTCTTGAGGGTGAAATACTCCTTGTAGCCTCCTGATCCCTCTAAATCACATAAAATATGTATGAAATCTTCTTCTCTTTAGAACTCTTTAACATCTACGCTGTCATGTTTGGGCACAAAGACTGACAGTCATCTGGACATGCTCAGACAGGACCTCCTCCAACAGAACGCCCACCGTAGAGTTTCTGAAGAGCACAGGCATGCATTTATACAAACAGGCTCGGTTGCACCACAAAGATTAATTTAATCTGAGATTAATTTTCTTTTTTTAATTTAAAAGTTATTTAAGTTTAAAATGAATAAATCCAAATTTAAAATTAAGTGGACCTCTGTCGCACAATTAGAAGCTAATCTTAGTTTAGTAAATTCAAGTTTAGTAATGCAAACCAAAATTAAAGTTAAACAGTTAAATCAATATGGAGATACTTTTCTTACCCAAATGAAAATAAATGAATAAAGTCAAGCACGGTCAGGACATTGTAAGTATAAAAAAAGAGAGAAACCATTTACTTTCCATTTACTGCTCTGTGTTTGTTTTGTTACACTGTTTGTTAGCTGGTTTAATTGTTAGTTAGCCAAGTTAAACATCCTCAAGTGTAAGTTTAAATTAATACTGGATCACACCTTAAATTGGAGTTTAAAGTTTTGGTGCAACAGAATTAAAAATAATCTAGGCTTAGAGTAAAAGCTAAACTGTGGTTTAAATGTAATCTTTCTTTATTATAAGTTAGTTTAAAAGTTTTATACATATACAGAGTTTAAAGTTTAACCATGATTTAATCAGGGTTAAAAATAAACATTCACTAATGCAACCCAGTCTTAGAGCCACTGCTTGAAACACCTCAACATCCTTTCCACCTCTACACACACCCTGACACACCCCGGTCCCAACCACCATGTGACAGTAGCTCATAAACACACACATGCTTAGAGGTTTCTGGAAAGCAAAAGTGCTAAGACCCGCTGAGGCCACAGAGACAGTAGATCCATAGTGTTGACATCTTAAAGACATCCTGTCTGAAAAACATCCTTCATTTTTACTTTAAAAAACTTCACTTTTACTCCTACACACAAACATAGTGATGCAAGACTTTTACACAGTTTCTTTTAAAACCACTTCTAAGTTCTAAGGTCTATACATATATATATATATGTATATATATCACATTACCCTTGATTTAAATGACTGAATACAGGTTGTGGGTAGTTTATGTGTTAATTGCTGCTCAAGATTTTTAGGATTTCAAAGAAGTAATAAATCTTTTCTTCGAGAAAGGGGTACATTGTTTGACAAATGTCTTATTCTTCACTTATAAGAACTTTTTTATTCTTGCATTTACTCGTACATAGATTAAAATAGCATTCTTAAGCAAAACTCTCAAAATTATAGGATTTATGGGGCCTCATTTTAGAAAAGGAGACAAAACACTTTCTTTCCTAATTTACAAAATCAAGCAGTAACAGCACAGCTTTTGGCTTCAAAGTCTTTTCATTTAATAAGGGGATTTTTTTTAAAAAATATTTGATTAAGCATGCAGGATTTGATACACTTACTGATAATGAATGGTGGGTAACAATAGTGATGTTTAAAGTTTAAAACTGTAAATCACATTTAGTTTGGTCCCATCTGTCTGTTCTGTTCTGTTGTTTTGTACCTTAGAAAACCGTCTGCAGCTCTACTCAAACAAATCTCTTAAGCTTAAGCTTCAGTCACCTAGGTGAGCTAATTTGTGTTCAACAAAGGCTCTGACGGAAAATAATATAAATATAAAATGATGAGGAGGAGATTACCAAAGTAATGACACCTAGGACACCATTCATAGCCCAGGGCAGCCAGCTGTGGAGTGACGGGCTCCACCGAACATTGACCAAATCACCAAGCACATCAAAAGACTGAGCGTCTTAAAAGAAACCTGTTTTGAACAGGTGAGTTCTCCTGCTTGTTTGGAGGCGACAACAAAACAAAGAGAGGAAGCTCAGATGATAAGTCCTTACCAGACATACTCTTTCCCGAACACTGGCTGTTCTTACTCTTTCTTTTCGGCACATCTGGCCACCTGGGGGGGAGAAAGAGAGGGAGAGAACAATGTTATAATGTGAAAAGAAGATAACACAAACTTATTTTTCATGATCCATGAATTCATCATTGTTGGTTGGTTGGTTACTTCTTAATATATAAAACTGACATGCTGAAAAGCTTGTCAGTGCTGTCAAAGGTGCATCTGACCAACAGATGCGAAAGAACAAAAGGCACAAAACGGACAAAAAACAGCAAATCCTCACATAGGAGCCTAAAGAAACCTTCGAACCTTTGGCTTGATGATTAAAACAAATGACTTAAAACAATTAGTTTAATCATAGTGCAAAGAACTGAAAAGTTCAGACCGAAACTAGTGAATCTTTGGTGTTTTTGCTTGATAAATCACTCGCTGATTAATAAATTATCAAGATTTTAGAGCTCATCACAAATTACAATTACTGAGCAACTCACTTACACTTAAAGCTGCATCAGTGGATTTTTTTATGCCACTTGGGGGCAGCAGAATAAGCTCAATATAATTAGATATAGAATAAGATATAGAACAAATATCTGTTCTTTAGGTGCTAAATTCTCTGTTATGTTCATCAGCAAGCAGCTAACTTTGTCTTAGTCTGGCTGCAGTGGTTGGGTTTATCAAAGCTTTTTATTGCTAAAAACAGCTACCAGCTTGAAGTAACGTTAATGAGAGTGAAATGTCCAGCCTGAAAAAAAACCCCAAAAAAACCAAGACAAACACAGACGAGCCTAGCATGCAGCATCCTGAAGTACAGTAAAACATGAAAGGAGAAAGTTGACTGATGTTCCAGAAGGGGAGGGACTTCGGAAAGGTCACATTACAACCATTCTCCATATAATAATGCTAATCAGTGCATCTTTAAACTATTTTTTCCTGTTGTAAAGCTGAGAGAGTTTGAACCATTAATAGATAGTATGTGATGGACCAAAGCTCAACTGCAGCCAACTTGTCTACACTAATAACCAACAAAAAAAGAGTGAATCTCCTCTTCTGAAAATGAACTGCCTTGTGCTGGATGGTTTGTGGACTTGCTGGTGGCAGGTAAACATGTTAAAGCTTGCTTGGCTGAACATTAATTGCCCCTGAACAGCTCGACCAGCGGGGTGTCTGAGTCAATTTTCTCTTTCCATGAGATCTCTCCTTTCCCTGTTCCCGTCTTCCTGAATTCATTTCTGCGTTTTCACTTTCAATCCTTTACCCTTTTTGAAAATAAATAGATATAATTTACTACACAGACAAGCACACATTGTGATTTCAGTGCCTGAAATGAATGAATGAATGAATGAATAATACCTACACCAATGACTCACATGGACAAACACCTGTACGTATGGAGACGACACACCCACACTCCAGGATAATTCCTTCACTCATCTCTTCTCCACCTCATATCACTTTCTATAATTCTCTATCCTTCCCCTTGTCTCACTCTCATGAGATGGTTTCTGCATTTGCTCCTGGCAGCAGATTTGGATTACCATCCTCTCTCCCTCCCTTCTCTCTGTCTGTCAAACCCCTCCCGTTCCCATTTCCCCTCTCCCCTCAATAAAATCTCTCGGTGTCCCTCCCACTTTGGCTTCTCTTTGGCATTTCTCTCTATCTGCTCCATCAACTTTCCCTCTTTCCTCCCAGTAATTTCTGTTTCCCTCTGTCCTCCACCCCATCTCTCTCTCCTCTCCTCTCCTCTCTAAACTTCCATCAGCAGTATTAGGTAACACCCCTTTCCCTTGCCGCCCCCCCCCTCCCCCCTTTCCTCTCTTTGGCTGTCAAATCCACTTTCCTCTTCCAACCCAAAAAAAAAAAAAAAGAAAATTCCTCTGACGTTTCTTTCTCAGTTCTTGCTGCTCTTCACGGCTGAGCAAACTTATTAATTTTATTGCTGTGCACATGGCCAGGCAGTAACACGGTGGGAAACTGTCGGCTCTGGTTGCTGATCACTGTGAGGTTAGCTACCATAACACAAAAACCCACATTATTATTTCTGCATCGGCTAAAAACAAACTAAATCTTCAACACACATAATTTCATGGAACTTGTCACAGTGTCAGGTCTATATCCGCCGCGTTTCCACAACATGAAGAAATTTTAGGCCTATAGGACGTGGTGGGGATGTAAAAATTCACACATCAATAAATACAATAAAGTGTACTCTGTGCAATTTAAAGCTGCAAAAATTAATTAATAATAATCATGTTGGCAAGTAGGGGGCAGCAGAACAAACTTAAAATAATTACATATTTATGGTGAACATGTTGGCAAATGGTTGCCTATTTACACATGAAAAAGACTCAAAGAAACATAAGTATCCCAGTGGAATTTTATTTTTGTCCACCTAATACTTTTAAGCCCGGTATTTACTGTCAGTTTTTTTTTTGTTATGTTTTGGTCTTCGTCAACTTCTCATGGAAATATCTGACTCATCAGCTGCTAAACGCTCCAATGTTTCCACCAGCTAGTAGGTAACTTTGTGCGCTAGTCGTGTACAGAAGTGAAAATGAATGAATGAAAAGAGGCTAAAGCTGTAGAGTTGATGAGCGCTGCAGTTTGATGGAAACTGACCGTTCACTAAACCTTGTCTCCTGATTTCTGCTTCGCTTGTCTCTGTTCTTGCACAGCACGTGCAGTTTACAATAACAAATGCACCGGTAAATCCATTCCCTACATTTTCACTCTTGTAGTTTTAGTTTTGAGGAGGTCAAAAAAGACACCACCATTCAAACTCTACACCTTTCACAGGTAAGTTTAGATTAGTCGGCTTTAGAGCCACTGTGTACTCATGCCAGCATCAAAATAAGACATTGTGACAGTCAGCAATGCATCCTGCTACAGAGTTTTTTCAGAAATGACAATTTTTCTGAAGACTTAAAAAAAAACAGCAACTGATTCTTTGAATTGAAGATATTCAACAAAATCACTGCCACCAAAAAATGACTGAACATGTTAAACACTGAACTATCATCAGTATGAAGATTCTGTAACGACAAAGAGGAGGACCAGGTGCATTTGTTTTTCAACTAATAAATTCAATTATTCTATTAGATAAAATATTTATATTTTGATGCTTCATTAAAAACTCATCTGAACCTCTGTTTTAAAAAAGCATTAGGAAGTAGAGCAACATAATATGACATCGAAAAAGATTTCCTCTTGTGAAGAATGGGACGACAAATGACTCCCTAAATTTCCCACATCCTTCTTGTCATACGTATCTGTCAGTTCCTAATTGTATTAGTAGTGTAAATATAATTATTTGAATTACTGAATTGATCCTTTCAACTTGATTAATGTTCACTATTTATGTTTTCTCTATTTTTTATCTAATCATCCTAATATTTTTTATTTACTTTCTGCTATACTGTAATGTTTTTATTGTTGTGAGTACTATGTTTTTATTTGCCTGTATTAATTAAATAAGCTTAAAAAAAAGTTTTGATTGGTGCCATAATTACATGAAAAACTGACAAACAGTGACTTTAACTGCACCACCCCGGTGCTACAGTGGTAACAGATGATACGGATGTAAAGACAGACACAGAAGCCAGTCTATAGCTCCGTTTTAAATGCATCAGGTAAGAGATCATGAGCTGGAAGGGTGTGAGCTTTGAGAAAAAGCTTGATTGTTAAGTTAGCATGGTTTATAGAATCACTAACATGCACTGACAACTGATATCACGGCCCCCACAATGAAACTACAGACACCACTTGTCAACTGATAAAACACCGCTCATTTTCAGAAATCTCGCCAAATGTACACATTGTACTATTTTGTGGGAGTTTCCCCACTAATCACTTTAGCAAAAAGCAAGATAACGGCAAATTAGTTCATGAGAAGTACAACAAGAATCATGTGAGTAAGTAGATTATTTGTTTTATATGAGAAGTTCTATTAGATGAAAGTATTTTAATGCGATAATCATGTGGAAATCCAATTTGTGGACCATATTTATGACCTCAAGACTAATTAATTTGTCTAAAAACAGCAAGGGCAATAATACAAACAGACTAAGAGACAGAAGCGACCCTTCTTAACTGCACCCAGCACACATTTCTCACTTTATCTGCTGTAAACATGCACACACTACGGGACGTGGAGGTCAGCGGCGGTACACACCCACATTTACCACACATAAACAAAAACAAATACTGTATATTCACACAAACACACCAACCTGTTGATGCAGTACGGCTGTAATATATGCATGTTGCTCTCTTTGCAGGAATATCAGAGGAAGAGAATGTAACCCAGCAGCTCTTTCTGCTGTTTCAGCCTCCCAGTTGTCAGTACACGTGTCCCATTCAGCCTTGTGTACATAAAACTGCTGTTTCTGTTGAGTATATACGTCTGACTGTGGCTAGCAGCAGCTTTCGTTGATCTGCAAACCTCTACCAGGAGGTCCTGAATATCCTCCGCCACCGAACTCACAGTGACCTGAGAGCTCAAGCCGATCCCAGTGAAGTACAGTAGAGTCGAGCAGAGCCTCGCTGCTGCTATCAGCTGAGTTATCTGAGGCAATAGTAGCTCTCTGCCTCAGACTTGCTGCTGGGAGGAATGGCTACTCTGTTTATTTCCCTCTCCTCCCTCCCTCCCTCCCTCCCTTCTAGTTGTTCTAGTCCAGCCTCCCCCAACACCTCGCTGTCTCCCTCCCTGTCTGTCTGTCTGTGTGTGCATGTGTGGTTCCTCCCTGGGTGACATGCTCTCTGTCATCACAATAAACCACGTCATGCTCCGGTTTACCTTGTGCAACCCTCCTTGCTCTTTATCACTCCCTGTCCTTGCTTTTCTCTGTTTATTTTATCTTTCTCCTCCCGACTTGCTCTGTTCTACTCTTTCTTAACTCCTCTGTCTCCACCTCTCCATCTCTGTCACCTGTCATGTTATTTTTACATTTTAACTCCTGTCACTTTCACCTTTCATGCCCTCTTTGTTTCTATTTTGCTCTTTTCATTCCATCCCCCAGGAGACAACAAAAAAAAACCTGTTTCCTCTCTACATCCAAACTCACTTAAGCTTTAATGCTAACTTGATTACATAACGGCATGATGATGCAGTCTCCCCAGTTTGGCTGAGTGAAGTCTTATGAGGACAAATAGACGCTAGATATCAAATCAATTGAATTAGACTGCTCTATGATCACTTTTAGCTCCAAGTGTGATCATAACCAGTTGTAGTCAAGTCCACAGTGACAGCTGGATAAAACACTACCTTGAGGAGTGTATCTGAATGATCACTAGCCGAGGTCATCTCAGGCATGATAGCTCCACAGCATGTTAAGCACCTCAAATAAAAGCATTCTAATAATATCCAGGGACATGACTGGAGCAAACAAAAAGTCTGGTTACAAGTAAAGACTAGGTAGAAACATTTTGCATAATGTACATTGCTGCAACTAATGATTATTTTCATTATCAGTTAATCTATCAATCACTAAAATGTCAAAGAAAATGCAAAAAATGCTCATAACAATTTCCCAGAATCCAAAATGCCATCTTTACTGTAAAAACTTACTACAAAGGATTTTTGAGTCTGACCTCAACTCAAATTTCAAAGTTTTGAAAAAGTTTGACAAATTACTAATCTTTTGTTGAGATAATTAACTTTTCTTCTTTAGATACGCTTGAATCTTGTTTTGAATGAGTTTTAAAAAGCCCCAAAATTGAACCAAACAAACACATTTTCTTGAATTGCAGACCAGGGCATCTATGTTTTGTCACACATTTGTCCTTAATCAAAAAAACTGCAGTTCATATAATCTGGATATTGCACTTGGCCATATTGCAGATTCAGTAATATTTTGATTAATTGTGCAACCTGAAATAAAATAGAGACTCTGAGGAAAAAGAGCGGTTAATGTGAATATTGTTGAACAGATAGAATGTGTGTTATGGAAATATACATTAACCTGAATTCTTCAACACAACAGAAAAACATGGTGGAAGGTTTTAACAACACTAAGATGTTTTGCTAGTATAACTTTTATCATGTTCACTACCTTGGTTTAGCATTTTAGCATGTTAACATGCTAATTAGCATGTTAGCATTAGCATTGCCAATAGGCACTTAACACAAACTTAGTCATTAGTTTTGCAGGTACGTGGTCATAAACCAAAGTACTGAACAAACTCTGACCTGATGATGACCTTGATCAAAAAATGGGTTGAAATAGTTACAATTTATTCTAAGGGGAACAAAATTTCATGACAGTCCATCAAACATTTACTGTTTATATGCAGTATTATAGTATGTATACTGATGACTCAAAACCACAAATGTCAGCCTCATGGCAGCACTACTTCATGAAAACCCATCCAATAGTTGAGATATTTCAGTCCGGACCAAAGTGTGGACCTAAAGCCACGCTGCTAGCGAGATAAAAGAAGGAACAGGGAAGTAAAATACAGTATACTTGAAGCGGCGTATCTGTCATACAAGCCTGTTTCAAATAAAGGCCTGATTTTCTCTGGTAACTGAGATGAATAAATCAACTCTCAAATACTGGAAAATGTTCTGAATACATTTGCAGTCTGAGGACAGAAAAAACTGTCGGCCAAGCCAACCAGTAATGGAGGAAATTAACCGGTCAATACAATCTCTCCTTAAAATAGATTTGATTGAAACACAAAGGCAAATTACTACTTGATTAAATATTTCCATTTAACTCAGCTGCACCTGCGATAACAAGAGGGAACGCAGAGACATCAGTACAGACAGGGTGGTCCAGTCACATAAGGCATAAACAGATTTTTGTGATTGTTAACTAGCATAAAAATTTCTCAACAGTTCATCTTCTCTATTGTGCATTCATTCTCTTCAAATAAAAGTTCTTAGATCATTAAATAATGCTGCCTGGCAGTCACAGTGCAATTATAACTGAAGCCTCCAGGATGTTTATTTTTTTTTCTGTATGGACTGTCAAAATAGTTTAACTGTCAGGGAACATGTCACTTTTATTTAAATGGTGAGTATTTCATTTTGGATTCATCTTCTCTTACTTCTTTGTCTCCTTTCATAAAACTCTTCTATTTCCTCTCCTCCCCTGACTTCCGCTATAATTTCTTTTAGCATTTTACTGACAATGTCATCCTTTTGTCAGGCCTCAACTATACACTGACAGTTTTAGCAACACCTCAAGGTAATTTCCACAGCGTCACTTTTCTGTCAGATGCCTCCCTGACTGAAGACAAGGAAACGGCATTGAAAAAGTTTCCTATTGTTCAGCTGATGTTCCAAAATGCAGGACTTCTGAGAATCCCCAATTCCAAAAAAAAGTAAAATGTCAATAAAAGAAGAATACAATGATTTGTAATGTGTTCAATTAAATGTTATATAAATGCAATATATTTAATAAATTGGACAAGCCTGGGGAAGAATTTCACTTTTAAAAGTTGAACAAGTAGTGTCGTCAGATACCAAACACTTACTGAATACTGTTAGAAGAAAAAGGTGATGTAACACAGTGGTAAACATGACACTGTCCCAACTTTTTTTTGCAACATGTTGCAGCATAAAATTCATAACTTTTTTGGAATTTGGTTGTTAGTAAGTCATGCATGTATGGTTTATTTTCATGTCGTACACTAATTCGCCACGTCATGTGTAAAAGTTTAAAATCCTCCTGGGCTGTGACAAGCCAGTGAGTTAGCTTTAACAAAAAAAAAAAAAAAAAAAAAAGATAAGTTATGTGGGGTCAGATGACCTCAGTGGTTCTGTAAGGGTTTATACAGTTGTTTTCCCCTGGTGATCACACAAGCACACACTCTCTCTCTTGCACGCGCACACACACACACCCACACCCACACACACACATACAGACAGTGTTATGTCACTATCAGTGCTGGCACATTCACGTTGCACAGTGGTGGTGTCCTGACAATTGTTTTCCGAGAGGCCCATTAAAAAAAACTGGTGGACTGAAAGGATTACAATCATAATCTACAACAAGTACAATCTATCATCTGCTTTCTAGCACAACAAACATTTAAAGTATTCAAATATTGAATGTAAATACTGTCTAATTTTGTCTTCAGGAAACTTATCTTTCCGGGAAGTGTGCTTAAATGCTGTACTGCTGAGAGCCAGATGAGAGGACTGATACCGCTCACCATGTCGGACTGGTTAGTTTAGCTTATAGGTCAAAGCCTGGAAATGGGGAAACAGCTAGCTTGGCTCTGCCTAAAAGTAAGGTATAGAGATTAGTCAAACAAGATTTAACATATTAATTAGTGAGCTTTAGAGGTTCTGGCAGGTGGATTTTGTTACCTTTGGACAGAGCCAGGCGCTGTTTCCAGTCTTTATGCTAAGTAAACTAATCAGCTGGTGGTGGCAGATTCATATTTATTGTACAGACATGAGAGCGGTGTCAATCTTCTCATCCAGCTCTCTGAAAGAAAGCAAGCATTTATTCCAAAATGTCAAACTATTCCTTTGATTACAGAAGCTTTTTATGCTATTACTTATGACTCAAAACACTCCCACCGAAACGTTTTTCTTCTTATTCCCATAGTTGGATGTTTGAGCTTCACAGCAGAATGATTTATGTGCAGAGTTTGACACTAGAAGGATGTTTTCACACTCATCTGCTGAAAGTGGAAAGTTTCATTACTCGTTGAAAATCTGATTTTAGGCCTGCGAGCATGATTTGTGACAACTAGACTGGAAGTCAGCCCTGGTCCACTCTGCAGCTGAGAGACAGATGTGACATAGAAGCCACCAATGGACATACACTAAGAATTGACTTTACACTGAAGTATGAAAGCTAAAGAAATAAATAAAACATACATACATGATTTACCAGTCCATTAAGTCTCTAAACTGGTCAAGAGCAGCTTCTACAGTAGGTTTTTTCATTGAGGAAGGATCTTTTGAAGAGAACAGGCAATAAATTTAATGTGGCCGGAGGCATTATATTTACAGATTACAAATGGCGTCAGTGAGTCCCAGTCTTGTGAACATGATATCTTGGAAATACCTCAATGGAATTCTTTCATATTTGGTAAAACTGTCCACCTGGACTGGATGAAGGAGAATTTGAAGGTCAAAGGTCAAAGTCAGTGTGACCTCATGTCCATCCCATGCCTGTGAACGTGATATCTCAAGAAAGCATGGACAGTCCTAAAATTTTACACAAGCGTTCACTTGGACCCAAGTATGAACTGAGTAGAATTTGGAGATCAGAGGTTAAGGACACTGTGACCTCTCAGAACAGGGTTTTAGCCATAACCTGGGATTTCATGTGCTATTTCTAACAACATTTCACACATAGAATAAAAAACTGAAGTGACAACATTTTATATCCAAAAGGTCAAAGGTCAACTTCACTGTGACATCATAATGTTCAGCTCTTTATCAGTCCTCTGTGCCGTCCTCATACCGTCCTAGAAGGTAGCGATGTAGCCACAGGATGTTCTCTCTATGGCACAGCTGTACAACTTCCTGCACCAAACTTCCTGAGCTGCATTAGATAATAAACTCACGGTTGTGTTGTCTTAACCACAGTTCCTGAGCGTAGATCCCATGACAGGTTCTCTGAGTTGGGCACACCGAGGAACTTAAAAGAGCTGACTTTCTCTTTCTGCCTCTGTTAATGGAGGAATGCTTGCCTGTAATCCCTCACCACCTGCTTGGTCTTAATGATGTTAAGGGAGAGGTTATCTGGCTGGCACCACTGCGACAGATCTCCTTACGTCTGTCCAACAGGGCGACACGCTGCCGCTGGAGATCAAGCCAACAACTGTTGCACTATTGGTGAGCTTCTGCAGGCTGCAGGCGTGTCTGGCCTTGTTCCCGGTAATGGGTCCAAATAGAGGACAATGAGTGCAAGAGGGAACAAAAAACATTTTTACATAGCTACTTTTACTTTTACAAAGAGTACACAAGATCTCATGTGATGGACCGTGACGCTAAAATTAAATGACATCCTGTCATTATATTGAACTGAGGAGAAACCCTGCCTGCAACCATGACAATGTTATGTCACACAGTCACATGAGCCAGGGGTTAGCTTGGATACTCTTTTGTGAGTGCGTGTCTGTAGGGGTGCTGGGCAGTCACATGTATGGCTACATGTTGACAGTGGTCCATCAAAGCTCTCTGTGCAGGTTTGGAAAATTTATAAAACCTGGAAGTGTGGAGTTAGAAAGAAGTGAGCTTACCAGACCTCTGTCTCATCTCTGCTTTAGGTTCAAGGGTTAGAGCCACTACTAGCATAACGTACCCAAATATCTGACCAAAGTGATAGAAAGGCCAGCCTCCAGATTTTGACACGGAGGAAGAATGTGTGGAATAAAGGCAACAAAAGTGTTACAGGAGTGCAATGTTAAATTGGTGGAGTTTTCTTTCAAACACTGAGAGCTTCTCCCCTTCAAGATTTTGTCTCAGATAGCTGCCATCTGCTAAAATTGCTGCTAAAAGACAGGTCAAAGTTGAAAATGACAGCAGCAAGTTGTGAAATATGAGAGATGTGAAGTTCCCAAGGTAGCCCTGCTGCAATGTTTGGTGTCTTAAAGACACTTTTCTATACATATGTGCTGACTTGGCTTGACCCAGTTTGACTCAGTACGTCATCCCGGCGCAGCAGGGATTTGCATCTCCATTATCACAGGACTACTTGCTTATAGGTGTGCCTATTAATAGATGATCCACTTGTCTTGAGTTGAGTGGTTGTGATACTGCAAATAAACACGTGTTATTGATCACAAATTTGAATGATTACAAAAATCACTGAATATATTAAGTTAGGTCTCAAAATCATGAGACAATGTAACACTGGAGGCGTGTCTGCTGCGCTGTCTCAGTGGCAAATACCACTACGACCTGAAAATGACCTGAAACACAGATGGTCCATCTAACAGCCTTATTGGACATGTCTAGACACGCCTGAGCAAGAGAACAGTGAGAGGACGGCATGTTTTTTCGTTCTATGTTGCGTTGCTGGAACTGAAGTGAGCTGAAGTGAACTGCTGCGCTGATTTCGACAGGGAATCGCTAAAGGTACATTTGGGTGGGGGGGTCTTTCGTGTGTCAGTACAGTAAATATATTACATATTTCTCCTTTAATGAAAGACAACTGAAGCAGCTTTTGGGATGTCTCATGACATCATGTTTAGTTTGACGGTTTCTATATGTTCTGTAATGTTAATCCACAGGAACAAAGAGCGGTTTCCTGAGTGCGACTCATGGCAAAAGCGAAAGAGGAATAACATTGGTGGTGAGTGAAGTCCATCTGTGGCATCATCTTCCTGATCATCTCTCTACATTACGTTGTACATTAAGTTTTCGAAAGACACCAAGCTATGACTGGTCAGGGGTCTTACATGTCCTCTGTCATGCTTCAGTCAACTCACAGCAAGAATTTGTGAGCCTACGATGATCATCTCATCTGACACAGTGAACACAAACACCTTTTTTCTTGAATCATTCTGTGGTAAATATCGGGAAACACACTCTCACTACTTGATTATTGGCTTGTGTCACATGCTTTAGCGGGTCAAATGGCAAAGAGGCTTGTGAATTAATACACAGCTGTTGTTGTGTTTGGTTGTGCTGCTTCAGCCAATAAACTCAATGTACAGTTACAGAGGGATCACCTGAGGACAAGGCCTGACTAAGAGAGGAAGAATGGCCCTTTGAAAAGCAGTGAAGGAGGGATAAAGCCTATTTGTTCATTTTACCTACAGAACCTTGGCTATTACTAGTACAGTCATCAGTTTCTTGGGAAACAAACATATTTCTTTTTGTTTGCGGTAAAAGCAGGAAGTAAGCATTCCCTAACACTAAATGTTTTCTTTTCTGGAATCAGTGTACTGACATTAAGTGATGTTTATACGCATGTTCAATGCATAAGAAAGTGTTGAAAAGAATAATTCAATGCAATGTTTCCATGACTATCATAACCACTAGCTGGATATTCTTTACCATGATTATGAGTCTGACTGCCTTTAGCAGTTTCAAAGCACAAGAGCACCGAGTAACCGCCACCATCAAAAAGCACAAAGGAGAATAATGTGTTTTGGCTATTTAACGGTGATGAATTCAGCTCCTTTATGATTAGCAATGCTCAAAACAACACGCTCTATATTTGTTCCTGCACTCATTGCAAGTCTTCTCTTTTATTCCACAGCTCTTTTTTAAACTGTCGATTTAACAGTTCAGTCACCGTTTGCAAACAGTATCAGCTACAAAACTCTTTATTATCTTTATTCACAGCCTTTCTGTTCAATTAAAAACCACATCCCTTTTGACAATAACAAATTATCTGCGAACAAATTTAACCTACACAGCAGTTTGGTTAGTTTACTGTTTGGTGATGTGTTTCAGAATTAGTAAACCCTGATGGGAGACGTGGATGGTATCAGCAGCACATGTATCACGTAGGCATCACAGCTGATCTTATGGTGATGTGGAGCTAAATTGCTAACTTGGAATGTGACAATAATCGCAATACATGTGATGTCTGCTGCGGGGTCAATCTCATGTTGAGATCAGCACATTGATCAATTAATACACCTTCAGATCAGTGTTGTCACAAGTCAGGAAGACAGCTGCTGACTGGTAGACCCAAAACATCTTGGGATATCCAGTGGGTTGCTAACAGCATGCTAACAACAATAACAACTATTTTCAACATGGAAAAACTGATAAACTAACTACAGAAGACACTCAGTGTTGGAGTTATCATAATGGACCCATTGTTCAGCTTCAAAGCTAACACAGACAACACTTTTCTTGGTCTTAAGAGGCTGCAGCATTTATTAACTGATACAATGCAACCTGTACTGTACATTTACTGCCTGCTGTACTGTTTACTGCTATGTTTAAATTTCTGCACCATCAGTCTGCTGCTCACTCTATCTTACTTTCACGTGACACACTCTCACACTCTGCCCTTCCTTATAGAAGCTAAGCTATGCTTATGACATAATGCTTCAATAAAGTTTGATAAAATATAAATATATTGAGTCTTGGAAATATCTGGCTTTGTCAAAATCCATACTGTAACATCCCTATTGTTAAGTAGCTTGTGAAATACATTGCCAAAAACAATGATCCCATCATTTTCCCTTTTAATCTAACCCTGTTCCTGACTGTTTGCTATGTCGGTGTGGTAGATTGCCAGCTATAGATTGTCAGTACAGTCAGTAACAAAAGCCCTATTTTGATCCGCTGCCATTTGCCCTATTAAAGTTACTGCATTATGCTGTTAATACAAACTCAGCACTTCCTCTGTCAGGTTCAAAGCCCTCTAGCGTTTCAGCGAACAGAACCCCTTCATTTCTTAACAAGTCTTTTATTTTCAGGAACATGTTGTGGTAAACTTGCACTCTAATTCATGCACTGTCATATCCCACTCTGCAGCATTTAAGTCATGTGCAACACCTAAACTTTGGTATTCTCGATCCAGTCCAGTATTTGGCATAATATACAACCATGACAGTCTATACAGTTTGTGTGAATACCTCTAGTAAACAAATGTTCAAGATATTTCTCTAGATGAAGAAAAATCAGTGCATGATTGGACCATCAGTGTATGAATTCCATTGAAATTCATCCTATATGTTGAGATATTTAACTCAGCGTTGAACCGACAAACTAAGCAACAGATAGGCGTTGCCATGTATAGAGCTGTGCCGCTAGCACAGCTATAAACATTCAGGAAGCACTTAGTTTTCCTGATGTTGATGAAAGTGACAAATATATTAACATTCAAGCCAGAAGTAACTTGCAAAAGGACAAAATGTAACCTGTGCAACTAATGTCTGGCTTGGTCTTTGAAAACTGGTGTCTGTAGTCAGGCAAAGATTGACTGATGACAAGTTTACTGCTTTTGCAGTTCAAAGTGTGAGCGGCATGGCACATTTCTGTAGTTATTTTTAAGTTCAATGGCAACTGTCACAGAGTGAGAGGCTCTGACATCTCGGGAGCTCAGAGTAGAACCGCTCCCCGTCGAAAAGAACCAGCTGAGGTTTAGGAGCTGGAAAGCATTTCTGAGGAGCGGGATCTCATGCTCAGCCTGCTGCCACCGCAACCCAACCCAGAAAAGCTGAAGAAAATGGACATATGAATGGACAACTATCAGAGCACTGTTGTGTGTAAACTGTGCGCGAATATCTTCCAGATGAAGACCTGTAATTGTTGTTTCAGTTGTGCTGCGCCTAGGTTGAAAATGAGTTCATTTAAGCTGCACATTATGTAATTAGTTTTCTCAACAGGGTAATCTTTGCTTTTGTTTGCTGTGACAGAATATTAAGCTTTGTGACTGGATGATTCACCTTGGGTGTCAGAGTAAATTTTTCGTTTATCGAACCAGATATGTAGTTATTCATCTTTTGATGATTCAACTGAGAGTTTCATGCACACATACAAGCTTCGGAAGTCTTCCAGCTGTGAGTCATCTGAACAAAACGTCCATGGGAAAAATGAGTAGGACTTTTAACCAGGAACTCAACTTCTACAGGGTTGGAAAAATGATATAGCTGATGTCAGTCAGCTCATGTCAGTGTCAGTAGTCAGAATCTCCCATTTGACTTGCATGAGGTATCAAGACTTTAAACCAAACTGATAATTTTAAACTGGGACTTCCAGTATTTGGAACAAGTGTATTTATGCCTGTTGGCACAGTCTCAGATAGGAGAAACTGTTACTGCTCTCTGATTCTCCAAACTGGGGGCGTGTCGACCAGCATCTGAAATAAAACCCCTAAATCACATCAACAGGCACATTGCATACCTGCATACCTATACAAACATATACAGTTAAACTCCTTCTATTTAGATGTTAATTGAACTGAAAGGCTGAATTCCAGCCATCTCCTAAAATATTCAGAGGTCTCACACTGCGGCTAATTCTGACACACACACACACACACACACACACACACACACACACACACACACACACACACACACACACACACACACAGAAATAGACACACATACATGCACCAAATTCTATTTCAGCATCCTCTACTCCAGGCTATGTGAAGTGTTTCATCAACATCTCTATGTGCATGAATGTGTGAGTGTGAGTGCGTGCGTGTATGTGTGTGTGTGTGTGTGTGTGTATCCAGAATGCTCCGTGACTCAGAAATCACAGAGGGGAGGGGTCAGGGCATGAGGCAGCGCTCACAAGAACACGTGCATGCTCAATGACACCGAGAAACACACACACGCACATGCGCACAAACACAAAGCGACAATCCCCTGTTGTTGTCACATATTGAGGCGTCCTGAGCTGTCCTCTGCTTTCTGTGGCTCCATCTGCCCTCGCTGCTCCTAATCCACCTCTCTACACTCCACTAATCCACACGCCGTTTGACGCATGCATACACAGACACACACACACACACACACACACTCCTATAGATACATACACAACCAGGTCTGCTGGTAGAAAAGCTTGTTACACCTTCATGCACACATACATGGTCAATTATACAAACCCATCTGCTCACATAAGGATACACACACATGCATATGGCACCCACTCAAACTGAATAGGCCAAAGCCTCATTAGCTCCCCAGGTAGATGCTCCTTTAACACTCTGCTGGCTACATCCCATACTACCTACATAAGGGCAACCATGGTGATGGCTATACCAAAGGTCATGCAGGAAAATCCTCTTTCTTCTCAATGAATGTTGTTGTATGACGATTGAGTCAGGACAAAACCCAAATGCTAATCTGATGGTAGACAAGGTGAAAGGTCATAAGGTCAGCAGAACTGACAGCTTTCTTTATATCTAGAGTGAGAATGTGCACAGTAAAGTCCATGTCAATAAACACCTTTTGCTTTTGAAGTTGAGAAAATTAAATTTTTTACTCATTACTCCTTTAAAAAGTAATAATATTACTTAACTTATTGGTGGGGAAGAGTGTGCGTCTCCTGAGAGAGAGAGATGCTGTGTGTGCATTTACACACGAGACAGCAGCACAGCTTCTTTGATTGTTTATTTCAGTGACTTCTAGAGCAGCATTACCCAAAATGTGAGCTGTGACCCCCTAGTGGGTCCTCAAAGTACTGCAGGTGGGCCATGAGAGGTTGCTGGCGATAAATCGAATGTTTTTAAGTTTCAATTTTGTAAGTTTGTTTTAAAAGTAATCAGAAGTAATAAAAAACATTGGATTTAAATGAGACAGTTTGACTGCTGTTGCATCATATTTAGTGAAACATCACATTAACTCCGGACCTTATCTTATATCTCGTCACTGGTATGTTCAGTCCCGTGTGTTGATCAGAGTTGTGATTAAAGGTCTGGATGGTCTGCAGATGATTTTCAGATTTCAAACCAGAGCTTTGGGATTTTTAAGTTTGGGAGTTTTGTCTGTCCTGTCAGGTTTATAACTACAACTTTTAGTTTTGCTGCTTGAGAACGTCTCACATTGCTGCAGTGACATTGCTGCATGCATAGAAGCAAAACTGCAAACAGTTTCTCTAATCATTAGCGAAACGCACACATACATCAATACAAGAGACAATAAAGAAATCACCTGGAAAGCTCACGCTTCTCTACACCATTTAAAAGGTAATATTGCCTACAGAGATGGGTAGAGGTGCAGGAGCGGGTCTCTAAATTAGAGAAATAGTTATGTTTTGCTGGATGGTGGGTGGATGATTTATGCAGACATGTAAACTCAGAATTTCTTTGACGTTGTTGTTTTAGCTAAAAGAATAACTGGCTAAAACAGTAGCGGTTGTTAAAGTTTGCTAGCATGGGGCATGTGATTGGCTAAAAGGTGAGAGAGCAGTAACAACACCACTGTCATGAAAAGTGACAGTATGAAAAACAACTTATCATGATATAAAACTGTTACTGGGAAAAGGGCCACTAGGTAACATTAACAGACTACTGAACTAAAACGATTAAATCTATTATGAATTCAAAAAGAAGAAAAATAATGAGATGTGTTTAAATAATTGTACTTTACTAATTTCACAAAATTTTGTTTCATTTATGTATCCACTTATTCATGTGATGCGGGCTTTAACTTGCTCAGTGCTTGTGTTCACTTCTTCGTCAGCTCTGAAGTCAGTCTGTGAATTTATTTAATGAAGCGATGAGGGCAGCATGTGTGTGTGTGTGAGGCTACACGTGCCGGAGAAACAGAGAGAGCACAGATGGCAGCGAGATGGATTGTTCTGCCTTCCCTTTTACCTCAAAAATACACTAAATACAGTCCTCCCCCCTTTACCTTTTCCTCCATCCACCCTGACAACATCCTTTTCTCCATCTGCATAGATTATTCCGCACAATCACTCATCTGTTATTAATCATTTATTCATGTTCTGTTCTTCCTTTCATTAAAGCTTCAAGTTTCTGAGCAATCATTCATACCTCTTTTCATCACTGTATTGATTTCTCCTCTCCATGTTATACAAAATGTACATTCAGCTGTATGTGAAGTGCTTCTGTGCAGACTGAGGATGATTTGAGGTTGTGTTTATGTTTATGCAGCTCTGCATCAGTACATACTTTCATCCATCCATCAATCCATCCATCCATCCATCCATGCCTGTAGCTATTCTTTCATCTGTCAAATCCACCACTAATCTCTGCTTTCCTTTCATGTTGACATCAAAGATGGACACACACATGCAGATGTACAATCCATCACATTTTGGTCAACACACACACACACACACACGCAGACGCACAGCCTCCGAGTCTCACCCTTTCTCATCTCCCTCTGATGAGTTGCTATCCTGCTTGTTGGGCATTGGCTCCATGCACCCTCAGCCCCGTCCAGCAGCCAATCACAGGACAATGAGGCGGACCTCGACCTCGCCAGCCTGCTCAGCATTCGCCGGCGGCCCCTTCAATAGACAGCCATCTGAGAATCTGGGCGGCAATTGGTTGGGAGGAGCATGGTGGGTGTGACATCAGTGGAAGCAAAAGAAAGCTGGAGAGGCAGAGAGAGGAGAAACAGTAAGAAACAGACACATAGTGGTAATAAGATGTGTACATGTATAAACATACAACCAAGACAATATTTAGGGTTTTAAGATATTTTTTACTTCCATATTGTATTTTAAGGCATTTTGTTTGTTCAGTATTGAGCTTTATGTTCATCTAATTGTGTATTCACAAGGTTGGATGTGATGTCCAAAGGAGGACCAGTCCTTTAGAGACTAAAATTATACAAGCCTTCTAACACTGTAACTATTATTTCCATTATCAATTCATCTACTGATTATTTTCTCAGTTACTAGATAGATTGATCACAACTGCCTTCAGCCTATTTCAAATGTTTTTTGTCGACCAGAAGTCAAAAACTAAGATATTCAGTTTTGAAAGATATAAAACAAAAAGAAAATCCTCACACTGTAGCTACAACCAGTCAATATCTGAAAGAACACAGGACTTAAACAATGAATCAATAATTCATTTTGTGTTGACTGACAACCAAAACCAAAATGTTTCTCCACATGTGAGGAAATGACATTTTGGAGGAGATAAACAGCAGCACAGCTCTTCACTGTAGGGTTGCACAGTCGGACTACAATAATATGAAATAAGTCGCCAAAGTCACCCAAACTATATAGGTTTAAGAAAAATCACAGTGTGGGTTAAAATAAATACATTCTGTCATGTGGCGTAAGTCTTGTGACAAAAGTCAAGTGACACTGAACACAGCTAACTTTATAAAATGGTCACAGTTTGGTTAGGTTTCAGTCGTCTGGTTCACCAGATATAGACTGTAGCCTGCCACTGGGCAACAGTTTCAGTTGCCATTCTCCTCCCTCCACTATCTGAACATCGCAGGTTTCAAAGCCCCCGTCGCTACATGAAACAACAAAAACAACCTCCAAACTGGCAACCTACATGCTGAAAACTGCAAAGTTACCGTAACATATGAATGTAAACAAGCTAGCAGCTGTTACCCTTTTCTTTTGTGTAGATTTAGCCACAAATGTTCCACCAAAAGCAATCCAACATGCATCCAACACGTCCTACATTTATTCATTTTGTTAATACATTTTATTACCGGTATATATGTTTACTTAGCCTACTAATTTCTTTATTTAAGAATTACTATTTTATTATTACTACTTTGATTTATAAAATACCATATTTGATTATTTATGTATTTATTTGACCAATTCTATTTCTGTATTTCTTGATGATGAAGTCATCGTCTGTACTTCTGACCTACAGGCTGAGTTATACAAAGCTGCCCAGCTCAGTGGGAACACAAACAAAATAACCCGGCAGGTTTAGCCCAGTATTTGAGGAGGATAAAGAAGCCCAGCGTGTTTGATGGTTTAGTACAGTTTGAGAACAGGCTACAGGCAAATTTAATAAACAAGAGTTTTTGATTTCATTTATTAGGTAGGAGACAAATGTCTCGACTGTATTTTTAGTGATCTGTGTTAAAAGAACTTCTTCAAGTAATGTCTTTAACACACAACAAGGACCACTCTGAAGGTAACAAGGAATCAAATCATCTTCGACCTAAAGGTATAGCACTCCTTTGACCCTTTGTTAATTTCCTCATTTTACGTCTGATACAGGCGTCTGCTTTCACAATACAGCCTCTGTGCTCACTGTGCTCCATTCACTACTTCAATCCTGCATCTATTAGAGGAAGCAGACTCCGGCCAAATCTAATTTACTATAAGCTACTTACAAATCCTCAGAAAAAGAATTCAGGGTACATTGCCCTCCACAGTTTTAATGGGTGTTCTTTTCAGCTTTTCATCCCCCCTTTGTGGCTAAAGTTCACAGCTACAGTCAGACCGGGCGGAAAAAACAGTAAAGGCCAATTCTCCGCTTCTGTTCTCTGCCAGGTTGCTGTGGTTTCAACACACAGTAAATGTTTAATGCGTACTAAAAACATGTTTGTGTTCAGATTTTGCAGGCTTGCTCAAAAGATGTAGAGTATAAATAGTCCAACATAGAAGACTGATGGATAAAAAGGACAGGATAAAATAAAAAAACAAACCTGATTGGCAGGCCAGACATACAAGCACAAATCCAAAAAAAGTTTGGATACTGTGTAAAATGTAAAGAAAAAACAGAATGAAATGATTTGCAAATCCTTTACAACCTATATTCAATTGAATACAGTACAAAGACAAGATATTTAATTTTCAAACTGATCAACTTTATTGTTTTTTTGTTGTTGTAAATATACACTCTTCACACCTGCAACATGTTCCAAAAAAAGTTGGAACAGCGTTTAACACTGTGATATATCACCTTTTCTTTTCACAGCACTCACAGCGTTTGAGAACCGAGGACACCGATTGTTGAAGTTTTAAGAGCGAAATTCTTTCCCTTTCTCAGTCTAGACAGCTCTGGACTGCTGGCCAGTCAGCCTAGTGCCCAAACTCTTTTTCTTCAAAGCCATGCTGTTAACACATGCAGAATGTGTCTTGACATTGTCTTGCTGAAACAAGCAGGGACATCTCTGAAAAACGTTGCTCTATATTTGCAAACCATTGCATTTTGTTTTTATTTATGTTCTACACAATATCCAGACTTTTTTGGAACTGGGGTTGTAACAATAGATTTTAAACATGGCAGGCACTCTGACACACGCAAACCAATGTTTTTAATTCTTGACTCAAGCAGACAGGCTTCTCTGCTGATGTTTTCCAAAGTTTGACAAAGTTATCAAAAAAAATGCAATCCTGCTTATTAATCATTATTAACTGTGTCATGTTTCTATGACTGCAGGGTTCAGAGTGGATTATCCTGCTAACACCATGGACAGTTGCCAGAGATTAAAATATTACTGTCTATTCATAGTTTGAGGCAACACTCATGATCTTGCCTCTGAAGAGACACTGTTCGTGTTCCAGAGGGAGAATCATTTAAATAAAAAAAACTCTACTAAAAATTTAACTATCAATAAAGACCTGTCACTTTTTATGTATAAATAAATCCATCAAAAAAAAAAAAAAAACATCTCATGTTTTGCCCCACTTAAGCTGTATGCATATTAACATGCAAGTAGCAGAGAGTGCCAGGTGAGGGCACCAGAGTCACCACAACACTGGTGGTCTGAATATGAATGTTGACCTGAGCTGACCTGCCTCCTGCACAGAGACTGGCTTTTACAGGCTGTTCTCATATTATTTAGAGTACGTGCTTATGAAGAGAGTCTGATTCCCTCAAGACTGATTAACTGACTTTGCAAAAATACTTGGCGAAGCATATGTGCAAGAATTTGCATGCGCATTTATACTTATACAACTATGCTTGTGCTTTAGCAACACTGCTATGGGTCAGAATCAATGTTCCAAATGATGACCTTGGCAGAAGTTTAATGAAAATCACGCTGTTTTGACCCGACGGTACACCAGACGGGTTAATGGGGTCATTATGTCAGTCACTCTCCTATCAGAGAATATCAGAATTACCTTCTGGAACTTTTAATATTGTCAAAACTTTCACCCCAAAACTTTTGTGGTCCTTCCTCTATGCTAATAAAACCTGATAATTGCTTGTATGGAATCTTGAGTGCATTTGACAGCTAATAATAGCATCCTGTATTTGAATATAATTCCAAAGTTGCAGATAGATTAAACTTAATGTGTTCATTGTAGAGCTGCTAATAATGATCATTTCTATTACTGACGATTATTATTATACTGATTATCTACTTAATTAATCTAAAATTCATGCACAGAATGTCAGTAAATTGTGAAAACTGTCCATCATAACTTTCTTCAACGTGGCGTCTTTAAATGTCTCATTTAGTCCAACCAGCACTGAAAAACCGGAGGATACTCCATTAACAATGATAGATGATCAGAAAGAAATACAACTCTTCATATTTAGAAGTTGGAACCAAAACACTACTGATTGATTTTTACTCTTTAAACTATCCTATAGAGATAGTGAAACAGTGAAAAATGTCTAATGCTAATATTACTTAAGATCATGTAGATAAAGTATCTGCCAGTTTCATTTATGCCACTATTTTTCAACATAAGATTTTATTGCTGTTTGGCACTGAACCCAAATAAAATAATAAAGAAAGCAGGGCAGTCTAGCTCCACTTCTCCAGATGTGACAGTAGATGGCATCAGAGTGTGAGAGATCAGATAAGCCATGTATGTACACACACACACACACACACACACACACACACACACACACAGACACACAGACACACACACACAACACCAACAATAAAAACATCTGATACACAAGATTTGACGGCCACTTGTATCACTCTGAGCTGGAGCGCTTCCAGGACCTCAAAGATTTACTCTCTCCACGTGGTTTTCAGATCCAAAACAAGTAAAATAAGTATGTGAAATAAATATGAAATTAAATAAATTTCTAATTATAAATTAGTCTCAAAATGACATTAAAGTATTGCCACCATGGAAAAAGACAGTGCTCCACAAATAAAAAAATAAAATAAAATAAATAAATAAATCTGAGGTTGGAAAACTTGGGAGTTAAGTGTGGATGATGTATATTAGGATGCTCATCATAACTAATAAAGACAACCAAAGTAAAACTTGCAACAGAAATGTTTTTGTCCTCAAACAGACTAATAAAAATTCCAGAGCTCTAGTAAATGTGAAAAACAAACCGCAAACTATCGACTATTGACTATACTGATGTCTTTATTGGTCAGGTCCGAGGCCGACTTTCAGACTTAAGCTCTTCTTTTGTGTTGGAGGTTTCTTTGCAAATGATTCCCAAGACTGCAGCAACTTCTGAACTTTGCTGAAAATTGTTTTAGTTAAGCCAAGGAAATGTATAACTGCACATCGACTCAGCAGAAATGTAAATGTGTGACATGAGTGTATCAAATGGGAACAATTACCTCTAGACCGGAACAAAATATTTGAAAAAAGATGCACCCATTCACCCATTATAAATAATCTTTTAGGCCTCTGAAACTAAGTAAAAAGTTAATTTTTATGTTGTGTCACAATGAAACTCAATGCTACTATGAAATCATCCATTATTTACTCATTTTTAAAGCTAAATTTCTGGTGTTTGAGAACTTCTCATTCTGCATAAAGTTAATTTAACTCTGTTCTGAGTTTATACCTTGCTAAGTGTAATCAACATTGACATCTGCTGTATTTTATAAGATTAATTAATGGTCAGTTTTTTTGCTGGTGCTGAGAGCTTTTTGTAAAACAATGCTAATTTCAAATTATACTGTCAAGAAAAGCTAAATATTCTTAAGAAAAATAAAAAATAACAGACAATCCTTATATGTCCAGACTTTGCCTGAGGATCGTTATTTTTTTATTCAGTGATAGCTGTACACTGCAAAGTAGGGCCCAACCAATACTAGAATTTCAGGACAGACAGCGATATTACTTAGTAAGAAAATTATTATATCAACTAAAAACAAAGACCAAGCATGCAACAAAATATTATATATAGTATTATATAAATTTTGTTTAGTTTATTTCAAAACTTAGAGTTTGATTCAAAACTCAAAACTCTGGTGCAGGCTGTTGCCTCCATTATGAGTTTTATGTTTTATTTATTTATTTTTTTTACAGTGAGTGTTAAAAATAAAAGCACTTCAGTGGGTGGATGAGTTCAGTGGTGTGAACACATAGACTTCTGAAGTGCTGAACTTCATTGACAGTCTCTAATTACTTTTTTTTTGTTCAATTCCTACAACTACATTTGTAACTATTATGAATTAAAAAACACACCTGACATGACACAAAAAGTTAAACTTTCAGGAAGCCATGAAATAAAAAGAATGACTTTTAGGAGATCAGAGGAGCTGAGAAAATCAGCTCAAGCATATTCAAGCCTGTTGCACAGTAGAGATCAATGTACTGTGCATTAACTACAGAGAGATCAGTATGTACACTCTGCTGTGTACATACTGTACCAGTCTGTCTGGAAACAGGACTTGGCAATTAGCTGATCTTTCACGGGTATTACAAAACACACACACAGACATTTACTTGCGGTCTATTTCAACTATAAAACACACACACACACCTGAATCTTTGTGAAACCTATTCTCTTCAACATACAAAGGCAAAGCCACAAACACAATCTGTGTGCAGACACACACACACACACACACACACACACACCTTGTCTCTCTCAGTGTAAAGAGGCCTTGGATGGCATCCAAGCTGATTAGACGGAAAGGAGAAGCAGCACATGATCAAAGATGACTGTCTTTCCCTCTCTGCCTCCTGCTTTCTCTCTTCGTCCAAATCACCACCCTCCCTCTACTTTCTCCCACTGTATCACTCAGTAATCACTCCAGCAAAATCAGCTGGAAAATAAGAGAGGCACAAAAAGAGCAGAGTGTTCTGACTCAAAGCTGACAGATGAGTGAGTGAGTGTCTTTCTCATTTCAGACTATCTAAATGCATCTTTGCCCTGGAGGTTGCTGTAAATAAGTGCTTGTTCTCGTTTCAGACTAAAATCTGTAACACAACTATTCTTTTCTTCAATCAGCGGGACTTTTTTCGCCTCGTAACCGCTCACTAGCCTGACTGAAAAGAAACTGTGCAGGGGAAAAAGAAATCAAGGCACCTTCACACTTGCATCCACCACCGACACCCAACATAAAGGGAAAAAAATCTCACCTCAACATCCTTTAAGTAGCTTCTTTGAAGCTTTCAATCAACCAGCATAAGCTGACTGAGTTTTCAAAGCTGTCATGACATTGTTAATGTTCAGATTTACATTTTCCTGAGCACCTTAAACATCGAAAGCTCCAGCACAGCTAATGAGTGGCCTTTAAGGCGAGTCTGTTTAGTCAACTGCTGTTTCCATGGTGGACAATGAACTTTGCATTGTCTATGGTCCAACATATTGTCTTCTATTACCTCACCTTTTCCTGGTGCAAAACACTAAAACAACAAAAGTGAAGGCAGCAGCCTCTCCCAAGTCTGCAGCTAATGGATGGTTTTCATTGTAACAGCTGACACTGGACGCTTTAAAGTTCAGTGAGTGCATGGTAAACATGAGAGACCTTGGATGATCCCTGATATGACTGGAGGTTGAGGGCTGTATGCAGTCCATATTAGCTGATGTGTATCTTGGCTGAAGATGTAGAAGCGCATCAGCTGCTGCAGGATCTCTGCAGCTAAAATCTGACAGATCAGCAGGGTATACGACGGGCTGAAGGCAGAACTTAGAAGGCAAAGCCAGGCTAAAACGATTAGGATGTCCTGGGCTAAGATGATTTTATCAGTGCAAACGAGTTAATGACTGCTGTGAAGTCCCCGCCTTTTTCTGTAACGAGAACTGGGTCACACACAGTACATTGAAGTACTTGACATGATTTGTTTTAGACTGTTTGGGTGGAGTGTTAAGCAGGCTAATTTTACAACTTCAGAGGGCAACAAGACAAAGTGTCTGCGGGCCTGCTGATAGCCCTGTGAGGCTGTGCAGTGGAGCTTTGAGCTAAATGCTAACTTCAGTATGCTAACCATGCCCTTGATGCCACCATACTCAACATGACAGTTAAAGCATGTGGCTGCTAAGCAGGGGTCATTTTCTTAGAAAACGTTAACCTACTGGTGGCACAAGAAGGAAAGTCAGGATGATCATCCTCTGACTTTAACGACAGGAACATCTGCACAAAATTTTATGGCAATCCATCAAAGTTGAAGACACTTGGCAAACCTGCTGGTGGTGCAGTCAGGGGCTAATAACTGTGACAACAATCACAAGACCACAGTTCTGTGATGACTGCTGGGTCGAGCTTATTATTATCCATTCCAGTCATGCTAAGAACAACAGCAACTGTTTTCAAGATGGAGAAACATAATAATCACAGTCACTGTTGGATTTATCATTATGGATTTACATATTTTACTATATCTCCAAAAAGACGCTGTAGTACAAGGCTGGATAACAAAACTTCTGAAAAGAATATGATTGCACTGGAGCCAATGTTGTAAAGGTACATTTAGCATTAGCATTAGCTAATGTTTACCTTTCTTGCTCAGCTTACTTTGGGCCATCATCAGAACAATTAGGATTCAACCCTCGGGGTCAATGAATGTCTGCAAAATTTCACGGAGCTCCATTGATATTTCCATCCATTAAGATATTCAGTCAAAGTAGTGGGCAGGCGAACTAGCCAGTCAGACATTAAGTGAATCTCCATCCACCTGTTTGACTGTGCACTTTCATGTTCCATATAAGAAAAGCTGGATGAAGTGCAAAACAAAACAACCACCCTCAAAATATCACAAAATTATATTTTACGTGTGGTTGCAAGGTATTGTAAAATTAATGATTTCATCTATGGAGTTTGGTTGGTTTGATGACAGTGACACTTGGCTTGGAAAAGGTCTCTGATGGCAACGTAAAGCAGTGAAAATGTTCTAAATATGGTGTACAATTAAACTGATATTTTTTTTTAGGTGAACCTTTTTTAAGTTACTAAAATACCTTTTGCTGATGACCCTGTCCACAGCAGTCCTTTGCTTCATGCTAGCACTCCTCTCTGCTTCTCCTAACAGGGTGCATGTCAACAGCCATCTAATGTAGATAATACATTGACTATGGTACCTCATACAACCCCGCATCAAATACTATCCCTTTAAGTATTAAAAGGTCATTCTTGACAGAAGTTATAGCCATCGCTGGAAAGACTAAGTGGATTACAGAAGTATGTACAGTGTATGACGTCTGTCCAATTCCTAAGCATCATGAAGCAACAGACTGGAACATTGTGCCCGAACCCAGACAGTCCAGACAGAGAAGATCACAGTGAAGTGTTTGAACGTCATTACTGCTGTCAACCTTTTTTATTCCTCCCACTCTGCCCTAACCTGATGGAATTACCACAGCCCCTCTGACATTTATTTAAAGTTCTTTCTTCTGCTCTGTGCATATCGTGAAATACGTTAGTCTAAACTCACTTATTAATATTTCAAACTGACACAGAAATGGAAAAAGGGTAAACTTAATTTCATATCCATGCCCTCCCTCCTCATTTAAGCCTCTGTTCTCCCCTTCTTCGATCTCTCCCCTCTTTATTTTCGCCCTCGTTCTTTCCAATCCCCCATTTCCCTCTGTGCCAGCAGCATCGTGTCCTCCTCCGATCCTCCCTCGCTCCACTTTCATTCTTTTATTTACAGCAATCATCTGCTCTGTGTGTTCATTGTTTTCCCAGTTCTCATTGACTATGTATGGCTGCCGTTTCTCTGCCAGCGACTGTAATTACCGTCGGATGAGTGTGTGCGTGTGTGTAGATGTGTGGGTGCTTGAATGTGCGCATTTATGTGTGCGTTTCTCAGCAAGTGTGCATATGTAAGTGCATTTATGTGACTTTGTGTCTGTGGGTGTCTGCCTGCACACTGTGTACGCACTAATGAGTTAGCATGCATGTGTATCCCACAGATTTTCCTGTGTATGTGTGTGCTTTAGTGGGACTGAGTGTGTATGTGTGAGTGTGCACGTGTGTGTGTGTGTGTGAGGGAGCACTGTCTAGCTGCCTGTCTCTCTTGGGCATATGAAAACTTGTCTCTTCTCTTTCTTCTGTGCATTAATGTCCATTTTGTATCTTCCTCCTGTCAAACTGACACTTTCTCCGTCTCATCTCTCTTCCATCTAGACAGTGCGAATAATTGCTTTCGGTTTCGGTTTCAGTCATCTTGGTTTACGGCTGGCTGGGTGATTGGCCCAAGCAGTCAGTCAGGGGTGGAGCTGACCTGTTAGTCGCTTGACCATGCCTGGGTCCTCCAAGCAAAGGATTACAGCCCAGTGCCACATGGGGCCAGACATTACAGCATTGGGTTATATACAAGCCATCCTGGCATGTCAAGCCCAGCCAGCTCCTACTACTGTATGATGACAGGTGCTGACAACACCAACAGCACGGGACGGCTATCTAGACTTGTGACACAAATTTAGTATATTAGTATTTTGACGTATCTGTGCATGTTAGAAGTGATGGTTGGACAATAGAAGAGCTACTGTCTGGTAAATGTGACATTTTGTGAGCAAGACATTGTAATTTAAGTGTATTTCTGTCAGACTGACTGAATGGAATAAATTGGCTTCATGAATAATAAATGAAAAGAAAAATGGAAATAAGTGATTGCCACTGAGTAAGTGAAGGCAATATTTTCAGCTTTTTCTGAAGCGGAAAATAGAGGCACATTACTTGTAAATGGTGACGTTGCACAATATCCAAATGAGTGGGTGAGCAGGTGGTAAAGGTGGACACCAAGAAGATAGGTGGTGAGCAGAGACAAGAGTCAGAGCTTCAGGCTGCTCCTAGATAATTGTTGAGAAAATGTCAGGAAAATGAAACAAAAAGGGGGAGTCAGGCTGGGCAAGCAACAGAAAACCAGAGACAGAGAGAGACCTGCTCCACAGCACCCTGGATCAGGCTGTTGCACCTGAGGGGTAATCGCACTCAGAACTGGCAGGATGCAACACAGAGGACTCTGACGGGACAAGGGGAGGAGGACTCTGTTTTTCACATCAATGATGCTCTGTGTTTTATTGTTTTGTATCTACTATTCAATTCTGAATTTAATCATGTGTATATATCTTGTATTTTGTGTGTATTATGAAATTACTACAACTCTAATTTTGTTGTAGTTGTATAATGATAATAAATAAAATAAAATTAATAAAATGATATTAAAACCTTGAATCCTTGGATTCATGAAGTTATGGTTACAGAGCAACTCAAGGACCTGTGTCAGCTTGAACATGCCCAGTAGAAACAAATTAAGAGAATAAATCAAGATGTAGATGAAGCAAGTTGCACCAAATTAAAGAATTACCACCAACAGCTGTTTATCTCGATGAACTAACTCCAAACTAAGAAACTAATATTACAACGGTAGTAGTTGGAGCTAACGTGATGCACCAGACTGTTTGTGTGTCCATTTATATTTTCTTGTACCAATCTTATAGAAATTCGGTTGCACGCTGTCTTTAAATTTGGATGGAAGCTTGGCTTATATTGGCTGGTGTCACTCGCACAACCCCAAGTTGTCTTTTTTTATGAAATTAAAAGTGTGCTGCTGACTCAGGCACTGTGTGTCAGTGGATTTAGTGTTAAGTTACTCTTTAAGCGGACGCTCACCACTCTCAGGACACACAACTGCTGATGGACGCACACACAAGCTGCCGAGTTCGCTGACCCTCGTCCTGATTCTAATCTGAGCCGTCCGGATGCAAAACTCACCCATCTGCTGATCTACACAGATTATCAGACAGAATTATCTTGCATGATGTTAAAGTTATTCCACGAGCTTTAAAGAGAGACTTCAGTCGGTTTAATCACAAGGTTCTGGTGAGGTTCTGTCATCACATACACAACACCATTGGGTGTTAAACTGTTGTACATTTGGCTATTTAAAAAATTATTTGCATTATACATTAATCTGCTGATTACTTTGTTTTGATTGGTTATCCAGTCTACTAAATGTCAAAAACTTGTCTGTTTGTGTCCCAAACACAAAGTTACTGGCAAAATAAGAAAATCCTGTATGAGAAACTAACAGTTTGGCATTTTTATTTGATAAATGGCTTCAAAAAGTCAACAGCTGTTTCCAAGGTCAATAGTGAACTTTCAATCAACTTTTAAGCCAACAGGGGTGAGAAGTCGAATATCTACAAATCCATGACAGCTGGCCTGGGACTGAACGCTCCAGAACAGCTACAGAGCGGATCTCGTGGTAAGATTGTTGTCAACAGTTGTCAATTAATTTTCTGTTGACGTGGTGTCATCACTACCTTGTTCTTATTTATCAACATTTACTTTAAAGCACACGTTGCCATTATTTCAACATAGCGTCAAGACCAAATCTGGCACATTTAATGCACCTGGAATATGGCTGCCAGAAGACATTAATTTAAAAAGAAAGTTGTGTTTATGAATGAAGAGATCATCTCCATATTTGTGGAGAGACCAGTAACATTACCACTGGTGACAGTGCAATAGATACTCTGGTGCTTTTCTGCTTGAGCCAGTGTATTCATTCACTTCTCTCATCCATCTGTGCCACTGAGGACGCCTTTCAGAGCGAAGAGGCATCAAGAAAAAGTCCTAAGGTTTTCATCTTTCAAGAGGCTTTTTAATGGACCTTAACAAACTAAATGTGAAGTCCACGCTCTGCTTTCACTCAACATAATCATTTGTATGACAGAGCAGCGAGAGCTCACACAGACCACAGTTACAACATTGTGATAGCACACCGTCAAGCATTCAATTAATAGTTATATCTACTTTGTGAATAACACACAAGTACGGAAGGATATAAATGTCTAGATCTGTGTTTGGAAAGGTTGTCACAATACTAAAATTTTGATACCAGTACCAAGAAATGAAACAAAACAGGTTCAATACTTAATACCTCCCAGATCAGAAACAGAACTTGCACATTAACCCTGGAAAAAACAAACATGAGATGCACAGAATGAATAAAATCCTTCATACACCCGAGCGCAAACTGTTGACTTACGGTTATATTTGTTGGGTCAAATGTTAATATATTGTGTATTATAGACCTGCCCTGCACAGTTACCATGTGTTATTCTAGGGATAGTTCCAAAACTACAATCCATGATTTCACCAATAGGATATTTAAACTTTACTCCAGTAACCCAGTCACTTTTTTATTCAGTTGCATGATGTTCACTATGAGCACTGTTATGTTCCCTAAATTTACAGTGGGAGACCTTGTGCCTTTTTTACTGGCTGTTCTGTCCGACCCTGCAGAGCAGCTGTAGTTTAGAGGTGACCTGGTTGCAGCCCAATGCTCTTTAACTTTAACATTTTAAAAAGCACCCAAATTAAACCCCAAAATTACTTGTGTTTTATACAGTGTCATAGACAACAATGCTTTCAGCACAAGCTGAAAATATTCAGCTTGAGTGAGAAGTTTGCGTGCATCACTTTGCACAGTGTGGAGAGGAGGGACAGACACCCTGTGTCAACAGACTGCTGTTAAACTCCAGGGAGCTCTGAGGAGAGAGCCGGAGCTTCTCGAGGAACAAACGCTGCGAGTCTCACTGGAGTCTGCTCTGATCTGATATATTTTACTTTGTGAACGTACAGATGTACAGAGGGATTATGGGGAAAAAGAAGAGAAACTGGAAATAATAGAAAGAACTGGCGTCTTCAAGTGTGCAGCTCAGTCAGAGGCTGAGCTGAACACAAACACATCCTCGATGCTACGAGAGGAAAAAGAATCTGTTTCTGTGCGAATACACCAACAACTGATTCATCAATAAGGCAGAGTATTTATCTGCAACAATTTTGATTAACTGTTTTTTTCTTGGCAAAACGTAGCTTCTCAAATGTGTTTGTGTTTTATATTGTCACACACTGAAGTGTCACTTTGGGCTCTCAGTCATTTTTCACTATTTTTTTCATAAGGTTTTCAAAGTATCTTGTCATTTCTTAAATATTTGTTTATCTTTTTTTAGTAAGATTGTCTGACACAATTAAAAGCATGCTGAATTAAATATTAGCCATTCCAGTTTGCAATGTCCCCATGGATGTATAGACAACTGTGACTGGATGACTTTGATACTGAAGAAAACTTCAGGCAAACTCTGAAGCATCTTTTTTCTGTTATTTCTACGTAGAGATGTGAATGTATATTTGTTACACTGAAAGTGAAAATATGCGTTTTATGGGTGTGTTCAGGTCTGACCGAGTTGTGACTCCCAGGAGAAGCATGCTTTTTGACACAAATTTCGGCAGCTGAGTGCTAATGGTTTTAACAGCCTCCACTGAGCTGGTGTGTCACAACCACTGCAGCAGCCACAAGTGCTCACACTGTGGATAAGTGGGCCACGTCAGTGGGCCAAACTACAGTAACTAACTTCCTGCTCTTTTTAGAGCACCAGCGTGCACCTGCCTTTTTCACCTCACGCTGTAACTTTACATCTCTCCCTCTGCGCCCTCCCACGGACCCCCAGAGAGACACGTCTCACAGTTTGAAAACCTCTGTCACAGGCTTATCAAAAAGAACATCTCTGCTTTAATATTTTTTATCAGGTTGTCATGGTGTGTTTAACTTTTATGCATTTTTTTTCATTCTCTCTTCGTAGACTGAATGAAACAATATCAGCACTTGACAGACCATGAAAAATAATAGTAAATAATATAATAGTTGCAGGCCTAAATTACTTACTAGACTGATTTATCGATTTAGATGCATATATTCCTGCACATCCAGTGGCCTGAGGCATTGCGAGGGCATAGACTATTGCACTTCTTCTTCACATGTTCTAAACCGCAGACAAAACCCCTCCTTTTCTCTGTTAGAGTGAACAACACTTGAGCAACACTTGTACGAGCCGTGTTGTAACGTACACATGTAGGAATGTGAACACAGGGAGGCAAGTTAAGGCAAACAGACATATTTGCATACAGTCAAACAATAAAGGAACTACCATGTATGGACAAACGCAATACCCACCTTTTTTGCCGTTCAAATTAAAAAAATCTTTCCATTAATCTTTGATAAAAACAACCACCCCCCTCCACACACACACACATACACACAACATAAAAGCAAAGACTGACCTTCTGAAATCAAAGCTCTATAGCTTTCACTCCCCTCTGTCTCCATATCCCTGCAGTCTCTCTCATCCTCCACCTCTCCTTTGTTTCCACCCTTCCATCCTCCCTTTTCTCTCCCCCTAATGATCAGCCAGTGTGAAGGCTGCCAAGAATGTAAGTCTGCCATGGTTGACCTTCCTTTCGCCTCTCCTTTCTGTTTATGTGGATGTGTTAGAATGACTGCACTCCCCCTCATCCCTCTGTCCACTGTTGCTGTTATTCATTCAGCAGAAGCTGCGGCCTGACTGCAGCTGCATAATTGACCCTGCTGCTGGAAACATGTAGGAACAATCATAATCTGAGAGCCAGTCTTGTTGCCCGAGCAAGAACAAAAACACGGCTGACGATGGCGTTGTGATCATAACTAAAGAGCAGCATGGGTTTACTGCATTCTCTTCATTTTAACTTTCTCTTCTGCTACTGCTTCAGTTTGTTTAAAGGTTTAATGTAAGATTTATTGGCAGAAATGGAATATAATGTTCATAAGTATGTTTTCGTTAGTGTATAATGACAATCGTTGAGTTTCTGTCACTTTAGAATGAGCCCTGTGTATCTACAGAGGGCGTGGGTCCTCTTCCATGGAGGCTGCCATGTCTTTCCAGAACGGACAAACCAGACACTGGCTCTAGAGATACGGCCTTTTGCGGTTTTTTTTGCAAGTTCTGCTGCCACCAGAGGTTCAAGTTGACATGAGGTGTTTGTAATCAGCAAGCTCACTGCGAGATCCAACTAAATCCTACACACTGGTCCTTTAAATCACTACACTTTTACTGTCCATCAATCAAAATCCAGATGTGAGAAGCTCTGACTTGAAATGCTGATGCTCATTCATGTTGTCTTCAATTGTTCAAATAGGATCACAGCAATACTAAGCTGCAATGCTGGTGGCGGTGGCCTTTTTTAGCCCTGAGTTCTGCCTCTCAGGCTCTCTTTTTCATGATGATGATGACTTTTTCACCCATAAAGCCCATTGTGATGTATGTAAGTATATGTCTTTTTAACTTTCATATTATTCTGTGTGCTGTCTATGGCTGTGTTGCTTTAAGCCTGCAACATTTTCCCTGGCATTATAATAAAGTTGAAGCTGAAGTAAAAGAAGGTGACTGCCTTCTGATAGCACTCATCACATGTCATAATACAAGCTTGACAGTGTATTTAACTTATTCTTACATTTCATGATTTGACTGCTATGTTTTGGCACAGCAACATCTTCAGTCCAGTCATTGGAAAGTCCTCTCACAGCTGCTGCTGCGTCTTCCTGCAGGTCTCTGTCCAGGAGAAAATCTTCTGTTATAACACCTGACAGTGTGACATCACCTGCTGTATAATATTCTCTCATCCTTCTCCGTGACTGCCATGTCTCCTTTGCCTCCTCCCGTCGAACTCACAGCTTCAGCGAGATGTCTTTTTTTGAATCCAACTTTATGTCAAACTGTCTTTACTTCTGTCACGGTGCAGCTCTGCTCTGAGGACACGCCTCTGGCAGCCGTGTTCATATTTTCTAACATGAGCACTGACGCTGCTGAATCTGTAGTGTTTCCATCAGTGGATTTCCAACAGCAGGAGTTGAATTTTGATGATGTATGTGCAGAGTTTGACACTACAAGGATTTTTTTTTTTACATTCATCTGCTGAAGGAGGAAAGTTTCTCTGTGCTCATCTTAAATCTAAGTTTATGACCTGAACATACCAGCAAGATTTTCTGACATCATTAATCATAAGATTAATCAAAAAAAAAGTTAGGTGCAGACCTCAGTTTTATCCCCAGAGCAGAAAGGGTTAGGGATAAACTTCTTTCTCCACAGCTCTGTTTATACCTCATGAGGCGTATGCTAATTTGGATTTTCATGTTGACGTTTGGTAATCCTACGCAGTTTTGAGTGTTAAGTGTTAGGATGAGCTGAGAAAAAGCTGCAAACAGCAACACCAGAGGCCAAACAAGCAGCCAGTGCCAAACTGGTACATTTTGAACAGCACTGAGCCTGGCAGTCTTCTTGTTAATGTTCCTGTTTTGTTTTTTTTTGTGGTAGATTACACAAATTTCCTAAAATGGTATGTCTGCTTATGACTGAACTGCAACACGTGATTTTAAAATCACAATGAAAGTCTATTTTTTATTGTTACAAGAAATCTTATATACAGGATTGCAGACTCAAGATGTGTAAAATCCAAGCCAGCGCGAATTAAATCTTGCTTTCATAAAACATGAGAGGTATTTAATTAAATAAATCGCAGAATTAACTGAGGCAGCATGAGGGAGTATCATGATGTAACTAATAGTTTGAGCTTTATGAAGCTATAAAACCAAACAAATAGTGTAGAAAAAAGTCTTCATGCGTGTGTGCTCCTACCAAAGTACACTTTCTCTGTTGTATTTTGAACAGAATCTCAGTTAGGAGTTTTGGCGCTGAGGATAAACGGCTCTATGACCCTAAGGACACAGTGCTGGTGGTGTGGATAAAACCTGTGACTATTCTGTTATTGGATGGACTCAATAACCTCCAGTCCAACCATCCTCCCTCTGACCTCCCCTTCCTCTTCTAATCCTCTCCTGATATATGACCTGGAATTCTTGTCTCAGCTCCTCACCCATCCAATCTAATATTTGATATTATCACTTTAAATCATTCTGAAAAGGCTATAGGTACTGGAATTGAAAAATAAAACCAAACCTGAATCCCAACATCGCCTCGCCACTGTCTCTATGCATGTGAGCTTGTCTTTTTAATCTCTTCCTTTCTGTCACCCTCATAGTATTTATCTGATCGCCGCTTTTCACGTTTTCCCACCGTCCCCCTTGGTCTACAGATAAAATACCATGCAGACTGAAAATATATTCTTTCAACTGCCCCTAAAGATGACAGTCTGGGGTCAAATACTTGCACTTTACCAGTGTTAATGTTGTCAAAGAACACTTTACTGCACCCCTGTTCAGTAGTGTAGCAAATAATGCATCTTTTAATTAGCAGGAAAACCCTGCGCCATTGTGTAAAGACCAGGATTTTGTTGTTCAATAGGACAATTTCTGATGCCTCAAAGATAGTAATGCGCCTACAGTTCACCTCATGTTAAGACCAATACGCCCACGGGCACTCAGATGGGCAAAAGGACATTTACTACTTGCACAACATGGGTGCTGGGCGAAAAATTGACAACTGCGTTGGTGGTAAACTAACAATGACAGTTGCGCTGTGCCGTGCGCTGTTTTGTGCCAGGTGGAGGATAGAGTCTCTCTCTCTCTTTAAGCAGATATCTGCAAATGAATTCATCATCTCTTAGCAAGGGGCAAGATTTTGGTATCTGAAGCATTCTGGTTTGTGTGTGCAGTCAGAGTAATATTGACCAATCAGATTTGAGTGGGCTTTGGTTGCATGCAGGTAAGCAGTCCGTGTGGAGAGCAAGAGACTGAACTGTTTGCCAATGATTTAGCTTTAAGTTTTTAAAACTGCCTGCATTCGTATGCAGATATCAATTCATAGAGATGATCTGAGCTCAACTCTTCCATTCTTGCATCTCAAGTTGCTAATCAGACTGTAAACAATAACTGGGACACAACTGCACGTGTTTACAGGGATATTCTGTTCTGTCTCGCTGCTTGATTGTTACTTCAGCAGCTGAAGCCTCGCACAGCTTTATACTTCATCACTAACGACAAATTTCACACTGATCATTTCTCTTTGTATCACAAGGTTACTGACAAGATGAATAATTATCTTATGGTATTCATCCATAAAGCTCTATTGTTATAAGCCAAGATCCTATAATAACATATCCTTAGATGAGCCGTGTGTACTTCCAATGAACTGCACACGATTCCTTCATTTCCCTGGGAGACTGTAAAGCTTCATTATCTGATGCTCTATGACAATTGTTTTTGTTAATTCTTTGTCGACTGTGGTTGTCTGGCCTTTTTTTGTGTTATTTTTGTAAGCTGATTGTCTGATTATGAATGTTTATTGTTCTCAGTTCTCTGTTGAAAAAAAAGATCTCAATCTCAACGAGACGAGCTGATTAAAGTAGTTTAAATAAGGTTACTTACAGTCGACGACATATCATGTTTATAGACTGTCGGTAGGAATAACTTAAAGAATGTTGGCTGTTTAAATCGTCTCCTAGATGCTTAAGTAACATGTTTTTTAATTGATGTTATCCAACATTTTAGCTGCTTGTGCCCAGCTAACCCTGAACTTCTGAATGATGACATACAAGAAAGTAAGTGAACATATTTAATATGTTGAGGAAAGGCCCCACAGACTTTTTTTCTGCTAGAGGTGAAAACACCTGTTTGTCCACCTGTCTCTCATTAGTTCTGTCTATTTAGTCCCTGTGTTCCTCTGTGTCAGTGTCACTTCATTGTTTTCTGCAGTAAATATTCTGTAAAAAACGTACACCAACACCAGTATATCTGTGACCAGACTATGTTAGGCCCATATCGGGCCAATATATTTAAATATATATTTAAAGATAATATATTTAAAGATGAATGACAACCTCTGCTACAGTGTTCACTAAAACTACTCATCACAGGCTTGCATGTCTAGATATGAAAAAGATACATGAAGAAATGGAGGCAGACAGAATTGACATGCCTGTGCAGCTCTGTCCATGGCCCTTTTCCAACAATCCCTCCCCACTACGCCTTCACTGCGGCGGGTCACCCTGCATGAAGTCACGATCACAGCTGTGGAGGGCACTCATCATCGAGTGTGAGGGTGCAAATAAACAGTTAAACTGCAGGAGGCAGCCACTCTCGACCTTACGAAGGAAACATCCATCACCATGTATACCGACAGAGGCATTACCCTCGCAGCTGTTGGATTATATTATGTGCCGCTTCTCCCTGAACGCACAACACCACCAAAAAAACAATTCGAGATAGAAGTTGTTTCTATTAGATCTAAAGCACTTCAGAAAACTGGGTCGTGACTCATTCATAAACTAATTTGCCCACATTTGGCAAACTGCAGATTCTGCAGGGGTACATTTCACTCTAGTGTCGTACCCGTGTTTGATTTGAGTTTTCTCTTTTATACTACTTTAAACTTTTAATTCACTGCATTTCAGAGGGTTTGGTTTGAAGTGTTAACCTTCAATCTAGTAAAACACTGACAACTCCTGGAGAAACTTCCCTGGAAACAACTGTGGAGCCCCTTTTACACTGGGAAAAAAACCCCACCAACGATGGGAAAGGGTACAAGAGACATTCACTCCCAGGTCATATGACTCTGCAGTGGTCATGGGTATTTATCGGCTCCATCTCTGATTGGCAGTGATGGAAACTCGTTTTCACAGCTTGTTTTTGGAGGGCTTGTCGCCTCTGTCTGCAACTATTTCTAGCTCCTTTTTCATCCCCACGTGCTACTGGTCAATAAACATTTTAATTCCAACAAATTCTTCACAATCAAAGTCCCCTGTTATTTGTTATATCAAAGCATTTATTATGAAACGACAGGATCAAGAAACGTGGGTGTTTTCATCAGTAACTTAATACAACTTCTATCCAGCTGAAACCAAACATGAAACAGTAAAATACAGCAGATACCTGAGAGTACAAACAACAACGCAGGAAATAAACTGAACTTCAAAACACAGAAATTCAGTTAGAGGCTACAAAAGTGCTGAGAGCTGAACACACAGAGACTTTTAAAAACATCTTTCTCTCTGCTCTCCTTCACATGACTCTCAGATTTCCAGTGTACATCAGACAAAAAAAAAAAATGTCTACTGGCAATAGGAAAATGGTCAAATTTTTGTGACAGCCATGCTCTATTAAAAAGAGTGAAAATTTACTTTTTGGCTGTAATGGCATTATTGTTATCATTGTGAATGGAAATTTATTATCTAAATCTACATATTCTTTTATATAGAATCTAAATATTGTAAGTAATTTCTGTTTATTTCTACATCCCATTTGCGCATCCTGCATATGCAGTCTTGCACTGTGGTTTAGTTTTATAGATTGTACACCGCAAACTGTAAATGAGTCAGCTCATAAATCTGAACCCAACAGATCAAAAGCTCGGGTTCTTTTTTACATGCTGTCTCTTTATCCTCAGTGGTTTGTTAAGTTTTCTGCAATATGGGGGATATTTCAAATGACGTTTGATGTTCAGCTCATATGAATTAGTATATCTCTCTCTGTCCTTGCTGCGGAAGTATCCTCATTTCCCACAGAGATCATTTACAGGGACATTTAGCTATTTTTTTTGTAATATGGACATGGGTAAAAGTGACATTACAAGCTCTGTACACTGTCGCAAGACCTCACTACCTGTTATGTGGGTCTGTTTGAATATTTTCAGTAAAGACAAATCATCCTTAAGTATAAAACAAACTAATCCCATTACAGAAGTTTACAAATTAAATTTCTGATGACCCACTTTCCCAAAAGGAGCCTGCAAACTAATTAAAAACACTCAACAATTATCATCCTTCTTGCTTGCAGGTACAGCATGTGCTTGTTGCAGCACTCTGTTCTTTTACTCAGCTTTTATCCTTATTAAACGTCTATCTACAAGCAAAGTGTGCAGTCTGACATGATGCACTGAGACTAACAGCATCATTTAAAGTTAGGGCTCAACGTCTGTCCATGTCTCGTCTATACTTTACCCAATCATTTTGCGATGTGTAATGAATGTGCCTTTCAAACACTGTTTTTAAATCCTAAACTTCACAGCATTGCACTTAATTGGAAATTAGCTGCCATTCAGGCTAAAAAAGGCCCAAAACAAGTTGTGAGATGTCATATTTTATAGGGATTATTTCCCAAGATATTCAAATTTCTGATATGAAAAGACGTGCAGACTGCACAGTTAGGACTAACAAGAAAGTGGAATAAAACCAAATGAAGGCTTCGTGTTAATTGTGATGGATTATCCAGCTATGGCAATTAAAGCAGCTTTTTGCGAAGGGGGGGCAACAAAACCTGATGACTGCAACTACGTGATGAGCTGCAGTGTGTACAGACACACGAAGAGTAATGTAAAGAGGGGTCTAGAGGACAGGTGATTTCATGATTGATGAAGGTGATTGTGCTGTAATTTTTTTTTAGACAGACTCTGAAAATGCGGAGGAGTAAAATGGTAACAAAATAACATCCTTTTTCACAACCAAGTCCATGAAAAAACAACTGACGGTTCCCTTCACTCCTCCCCAAAACAGTGATTTTCCAGTCATAGCGAGAGACTGGAAAGTGAGAGATATAATCTGCGTTTAGTTTAGAAAGTGGTGTTTCTCTCAACGTTGCTCAAACCAAAAGCTCCAGAGCAAAAGTGTAAGAACTGGATTAAACAATGTGTTTATCTGCTCTAATAGAGCTTACTACCTGCAGTAGCTAACACATGTCAGGAATTGTTATTATTAACAGATTATTAGCAGCTCTGTTACGCTCTTCACTGGATCTGAGGATGTTAACACCATAGCAAGCCAAGCCAACAGTACCTGAGACAGTGTTTTGTTGTCTGAAAATTTAAACAAATAATTCAGCTGCCAAACTTTATCTTAGAGTGAAATAACTGTGTGATTTCATATAATTTACTTATTATTTATTATAATTTACATTATTACATTTATTAGAAGTAGTTCTACACTGAGAGCAATGCTGTTTATTTCTTTATTTATGTCTTGAACATGGATCATCAACATGCTAACTTTTTTCCTGGAACATGCAGCTTCAGCCTCTGCCTTTTGGCACAATATCCTACATGGGCATTACAAACGTTATCTTAATTGGCTAAGCTAATGGCTAGACATAAGAAATGCTTTTGTCTGAAATCAAGACCCTCTTAGTTCAAATTGGAATTTCATCAAAATGCAAAATTAACTTTTCTGTCCAACGGCCAGCTTGTGAATGTTCAGATTTTACCAGCCACTCAGTTAATGTTTTCTTTTTTGGCTGGTGAGTGAAGCAAATCTACAAGCCCCCTGCATATTTTACCAGCAATTGGCTGTTGGATGGTGCTAATATTGTGCCCTAATTCCAGGTGTTAAATTATTAATTTAATATATTAAATTGATTGAGAATTGCATATTTGCCATATGAGAATGAAAAACGGGAGTAGCAAGAGTAACTACTTACTGTCTTACATAAAATAAAATTAGCCCATAACCTGACAATGTGCAGTAGTTTCAGGGCAAAAAAATTAATTCTTTATTAAAATGTTATATGAAAGCTGTTCAACTGACCCAAGAGCTAACAAGACATTGTAAACCTGCTCATTATTTATTAATACGGTATTGAAATGGACACTTTCACATCATGTGTGTTCAAGGTAAATCATCAGTGACATCTCTATGTTTAGCGCAGCATGGATAGAGTGTGTTTATTCAGTCTGTGCTGACTGTATGATAGTACTGGCACACATGACTCTTTATATGCCTATATATTGCTTTGATTGAGAGCAGCAGGTTGATGCGTGAGGGGACACTGGATGAGGGGGAACACAGACATGTGACACTGGAGGAATCAGCAGCCACAGGATTGACTAATCAACCCTGCATAGCTGAAAATAAACAGGAGCATCTCCACAGGAGGACATGGAGAGGGGGGCAGGCGAATCACATCACATGTAGATCTATTGGCAGGTTTGCAGTGTAGACAAGCAGGCGGCATTTCAGCTCTGACACTGCTCCATTAATGAGAGGCACAATGAGAGCGAGTTTTGCCCCTTTCATTTATGATGAGAAACCCCAGGTATCCAGGGAAAATGGACATACTCCAGGGAAGAAATCATTTTAAATCCTTTTATCTGTAATTACCATGTTTAAAAGGTTTGTTGTAGTATGACTGTACCAAATAATTCAAAGCTTCATTCATAAGTTTGAAATTTGAATTCTGAATCAACATTCAAATGCTCTGCAGTAGTGATGCATGGAAAGGCTCTGAGTTCGTCTGAGTCCACGTTTACATAAATTATCCACCTCTCACCCACCCAAACGTATTCTTCTCTCCAGTTTAGAGACCAGCACATCTACCAGCCCCTGTAGGCTATTACCTTTTAAACTCTGTCGAGCAGCAAGAGTTTTTCATGTGATTGTCATGTGTTGTATTGATGTATGGGTATTTTCTTTAATGATTAATTTTCATGTTATAAAGAGGCTGCATTCAGTTTTGTTTTCCATGCATGCAGTAATGTCACTCGAGAAAATATGTATGATATAAGGCAGCAAAATGAAAAACTTCAGCAGAGGAAACTGAATTAAATAATCAATAAATTGGCGTTGTACCTTGTGCATAATTGCACACACTGCGCCTCTCTTTCTTTGGGGAGACTAAAGATTATTTTCATTGTTGATTATTTTCTTACCTATAGATCAGTTGTTTGGCCGATAAAATGTCGGAAAATGGTGCAAAATGTTGATTGCTTTTTTTTTTTTTTTTTTATCAAAGCCCAAGGTGAATTCCTCAAATGTCTTGGTTTGTCCAAAACCCAAAGATATTTTGTTTACTGTCCCAGAGGAGTAAAGAAACCTGAAAATATTTACATTTGAGAACCTGAAATCAAAGATTTTCTTTTTAAAACAATGACTCAGAATAATTAATTTATTATCAAAATAACTGCAGATAAATGGTCAATTATTTCTGTCTTAATCAGAATGTTAATTTTTATGATATTACATGATGATGATGTTACAGCCGCAGGCACTGCAGATTAACTGCAGTGCCTGCGGCTGTAACTGCGTTGCTTTTTCAAAAATGTCTATTAACTGTTTAAATCCGATATTTATGAAATGGCAAATAAAGGTTAGGTTACTTTATGATATGTCAGACAAATCATAAAAGAGACAGAAGAGAAATGAATAAAAAAAAAGAAAAAAAGACAATGCTGAAAGTTCTCTATCATGTTTTGCTTAAGAAAAGTGAGATTTCCACCTGCTTGGTCCAGAGTTATTGCTTCACACAAACACAGCGTGCTTGTTAAGATAAAACTGAAGTGTTAGAAATTGTCAAGATATTGTTGTCAAACAACAAAACCCACATGCAGTGTTTTTTTTCTCTCTCTCACCACATTAACACTTCATCACAGTGGCAAACCTTATAATTACTCCAAGCTTTACTTACGCTGCTGTAGATGTTGTATTCATCTATGTTCATATTTATTTAAATTTTTGCCATAATATCATATTTTATTTACATCACCATATTAACAGCATTTCAAGGTCCGTACTGTTTAGCTACAACAGCTGCGCGGTATCATTAAACAAGTTTGGAGAAGGCGTTTTTCTTCCAGTACACAGGCAAACACAGAAACACAAGCACAGATGCTAAAAATCATAGGGCCGTGCAGGTTTTATTGCCAGAAAAAGGATTTTAGGAAGAATTCCACTGAAATTATTCAATTTCCCAGCATTTAGCCAATACGCATACATCACAAACTGCAGAAAACAGCAGTAATTGAATATCTAACCTGCATATCAGGTTTGATCTCATCTCCTGCGTCAAACAGAATTTGAAGCCTGGACTAATATGACTGTCTTGGTTGCATACCGCAGCTGATAGTCTTGATCTATTTACTGTATATGAGTACCTCCATAGGAGGACAGCTGACAGCACGGCCCCAGATCATGCTGACACAGTGGAACCAAGCCAAGGACTCCATGTCCGTCCAAGCTTCACTCAACATGCCTGCCAGGCAAGCCACATGCACGGAGATAGGAAAAGTTGGTAGAAAGAAAAGAAAGGCCGGTTCAAACACTGAGAGGATAAGAAGGGATGGAGGAGATGCTGAGGGAGGAGAAACAGACAAGGTAGCAGAAAGAGAAAGACAAGCCAGCAGAGGTGAGAACGCAGGTGAGAATGAGAGACCAAAATAGTGTTACAGTGATAGAAGAGGGAGGACGGAAAACTGTTAACAACACAAAGAAAAAAAAAAGAAAGAACTGCGCAAGAGCATTGCTGTGTGTACTGTCCGTGTATCTATGCTCACGGACTGCCGGTGTTAACGCGAGGGAGTGTATATTATGTGTGTGCGCACATGTTTGCACTGTGTTAGTTCTTTGAACTGAGTGACTTCACAGACAGATGGGAGGCAGCAGGCTAGGAAAAGCTCAACACCACATTCCATGGCCTCAAACGACCTCTTATGTATGAATTATAAAAGTGTGTACTGTATGTACAGAACATAACACTGCCTGGCCCTCTGTCTAGACGGAGCCTGATAAGAGAATTGGTCAAGAGTAACCTCATTTTACAGTTGTATAACAGGGGAAAAGACAAACCAAGACGGCTTTGTTGAGTTTTATTTTGTGGTCTGTTTTTGTAAATGGAGTCTGGTAGCTTTAGGGAGAGCAATAAATCATCTGTTTCTGGTTAACAAAAAGGGGTTACACTTTATTTTAAAATACACTGATAAGACATAAACTGTACTTTGCAGTAAATTAGACAGTACACTTTATTAGTCAGTATACAAACACACCTAGTTAGACACCATACATCTAATGATACACTAATAAGACATAAAAAGTCATAACTTGTATAATATATATATAATATGTTCTTTATTATATAGTATTAGATCTTTTATTAGATTCTTGTTAGACTTAATTAGAGGGTAATTAGGGACATATTACAACAGAACTGTACTGTAAACTAAAGTGTATTATTTCCCACTCTTAGATCATTATTATCTGCCTAAAGCAGGGCATTACAATAAGTCTGTGCAGTGATCCATCAACCTCTCTAATTTTAACTTTTACTTGGTACATCTTTTTGCTTTAAATGGGAAAGTAGCAGATTCATGATTTCACTTTAGTTTACCATACAGTTCTGTTGTAATGTGTATTTAATAAAGTCTAATAATGGTCTGAAAAGGGTCTAATATTGTTGGATAAAGAACATAATATTTCTTCTTTTCATCTAATTTGATACAAAGTAGAGCTTTGTATGTCTTATTAGTGTACCATTGATGTATGGTGTCTAATTAGGGTGCAACTGTGTTTGTGTTCTGTCTAATACAGAACTTATTATTTCTAGTCTAATTTTCTTGTCTTGTCTTGTCTAATTTCAAACAACATAAGGCCTTTTATGTCTTATTAGTGTACTGCAAAATAAAATGACCCAAAGAGGACCCAAAGAGGACTGTCAGCAGCAAAAACGAGCACTTTTAGTAGCCATACTTGGATGGTTTATAATTGCCCATAAGGATTACAATTCAGCCTGTTTCAAGGCTGATGGCTACAGCACCAGCATAACAAGGGAAAGAAGAAACCAGGTTGAAAAATGACAAAGTTACTCTCTAATCAAGGATCTTCCATGATCTTTAGAGAGAGGACTGTCAAGAATGACTGCTGCTGTGAGGCGTAGAACGGAGAAGCCACCCTTCATCCACAGTACAAATAAAAAGCTGAAGTTCAAATACAGTTTTCAATCATCAGTAGCCAATTACAGGTGCAGTCAACTTATAAGAGGTAAAACCAAAGCAGCTCTGGTGGTTTGCACGGTGACATTCACTGTCTTATTGTCAGCTGTCTTATTCACGCTCAGTTTCATTGGCTCATTGGTGCATTAGCTGTTTGGCAAACAGCTGGCTACAGCCAACCCTGTTCATTAGAGTATACAAGGCAGCTTTCATCAACCATCACATCAACTAATGTTGATGTATGGGTGGGTTGAAGTGGGATTAGCTCTCCAGCAGAATCCTTGTTGCTGCTTGGAGTCTTCGAGGGGAAACTGTAGGATTATTAGCAGTGAAGCATCACTGATTGGGTAAGATCGGGTATATTGATACCTGCCACATCTGGACTGCAGTAAACAAAAGTGTGGGAATGGGCTCATGTTTTATTTAACTTTACTGTGTAGCCATTACCCATCTGTCAGAGAACTGAGCTGGCAGAGAGCTTGCAGATCCTTAGATTCACAAACTATGGTTCCCAGGGTAAAAGTTAAATCCTGGGTGGATTTCTTACTGACGTACAGTAGGCGCAGTACATTATTACAGCAGCACTTATTAGCTTCAAGCTGCTCTGCATCTGTAAGAGACTGAATGATGCATGGGACCTTTGGGGCAAGTGAGATCCACTATGTTGTTGTGGGAAGGATCATCTACACAGGGAACACACAACAGACATTCTTTGTTATTGAGTTGTTATTGAGTAGTACTTTTTTGTTTGACTAAGAACCTAAATGAAAACAAATACAGTACAAGTATAAATACTCCCTCATTTCATCCATGTAGACGATGAGAGAAGCTGATCAGAATCCACAAAGGGACTCAAAAAAGAATCTGACAAATAAGAAGAAAGCATAAAGGCATTGATACCAATAAAATTTTATCAATTCTCATCCCTACCACATATTGATTGATAGTACAGGGTGTTACAATCCCTGAATATACAGAATAAATTATTTGGCTACATTTTAAACAAATACATCAAGTAACAAAGGCAAGGTATTTGATGAGGGAAGCAACTGTTTAAATTTATCATTCTAAAGATTTCAGTCCTGATCGACTTAGCGAGACCTGTGGCTGGATATTGCATTAAAACTATTTCAGCCACAACTTTGTCAGGAACACAACATTAGAGCGACTGGTGTATCCGTTTACAGTGCAGTCCAACAAATTCTGGTTGTCTTAATAAAGATGTCAGTCAATAATTGGCCTTTTCCCATCATGCCACGATCAACTGCCATGAGATTTCTTGCTGCACACTGAGCGAGTAGGTTTCCAGCAGGGCACGGTAACTGGAATTGATTCCCTTGCTGAGGTGTGGAGCCTGTCACCTGCAGCTGTTCACCTAACAAAACACCTGCTCCTGGTGGCAGTTTTATTACTCCATGCAGTCAGCTTCAAGCGAAATTCGGATTATAACTTTAACGTGTTATCTAGTTACTAGATTGGTTAGTAGATAAGATAAGTTGAGGGGGGGCAGCACATACCAAATTGGAAAATCAGACTTCCATAACCTGAGTATCTTCTATTTTCAACTTTATGTTTCCCAGTCGAGAAAAAATCTGCATGGATGAATAGGGTGGCTTCCACAAGAGCAGTCTTTCTTTAGGACACAAACAGCTAAAAAACATTAGGGGAATAAATACTGCATGTATATAGGACTGAAATATAAAGTGCCTTTTTTCTTCTTTTATTTCTTCAAAATTCTTTCCATGACTTTCACGGGTGAAAAACTCCATTCCCTCTTACCTTATCTCCCACAAGATATTGGATGTTTTGAGAAAAAACACAGTGGACCTGATAACCTCCACCCTGAGGTGTTCTCAAATGATTCTCAGCAATAAATTTGTGCTACATGTTGTTACAGGCTTTGTATTGGTAAAACATCCTTATTTATCCTGTAATTTCTGCTGACATCCTGCCCAGGGATTATTAAAACACTCGGGGGGGATCTGTAGTTTGAATGCTTGAACAATTTACAGCTGCCAGTCATACATTAGTCCTACATCAATGGTATCGATCGGCTCCTATCAGTCAAGCTCTTATCAATTAATGTGGAGTTTTCATGGACATACTGATCAGTACTGGGATTACTTTCACTGTGAATACTTAAGTGTTCTCAGTGTTCTCGACCTTAATGTGCAGACCGAGCATCCTTGCTGTTGTTTTTCTTGTTTGCTACTGCAGTTAATAAATAATTGGAATAAATAGAATTGCTGTGATGAGATGAAGGCCAATTAATCAGCATGGATGTTCTGCATACAGTACAGCTTTGGTGAACTTTGACCTATGAATTTGTGCCGTTGACGAATAGCAAGCTGTCTACACAGAGCTGACCTTTGAGAGGAAAGAGAGGCAGAGAGCCCAAAATAGAAGAGGCTATCATAACTTAGTTGCCATGATGACAGGCATCGATGGTACGTCTGTTGATTAAATCGTGCGTTTAGCGAACCTGTTAGCTCGGCGAGCTTCACTGTCCACCATCAATACCTTTGTATTGAACAAAATGGTGTGCAATGGTGAACAAAAGGGCAGGGGGAATTTAGCAGAAGAGTAGAGAGAAAATAGATAGAGTAGAATCTCCAGGAGCTATTTTGACTGTCTAGCGCTAACTTGGCAGGCAGTTCACCAACAAACCCTGCGAGTATAGTCACTGCTAGAGTTGGGTATACGGAACAAGAAGCACAAAATGACACCTTTTATTTTCATTGCTAAGGCTATTGTGGACTTAAAACTGACAAATTTATATACTGTTAACAGTTAAAAGTTTACTTAACCGTATAAATAAATACAAAACACTTACATAACAAATCCCATAATAACTAAAACCTAACTGACCTGCACGAATTTAACTAAATAACAGTTACAGTACCAATAACTGTAATAAATATTGAGTTGTTATTCTTGGTCTTCTTCTTCAAATTTCAGCAACTGTTTTGCCAAAATATAATCATATTTGCTAACTTGAAGAAAGGCTGCTGTCATCATCATCACTCCTGTCATCAGGCACGTCGCATCTATTTTTTTTTTTTTAATCTCCGCTCAACACATTCAGGCCGGGGATGCCCACCCTGCCACCTGATGTGCTTGGCATGGGGTCACACAAGCACTCGAGCACGGTGCATCCCTCTGCTCTCAGGTGTATCCCGTGAATCCACCAGATATTTCTCATCTACGCTCATTTACGTACAGTTGTTTCTAAACATTTGTTGTACGTCCCGCTTGGTGTTGGAATCCTCTCGAGTGAAATACAGCCACACTAAAAATCATTTAGGTTGGCATTTCAAGTGTTTGGTGGCGAGTCTATAACATTTCATCAAGAGCTCAGGCATGTGGCACCAAAATGACGCACCATGATCTGCACTGTGATTCGGTTCAGTACATACCTGTTTATAGGAACAGGAATAGGAGTTTTGGTACCTAACCCTTCAGGCCCACCTGTTTCTAATGGATAAGTGAATGACCCTCTGGGGTGTGACCATCGTTTTAAAAAGTCCCATCCCACAAACCTCACCATGAAGACAAAGGACCACTCAAGGCAACGCCATGAAAAACTAATAGAAAACCAAAAGTCAGGAGATGAATACAAGAACATTTCCAAGTGACTGAACATCCCTTGGAGTCCAGTGAAATCAAGCATCAAGAAATGGAAAGAGTATGGCACAGCTGTAAATCTTCCTCGACATGCTGTACCCAAGAGTGTTGATGCCCCGGAGTGGACGAGTCAGAATCTAGATCTCAATCCGAGGCTGTTCACTCACCATCCCCATGCAGAGCGGAGTAGTTTTACAAAGAACGGGAAAAAGGACAATCCACACAGACCTAACGATTGATTAGTGTGAAAGACAATGTTGGAAGACAATTAAACAGGAAAACTGTGACTGTACCCACAATAATCCATGCCATATTACTGCATACTTAAAAAGTGAAAGTGAAACAGCAGAATGAGGCTTAACCAATGATTTACTGACTCTCCACTGCCAGCTGGAAAAGCATATTGTTTTTTTAAGTCAGAAATAGAGTTGTGACTGAGAACAAAAACTATAACAGTAACTAAGTAATAGTTCTAACTCAAGTGGATGGCGTCCACAACCATAATAACGACAGTGGCAAATTATATCATTGGGATCACTTTCAGAGAGATTTGATGAATTTACTTGAATTTACAGGACCTTATGCCAAGTAGCCAAGTGATTAAACTATTATATAACATAATATTAGGCACCCAATAACATGTAAAAAACAGAATTTTACCTGAGAAATGCAGCCAAATGGTCTTTGACGCTGATGAGGTCTCTCAAGTTTGTTTGGCATTTACTGATGTCCTCTTCAACGATCGCCCAGATACCATCAAATTGATGTTGAATCACATTAAAGTATGAATAAAACGTCTTGAAAAGATGGCAACTCTTATAACAGAGTGTTGGATTCCTATAACTCTGAATTATATTTTTACTGTGTTCAATTTAATGTTTAGCAAAAGAGTGTAACATGCACTTGACAACTGAAACAGAAGAAACATCTGTTTTGCACAATGAAATAAATCAACTTCCAGAGGAGTGAACTATTTTAAACCCAGTAGTGTTGGAGCCATGGACGTGACAAGATGGCACACAGTGTTCTGTACTGTAAGTTCTTTTTTGCATTATGTATAATTTAGTTTAATGTTTTAAGGGAGGAAGATACTGGAAAAATCAGACAGATGTTTACAAACACAGCTGCTGTTTGCAACGGTCCAATGCTCAAGTGATATAGTGCATAAAACCTGCCTACACTTATATTTTGCAGGGAACTACAGAGCAAAAAACTACTTTTTTATGAGGGTGACCTATTTTAAAGCAAAGGGACATCATGCATGTTTTAACAGGGATGTTCTGGTCAAGAAATAACAGTAAGGAGGGAGAAACAAGCAAGGGAGTGCTAATTAAAAAGATTCCAAATTGCTCTGTGTGCAACTACCAATTAAATAGGTAATGAAGTCAGTGTCATTATAAACGTACAAGCCAAGAAAACAAAAATAACATCGGCATTACTGCAAAACAACAAAGCTGCAGTAGTATATTTAAACAGGATACAGATAGAAGATCAAATGCGAGAGGCAAAGTTGGCTCTGTTAAAATCTGACTATCAGCACCTCTAAATCTCACTAATTAACATGTTGCATACTGTTTGTTGAATCTGTGCAAAAAACAAGTGCAACTAAAATTACTTCATCAAGGTTGTTTGCTTCGACCAATATATGCAAGTGAAGACTTTGCATGAATTTCATAAAAGTGTTTTTTGTTTTTTTTTTGTGAAATGGAAATTTTCACTATACTGGCTTGTATGGTTCCAGTGAATAATTTCCAGCGAGAAACATGCTGCCTTCCCTTTGAGACAATCAATCACAATCAATATCAGTAAAGCCACTGGGCTTGTGGAAGACTACAGTGCTTCAACTATGGATGGACACAATATCCCTTTCTGTTCCTGACTACTGGCACTGAATAGCGATCAGAGAGGTGTTTTTGCAGAACATTATGTCACAGAAAAGTTGACCTTTTACCCGTTCCCCTCACCCATCGCCATTTTATCCTATCAGACTTTCTTGTGAAATGTCATAAGTAGTGTGTGGATTCTCGAGGTCACAGTGACCTTGGCCTCAGTTCATCTTTGAGTCCAAGTGGATGTTTGTACTAAAGTTTATCGTGTTCACAAGACTGGAACAGACAACCTGATAACATAATGCCTCTGGCCACAGCTGTCGCTACCGTTTTTAATACATTCCTCATATCTACATGACAGAATAATTTGATTGCCAGTTAGTCCCAAAATAACATATAGACTTACCAAACCTCAACTACGTAAGTCATGTGACATTACACACACGGTATACATTGTAAAACAGTTGCACTTTGGTTAGGGGTTTCGGGGTTACAAAAGGTTGTTACACATGTCACATCATGGAAGTGATGTCACAATGTGACACAACGGAAGCCACAGAGGCAATGAAACTTAAGTACCTTAAAACTTTAAACAATTCAACACCGAAAAGATGGCAACCCCCTCTGGTTTTCTTTTTGTTTAATTGTGCAACATCCATCATCCAACACACATTACACAGTGTCCTATTCCTTAAAGGGTCCATGCTGCACTTACGACAGCATCCTTGCATATGTTGCTTTTTTTGCAGTCAGAAAAAAATCCATACCGTCACAGCCCTACAAATACATATACAACATCACAAAAGGAAACTACTGAAACAGAAACATAAAGCTGTCACTAATTATAAAGTACTCTGTGGGTCTTCATGTTTCAGACATTTAAAAAAGATTTCTGTCTAAAGAGTGTTTTTCATCTTCCCCAGTAGACAGATATGTCTGGAAAAAAAGGTTTTCAGACTTCTGCTTTCAATCATTGTGATCTTTCAGGTGGAAAAGTCCTCAGTGAACCCAGCAAGCACTGGTGGCATGAATGCACACCTACATGTCTACACGCACACACACACACACACACACACACACACACACACACACACACACACACACACACACACACACACACACACACACTCGCACTCACACTCAGCATGATTGCAGCAATAGTCCCAGAGAGCCCAATGATGACTCATCCAATGCTCCAATTTCATGTACCTGAGCACACAAACACACCGACACACACAATGAGATAATGAGATCTCATCCAGCTTCTGACGGCCCCATGTGCCCTTTAATGCGGCAGTAGAACAACTGGGCCACTTAGCAATATACGTGACCACATACACACTCCGTCTGATTGGTCCAAGTAGGTCAGTGCTTCCTAAATATGACTGGGCCCAGCACCACACACACACACACACACACACAACACACACACACACACACACACACACACATACACACACACACACACACACACACACATACACACACACACACAAACAAACACACAAAACACAAGTGGTCATGCGCGCACTGGCACACAAACAAGTCGGCCATCTGATTGGCTGATGTGGGCTCTGCGTTCTATACATCACTGCGTATCTGAGCCACAGGTGCCTGGGGAAGGGTGTGCATTGCCGTGGCAACACGAAGCAGAGGGCGGGAACAACTTATAGCACTATGATGTGAGGAGACTATCAATGATGGAGGGTAATACATGTGAGACGCCCTCTGAATGACTGATGGAGGGATGCAGGGAGAGGACAGAGGGTGTCTGAGGTGAGTCTTGGACATTTTCTGTCTCTCGCTGTAATCTCTTTGACACTCTTTATTGTGTACTTTACACTACTTTCATTCTCTCTCTTCCTCCTCACATTTTGTCAAACAAGGAACAGAGTGAGGCCACATTGCCAAAGTCCTGTATTATATCAGTGTATTTCAAAGAACTGAGTTAATATGCAGCAGCAGTGCTGTTCATTATTTCCATGCATGAATCTCATCAGTTGTCTTATGACGAAAGCAAAACTGCTCTACATTTAAAGTGATCTTACACAGATCATAATTTTCTAAAATGATTTAGGAAATCTAGGCCACGGTGCTTCTTTTCTCCTCTGTGGGGTGCCTTGGACTGACAACCGAAATCTACATTTTGCAAGACAAACTGTCTTCTTATTGTGTGTGATGCAGGCTTATCCTATCAGGTTTGGAATGGATTCCATGAATGATTGGTGCTGCTGAATCACATAAAAAATACAGAACGATCACAAACCAGTCAAGAATTACAATCCAAGAAATCAAGAGTCTACAGCCATGCAGCAGCTTTGTGAAGCTTCTTCAGCACAGCCGTGCTTTAAAGCTACTAAAAGGAGTTTTAACTGGTTATGAAAAAGTCTCAGTTTATTACTGATGCCTCTATATGACCTATTTAAGTTAATGAGACCATACGCCAGAAAATAGCTTATTTCTGAATAGCTGTTCTTACTGCCTGCCACCAGGTCAGATTCTCAGCGAAGTCAGATGAAATGAGCCTGAGTTTACATTTTTCCATGTTAAAGTGAGTCTTGTCACGGCACACTGTCTCGTAGTGACTGTCCTGCATGGCTGTCAAGCTAGGGTGTGGGTTTCCCTTGTAACACAGTGAATGTTATTTAGTAAAAGGGTGTAATTAAGTTCCCCTCTTTTCCATGCAAAGGATTCAGAGCCGCAGCAGTTGCAAGTTAGCCAGTTAAAAAGAGGCAGGACATTTTAACTTAAATAATTTACATTTTTTATGTTATAAATTGTGGTTATTATGGTGGAAGCATATGCAAATGTTCCTCGTAGCAGCTTTAAACTAAATTCTAAAGTCAGCATGCTCACAATGTCAATGCTATTATGTTTGTGTGTAGGATTTAGCGACATCTGGTGGTAAATCTGGTGGTAAAACAGCAGATTTGCAATTAACTTGCCTATCAAGCATGTAGGAGAAAGCTACGGAAAGCCGTTTGAAGAGCCAGATCCTCCTAAATGTCACACGCTTGATGTATAATGTTATAATGGACAAATACCACAGTATTTTTGACCAAATACCTCACTATTGATACAATATTGTAGGGTTGACTACTGGTGCTTTCACAAAATATTAACACAATGTGATATTTGATAAATAATCATCAGTAATGTGGATATAATGACTATGTGGGTAAAGGCAAATAATAACCCATCTAGAACAACCTGATGAGTTCAGAAAATTACAGCACTTTACTAGAATGAAGCCTTTAAAACCAGGAAAAAAACAACGCTTGTGCCATATCAAGATAAAACAATATCTTGTTTCATATCACCATATTCATATAATTTTGATCTACTGCCAAACCTTCTACAGAAACATATCAGTATTACCCTTCAATCAGTCAGGAAGAAATATCAATTTAAGACTGGTCCTTAGTAGGGTTGTTACAATACCAATATAGGAAAATGCATAGTAATCCAAGTTTATGCACCAATCCAATACCACCATAATACCATAATTTATTAACCCTGAAACTGGACCTTGTTACTTCCCAGCAGTATGCCATTATTTTTCATTTTTGGCAGTAATTCTCTGTATGTATTTGTTTGTTAATGTCTTACAAAATGCAAAATGTAACCTCAACCACACACAAAATTCAGGTACCAGAACTTGCATTTGGAAGGAAAAAATAGTACTGGAGCATCTGTAGTCCTCTGTGCCCATTCCTTCTTGAAGCTACAATCATCAGACTCAACAGTGAGTACTATATGTGCACTGTTAGCTTCAGTCTGCACGTACCACTTACTGTCTCAGCTAAAATGTTCCACTTTAATCTCATCAGAGCACTGGGCCATTCTGCTGCAATATTCTTCTGTTTAACCACTCTTAAGAGCCTTTGTTGCACAATGACTCTAAGACTGTTGAGTCACGAACAGCTTGGCAACTCAATCATTCCTGGCTTTTATTGAATGTTGTTTTGTCTTTGGACTCCAGAGAAGATGTGTATGCTTGTAGATTCACCGTAAACAAGTTTTTATACAAGGTTTATTAGGCTATAGTATATGGTAAAAAGGCCTTGTATGTAATATCAAATGTTTGCTGACAAACCATTTCCTTTTACTTTACATAATGCATATTTTAAAATATGGTAGTAAACAAGACTAAAGCCCTGCAGCCTTGGTAGTGGCTCTGTGAGGCTATATTTAGGCACAGAAGTACATTGAGCTAAATACTGAAGTCGGCATATTAACATTTTCACAGTGACAATGCTAACATGCTGATTTTTAGTTGCTATATTGATTTCATGTCTACTACAGTATAGTCACCAGCACAGTTAAGAGTACACTTCAACACAGAGCATCGCTGAGGCTGATGGGAATGTCATTGGTTTTGCAGGTATTTGGTCATAAACCAAGATGAAATTTTGACTTGATGATGGCTCTACATGAAAGGTCAGGGGATCAAAGTTCATCCTCCTCCTCCATGTCTGTACTTTTTGCTCACGATAAAATCCACAGACGGGTAACCATAAATGTGGGCTATGACTCAGCATAGTTGTCAGGTCAAACCTTGTTTACCACTGACATGCACCAACTGAAGCATGGAAATTAGAAAAACTGATTAATATGTTTACATATTGTACTCTGTTAGGGTTTCTTCAAGCTTTAAACTATTTCAAAGTCTCTTTTATATGAGGTTTCTTTGCCAGGATGTATGTTATTGTAGGAGAGTTCAAATTCACTGACTGACATTTACTGCAAAGCGCTTTTTCCATCTCTCTTAATCTCTTGTCTGTCTCCACTCTGGATCATATAATAAGGCAGAAATGCCATTTAAATGTCACTTAGTGATATGACCAACCCTTCTGTTCCACCAGGCGCAGCTCTATGATGTTGCGTCTGCGACGCGCTTTTGTTCTGTCCTCCGCAGGATTTAATACCCCACCAGGAGTGTTTTAGGAGCGGAGCGTTTTGCCTGCCCGATTTGTTGACCTGGTCATTTTTCCTTCATTTTTGTGCTTTTGTACAGTAAAAGTTCAGTTACGAATGACATGGGTCAAAACTTTGTGGCTGTGTTTTCCTAGTTTAGTTAAAAACATCTTTTAACATACAGCGCCGGAGAACACATGCATTTAATATGATATATGATCTTCAGTCTGGGTGTTTTATTTTGAAAACTGATCGGTTGCTCTATGCCGTTCCTGTGCCCGACTTCCTTCCCAGCTCAGTCTGCTCTGTGCAGCTTGATGTAGCTTCCGTCAAAAAAAGACTGGGCGCATATTTGAAGTGGAGCAGAGCAGAGAGCTGCATCTGCATGCTTCTGAAATGCTCTGCGGTGTGTCTGGTGGAATCATAAGCAATCATCTCTGGCAGAGGAATCAGGCCATAAATGAAAAGATAAGTGATGAAAAGCTACAAGTATTTTTCTGTTATTCATTGGTACAATTTAACGACAATATCCTGTAAACAAGATGAAGAAAAATAAGAGGAAAGTGTGCTGACAAACAAGTACAAGGAAAGAAGAAGGAACTCACCGCTGCATTCTTCTCTTTACTCTTAATGCTTTTTTTCCCCTCCTTTTCTCTCCGCTGTCACACAATATGGATCTTCTATGGAGTTTAATCTGCCAGGAAGTTCTTTATTCTTTGTGGCTTGCCTCCAGAGTAAGAAGCTGATGAAGTTCCCGAGAACTTCTCCTGCTCCGTGGGCAGCTCCACTTCTCTGAAGGCTTCACAGGGTTGAGGAGGCAGCTCAAGGCAGGAGGAACGTCTGAGTCTCGTCTGTGATATCTGAAGGCCTCTTGGGCAATTGCTGATTTATGCTACCGCTTAGATCACAAAGCTTGTGTATGATGTGACTTTGCTGAAAAGCAAATGAAGTGAAGTTGCCTGCCAGGCAATACTCCTGAGTCTCTCTCCCTGCTTCTCTGGAGGCCTCCCTGGCTACTGTTGCTATACTCCCGCCTCTAAGGCAAATGGAAGATGCTGAAGTGAGTTGTCTACTGGGTAGATTGAAGCACCAGGCTAGTGAGCATGTGATACCTGCTAGGTGAATTGAAGCACCAGGATAGTGAGTTCCCTTCTGTTGACTGAGCTGTCTGCTGAGGTATATAGTTGCCTGCCAGGTATTTTGTATAGACGGGTGAGGCTATTGTGAGTGTGTAGCTTCCTTTCTGATCCTTTTCCTTCCAGTAACAACTGGCCCGACGTCCGGGCTACGAAGAGCGGTTCAGTACAATTTAGGCAGTGAGCAGGTCTGAGCTGGCAGGTGGTAAGAGGTCCAAGGTCATTGCTGGTCGTCACGGTTGCAGTGAGGAGATCTTGAGAGGCAATACAGGTTGTCACGGTAACGGCAGTGAGGGGTCACAGGAGTGTCTTTGCTCTGTGTTCCCGTCACTGGGTTGGCTGATTCGGTGGAGGAGGTAGGCAGTGGGAGAAAATCCCTGAGGTAAATGGAGAAATGTTGCACGAAGAAGAGAAGAAAAAGAGGAACTGATAATAACGGATAATAAATTGCTGTGGGTTTTTTTTTCCTATTCTAGTTCTCTGGGAGGTAGCAAGCAGACAAGGTTTTCTCTGATTGGCGGGGACAGTTGGAGGTAAAACTGTGCTGTATCAATCTTGAGTTTTTTTTCTTCTAATGTCTTTTGAAAAAGAATGCTGGTGGTTTCCCAGTGTCCATCTGAAGAAGGCAATGCTCGGCTCTGCCTCTCGACATGCACAGGTAGGTTTCTTCAGGGGCTCCGCCTATGGAGGACAAAAACACACACAGCTTAGAATATGACCAGCACATTATTCCTATTATTTTTGGGCTTCACCAAGGAAGTCACTTAGCACAGAATCCGCTTGTGACTTTCATTAACGGAACCTCGTCATAGTCGAGTTTTTGATGATTTCAGGACAATGCATTTTAAGAACATGTTTTGAGAATAACAGGACCCTATGGAGATTAAAGGAGCAATATGTAACAACTGCACATCCAAAAATGAGCATTACAGTCCAAATAGCGAGTTGGAGCCAAGGACTGCTCAATTTAACTCTTATCAACAGCTTCACCTTTTAAAAGATTAATGATGATTTCCTACAAGTTATAAATTTCATTCATTTAAATTAATTTCAACTATACTTAACATGAAATGTTCAAGCAATAACACAAATTACATGCCACAACAATGAGGAAAATGTCAAAGAAGTGCAAATTTCAACTTAGCATGTTTCCTCAATCTCGGATGACATATCATGGTCATTTTATGGTTTATCACAATAAAAATTTCTCCGTTAAATGCCAGAGACCCCCTACCAATCATTCAAAACTGCTGAGTAGTAAAACATCATCAAGAAATTCAGTTGTCCTTCACTTAGCCCCTGTGGATTTGCTAAATGACATAAAATACAGACATAAGTTAAACATAAAAATAAAACTGAAAAAAAAGAAAAACTTGTAGTCTCTGCAGGGATATTTGTCTGTGGCACCAATGCTGCACCTAAAAAAAAGTCAGTCAAATGGCAGCACGGGGCAGAGGCATCATGCACTTATTATCCTGGACTCAAAATGTCTCACACATAAACAGTCCAGAGGACAGAACATCAGGTGATTTAGAAACTCTGCATTGACCTTTTGATTTTAATGTATTTGTCTGTTTATGTGTGTGTCTTGTGATCAAGGGAAAACTCACAGTCACCTCACCCACTGGTTTGCGGACTACCATTTTGAGATCTCGTGTTTGGCATTAAGACTTTGCCATCTTGTCTTCTGGAACATCAAGTGACCATAGCTGGAGGGTGATGTACTATGAGTTGGGTGGTATTTGGCTTTGTCTTGTATTACAGCTAAAGAGTGCACTTAGAAATGTTTTAAAAAACATTTGAGGTGAGAAATAGGCAATGTAATAAGAGAATCCTGATTCATATTTGATCAGCATGCCTAGTTTGACAGTTTGATCTGAGTTTCATGAGCCATGTGTAATGCACTGGATGGACTCAGTGAGAATGACTTGTCAATCCTGAGGTTCCCACGCTTTCAAACATATCCTGCTTTATCATCTGTTTTACTATCAAGGGGTTGATAATTTACAAAAACATTATGCTACATTGAAAAAGACTTGAAAGTAGCAATTGAGAGTATAAACACATGAGGAAACCGTCTTCTGAGGTAATAAATCAAGTGAGATAGCTCATTTTGCCATAAGAGTACATACAATCAGACTAGATTTTGCAGCCTGTGGGGTCGCCCCCTGCTGGTCATTACAAAGAATGCAGGTTTAAGGCACTTCGGCAAGCTAAGTTCACAGTATACAGTCTTGTGATGGACTGGTACAGTGCATGCTGAGACAACAACATTATAGAGTTTTTGGTAATGTTTGGATCAAACAAGTCAGTAGCCTAGCCTAGTCTTTATCTGCAGCTGTTGAATGAAGCTTCAAACTATTTGGTACAATCCTAAAGTCTTGTTGATAGCTGTATAGTCCTGACTATTACATGTTAGTATATGTTAACGAATATCTGGCAATGCACCCCCCCAGTCCCTCCAGGCAACCCTGAACAAGTTTGTCAGGAAACCAGATGGAAGAAAGCTGAGGATTTAACCGTCTTGTTTCTCATATTCTAAGTCAAAGAGGGGGTGTTTCGTTTTTACCTGCATAACTTGGTTGGTTTCCAAAATGACTATCAAAAAGGTTCCTTTTTGCCTGTAATCACAGTAAATTAGATGTGGCACAGTAATTAGTGTTTCAATCATGGAAATACTCCTAAGTGGTTGCAATTACATATACATAAAACAGATGTGTCAAAAACACACTGTTCAGCTAGTCAAATGTTGCAGCATGTTTCTGCGTGTTACAAGAGCTCAGTGGTGATGAAAGACGCACATAAACAAATGCATGAAGTTTGTTCTGCAATAACAAAAGCTACAGTACTTGATCAGTATGCAAAGCAGCCAGTGAGTGGAAAATCTATTGTTGGCAACCCACATTTGAATTCACACAATGTACAGACACATACGCACACACACACACGCATTCCCTGTTAATCTTCCTCCATCTGTGCAAGCTGTTCTTGGGCTGGGTCTCTGTCACATACACATACATCTCGTGGTGTGACTCTGTCTCATACACACAAAAACAAGATAGATTCATTGTAACACACACAGACACACACAAAGACACACACACACACACACACACACACACACACACACACACACACACACACACACACACACACACACACACACACACACAGGTAAAAGCTCCACTCCACCCTAAGTGGTGACGACCAAAGCAACCATGAGTCAAGGTCTGTCCTCCCTTTTAAGAACATTTTTAAGACTCACACTCCACCTTTTCATCTCAATACCCTCTATTTGCATGACTGAGGCTCAAGCACTCTTAACTTGGTTAGCACCACTTGTCGATACATCAGCAGTGAAAAGGACAGGCAGACACACAAAGTCCTACACTCACTCACATATTCAATTAAAATGAGACATACTCAAACTTTACACCCACCCACCAGGGGCAGGTTTGGAAACTCATGAAGGAGCTGTGATCCACTACTTAAAAATGAATTAAAAGATTTACCAAACGTAGAGTATGAACATTCCCCTAACCTGAGACAAATGCTGGTTAAATCTGATCTCTTCAATGTAAAAACTCTTACTTTCTTTGATCCTACACCAGGGAAGTATCACTGTGGCTCATGTACAAAGTGCAATTTCACATTGAAGTGTAACACACACACTCACCTGATAACAGGTTAAACTATGAAAGTAAGAAGCGCTATATCTTGTTCCACAAGAAATGTAATCTCTCTCATAAAATACCCATGTGGTTTAGCCTATGCAGGAAAACTGTGAGAGCACTAAAAACCATGATATCAGAGCACAGGAGCTGCATTAGGACTCAGGACCAATGATCTTGATAGATCTCAGAGAGAGAGAGATGGAGAGGCTATTTAAATATCTTCTTACTTTTAAGTTTTTATATCTGTACTCTCCAGATTGTCACACCTAGAGGTCTAAATTAATAAAAATGGTGGCAGTATCATTGTGACCATATAAATGTGTTCTAGACCCTAAAAGACATATTTCTAAAATGTTGGTTTTATTAATACAATAGGTGTATTTCTAACTCACTGCAATGTGATCTGGATAAACGTCAGAGGAATGTTGATACCTCGGCTCCCTTTTTGGATGTTTGTGGCCCTGTGTGATTTGGACACTTAACCACACCTGCTGTTGCACAGCTTGTCAGCCTATTGAGGTGCATGATGTATAAGTATGGGTATGGTTTCCATTGTTCAAACATCCTGAACTGATGAGTGGGATTGAAACCTTGTCTCTGTTAAGCTTTTGTGGCATCAACACAACACACATAGGAACAAGACACCCGAACTAAAAGAGACACAAAACATTTGTTAGCGGTCAACTGTGTTTCTTTATAGTTCTATTGTGTCTCTCTGTGGTCATTTTGTGTCTCTTTGAGGTCAACTCTTTGTGGTCATTTGTAGTCTTTGTATCTATTGTATCCATCTTTGTAGTCTGGGGTTGTTTCCTGCCTCTTTCATCGTTTTGTGTCTTTCTGTGTCTCCGATTGTTCTGGGTCTCGTGACTTTTGTTGTGTGCCTCTTTATGATTGTTTTGGGGCTCTTTCTGTTCATTTGATCGGCTTTCCAACGGGATATTTTAATAGTCACTTAATACAGAGGCTCTTCATACAGGTCTGTTCTGTTCATCCTTGATACTGAAATGCCAACCACCTAGAACATTTTGACTCTTGTTGGGAGGACACCAGGGGGGCTGTGCCACCCCTGGCACATCCACAAAGGCAAACACACCCATACTCTAGCAAACATCTGTTTGAAACCTTAACTAAGGGCATGTAGGCAAGAGATGCACAGCACCAGCACAGTAAGTTAAGGTTCATGCATAGACATTTGACCTCTTTGCCCTCGTATCACTTCTATTTGTGGCTAGCACAACAACAAAAGGCACCACACTACTAGTATCTTCTTCCTAATACACAGGAGCCTCCCAGGCAAACAAATCAGACCTCAGCAGAGGGGCTAATTAAGCGGCAGCAGGAAACGCCAAATGAAAGAGACATCAAGATTAATCTTCTGAAGGAAGACTGTAGCAGAGAGAGCGGGGCTGAAAGGAAAAAGCCATTTCGTACAATATGCATTATTCTGTACGCAGGAGGGAAAAGAACTTCCCTCCCCCATCAGCTACAGTGACAGATGTATAGTACAGGCTGCTATCAGTAGTTCAACAGAAATACAGTATGAGTGTCAGAATGCAAAAGAAAATCTGAGTGTATGGCTGGTTGCCTGCCAAATTAGCTGTGAATGTGGAAAAAAAGACACCATCCGTTGACAGAATTAACAACCATTTGGCTGTTGGAAAGGCAAAGACAGAGACTGGATGGGAAAAACAGAACAAGGAAGGAGACGGGGTGACCTGGTGGCTCAGGAGTCTTAGAGACTCAGGGCCTTTCTTCAGGGTCTTTGGGGCTCATTCCACCCTCTTGTCAAATATTTCCTCTCAGTCTGGTTTAAGACACTCAGGACCCTATCTTACGCTGGTCTAAAGCGCAAGTGGCAAGCGCGAGGCGCAATGGATTTAATTTTTTCCACCTTTGCCGTCCTGTGCCAAGGGCCGGAGTGATATTTTGCCCTGCCCCGCCCTTTGCGCCACCAGCGCAAAGCGGGATACACCTATCAGGTGTGCCCATGTGCCCTCATTAAGTCACAGGCGAGTTTAGGCCGAACATGCAATAAACCAATCAGAAAGTCAGCTCTCATCACCTTTTGCCAGCAGCGCAAGCGGTGTTAGCATGACCGCGGATTTACCAGGAGGAAACAAAGAGAAAAGATTGTTAAAGTGAGGAGACAGATCTCCTGGTTCGAGGAGTGAAAACGCTAGAGCACACAATATATGGAGGATATATAGAGCAGGATGTCTCCAAAACAGCTTCATGTGTAAATAATTTATTTTACATTAACGCCTGCAAAAAACAATACAATAAATGAACCGCAAATGTCATGCAGATATGTAACTGCTTATATTTTAACCTGAAGCACGTTGAAAGTACGCTGTATTTTATTATCATCATCATCACTATTAACTCTGCTGGCTGAGGAGTGGGGGAGAGAGATGGTGCAGTAGAGAGGGGAGGCGAACCGATCCAGTCTAGCCGCGAAGCTTCCTGGTCCTGTTGGCCCACTTGAGCCAGGTGGAGGAGCAGTTACGCGGCTGTCCGTGCTCCTCCTTCTTCTCCTCTCCCACCTAATCCTCATCTCCTCCTCCCATCCTTGCTCCTCTGACCAGCTGCAAAACAATCAGAGAGTGTTTCTGAAGTTTGAAGTGCGCAAAATTATGCAGATATATCCAACCAGCTCTGATAGAAGCACACAGACCTTTTTCTCTCTGAGTTGGGCCGGACTTGTGCGGCCAATACAGTGTCTTGTATATTTTGTATGTTATAGATCATAATTGTTTAAACATTGTTTTCCTGGATCATAACAAACACGTAGACATAAACACTACAGCTCCTCCAGCTGTCATCCTGACTCATCTGATAAAGATGATCTGACAGCTGTGATCCCGGCCCGTGCACACTTTGCAGGTCTGTTTAGATTTATTAGGCTTTATAATTCTATTTTTTTTTTCCTTATTAGTGAGTTTATCTTTAAAGACACACGTGCACGACTGTTTAACATTAATGAAAAGTGTTCTGTGATTGTGGCGCCTCAGGCAAGCGCGAGACACACGTGAACGCTTTTAACTTCAATATTTACACTTTATTCCTGATAGAAAACATATTCAAATAACACTTAACTAATCCAGAGAGAATGACCATAAATTAAGGTGTTTTGTGATTGTGAAGACGTGTGTGTGTTTCGGCCAAGCCTGCCGGGTGCTATCTTGTCCTGAAAGACCACAGACTTTGCACTTTGACCAGGTTTTGGCTGGTCTAAAGCGCAAGTGGTTTTTTACCCCAATGTGCTGAGCACAAGACAGCAAACGCGCCGACCACGGCTTCGTTTTGCCTTTATGTTTAGACCTCCTGCCCACAGCGGCACAGACCCAGCGCAAGTGCATTTGCATTTACACTGGCAGCGCGATGGCTTTGCCGGGCCCTCAATATGAGGTTGACAATTTTCAACATTCTCCCAGCTGTCAAAAACTACATGAAAAGAGCAAAGCCATCAATAAATTGATCCAAATAACGAGTACTGTCAGTGGAGTCTTTTGTGGTGAATATCAGGTCAAAATGTCAAGTTGTCCAATTCTTCGGTTGATGAACAACGCGCAAAACTAATAACATTCCCATGAGGATGGGAACAGGATGCCATCTCCAGCGCGTCCACTCAGTCTAAACTCAACTTTAGGAAAACAACACCTACATCAGAATGCTGCTTGTTGATTTCAGCTCAGCATTCAAAACAATCTCCCTCATGAAGCTGATCGGCAAACTGAACACTCTGGACTTGAGTACCAACCTCTGCAAATGGATATTGGGCTTTCTCACAAGCAGACCCCAGACAGTTTGAATTGGCAGTCTCTCCTCCTTCACATCGTAGCCCCCCAGGGCTTTGTGTCCAGCCCCCTCCTGTTCATGTTCTACATCCCTGACTGCAGCCCCCAACATGGAAAATACTCTATTGTGAAATTTGCAGGTAATACTACCATCATTGGGTCATTGTGAACATCACTGGTACCCATGTACCAAGCATCAGTGACATCTGTGAGCCTAAGTACCTACACAAAGCCCAGAGGACACTAAAAGACAATACTTACCCCAGCCACAGCCTGTTCACCCTACTGTTGTCTGGCAAGAGATACAGAAGTATCCACCACTGTACCAACAAACTGGAGAACAGCTTCTTCTTTCAGGCTGTGAGAATGAATAACTCATCCTCAACACTCCACCATGCAAGACAAATTTGTTTTATTTTTATTTCTATTTCTATGACTTAGTACTTGTTCAGTTAATCTACTGATCGTAATTTTTAAATGTTATTTTTGTGAGCACCAAAAAAGTGAATCACATCTTAATGGCTTTATTCAACACTGTGTTGTAAATAATAAATAAATCTACCTTGTACCTTGAATAACCAGTATGGCTGATGGCAGATAAATGTATACGATGATTTATATTGACATATTGCCCAACCTTAACATGCATCCCGTAAACATCATCCTGCTGCTGCAAATCCCCACAAATGTATTTTAGTCTGTGTCATTAAAAATGCACAATGTCTTCCTGTTTGAGTGATGTTTACTACAGTAGCACCAAAACAATTTGTGATTAATAAGTTGACAGAAAATTAATGACCAACAATTTTGAAAATCAAGTAATTTGCAATTATCATCCAAAAATGACACATTTCACCATGATTTTTCAGTATATTATAGACTTGATGATAAATGGAGAAAACAGCAGACACAAATATGGATAACAGAATGTTTCTTTAAACAAAGAAACTATATATGAGAGATACATTTTTAAAGATTTACAACTTAAGTAGAAATGAATGGGCTTGGGGCTTGGGGCATTGTTTATTTCCTTGTTTCTCTTTCTGTCTACAGTTTTACCCAAAACAAAATAAAATAGAGTTAATTTATCATTTTTATATTAAGCATTTAACATATTTTTACTGGCCAGCGATAATATTTGGATTCAGAGTGTGAGGGTTTCGGGCTGTTTGGTAAGTGAGTAGGCTGACTGCCTGACTTTGTTCTGTATCTAACCCTGACCTTTGACTTTGGAGACGAGGCAGGAAACCAAAAAGGGAAGTTATCCTCCAGGCATTAATAAACGATCACATTGTGGGTTCATTGTCTCTGAACCTGCTGACTTGTATTTTACTACTAAGAGGCTGGCACACTGACCTGGAACAGCATGCATGGGTGCATCTGCGTGTGTGTGTGTGTGTGTGCGGTGAGCACAGTCTCTTGGCTGAAGCTCTGTCTCAATATTTGGCAGCAGGTAGCAGTGAGGTCACACAGCATTTGTATCTAGGACTTTTTCTCCTCCAATTTTGGATGTAGATGGGGTTCTAAGACTAGAAAAACACCCACCAACCCGCCTACACTTACTCTGCAGGAACAACAGTGGGTACTCAGCCAAGTGTGTGTGTGTGTGTGTGTGTGTGCGTGAGAGAGCGAGAGAGAGAGAGACCTTCTCTTGTCCTGTGCAGTGCAATGTTGCCAATCACACCAGGCTAAATGAAATGTTTTTCGTCCGCTTTTACTAAGACAAGAACCTTGTTTGCTCCAAAAAGCTTAAAAAGATAAGAGCATAATATGTCAGCATAATTAAAAATGTCTTTCTCCGCTTTGAAGCTCTTCTTGCATATGTGCATTTTTTAATTTGGTAAGTAGCTGGGCTGTAAAATTAGGATCACATGCTTGTTAGTCAGTGTGTGGCACTGCAGAGGGCTGTTGTGACGGAGCAGTGTGTACTCACTGGCTTTAAGTTATTATACACTATGTGAAACTAAATGGCAACATAAAGAGACAGGGCATGTGATCTTGTCAAACTGGTGAAGCCTGTTTAACAATGCAGTATGTTCTATAGTTTGATGGCAGTATGCCACCACAAAGCCTGATAACACCCCAGCTTTGTTTTCATGTTGGCAAGGGTGTGGTGTTCCTGATATGGACATGAAATGAATGTTCACATCTGACTGGAACTACATGACTTCTTCTTGTCTGATTTGTGCAGGTTTAGCGGCCCTAAAATCCATGTAGTCATTTTGCAAATTCGGCCTGGGACAAGGTAACTGCAATAAAATAAAAGAGAATACACTACTGGATCAAACCCTGTCATTTTTTTAGAGACATATGATTAAAAATACTATCATGTCAGTGCTGAGCTACAGTAACAAAATTAATGGAATTAACTTGGTATGAATACAATTAAAGATTCAATAAAATCACTGAAATATCAAGTGGTACGAGCCCTACAAGCATTGCATTGCTTACCAGGGAAAACACAACCAGAGTTGCTTTCATGCTATCAAAGGAATTAGTATTCAGATTAGCAAGTGTCATTCAGACAGTGAAGTGACATGTAAAGTCAAGTGAGAGATTTATGACAGGAAAGTACTGAAGCGAAATGTTTTCTTTCTTTCATTTTATGATTTAGATTAAAAATATACTGATTTCTCCTTTAAGTTTACAAAAATAAATGAGCAATATATAGTTTCTTGGGTTTGAATGGGGCACTTCTTTCAAGACGGTTCCTCTGGAAATCAACAACTGATTTTTCAATAAGCTGAACTAATTAAACTAAAATTCTCAGGTCAACCCTTTCCCCCTTAAAATCAGTGCCAAATTACATATGATTACCAACAGGAAAAAGAGATGAAATAAACTTTAACTTATCTCATGGGCAGTGGAAAATCAGTAAAACCTATCGCACACTTTCTAAGTCCTTATAAAATATAATAGGAATATTATAAGACGGCTTGAAATGATAATCTAGGTGAACTTAGTGCTCCACGAAAATCGTTTTTTAAATGCAGCATTTATCAAGAGCATTTCTCACCAACATAATGAGCCAGCAGACTATGAAGAATCTCTTTTCTTTCTATAATAACCCTAACATCTTGGAAGGAAAGTCAAACCCATAGAAAGTGGGCTATTAAAGCTGCGTGTTTATGACGGTGAGTAAAACGCCATTTTTCATGCAGTCTTCTTCATATATCTGTACTGTTATTCTTTCTCTACTCCTCATTAAAATGAACTGAAACCATCTGGCTTCTTTTGATCATCCCTCTCAATGTGAACCACTGCAGAATAGATACACCTGCGGCTTGACTGCAGCAAAGTACATCTTTTTATATATAATACGACTGATTCCATGCCAATTCACCTGGTAGACCAAATTTTAATTGCGTATTTTTCAGGAAAATGTGGCTGGGTGCTGTCTAGAATAGGTCCAAGATGAAAGGAGCACAGGTCATTGCTGTCTCACGGGTGTTTGAAAATGGTCATGCAGTCTGTCACATCCTTATAATCAGATAATAGATCTTGAAAAAGAAAGAACACCCTGAGAAATAACGAGAAGAGCCATTTACACAAGTCCTCACAATGCTGGAAATGATGAAACACAAATCTATTTTAATTTAGCTCGAGTCTGATGTGAACCTCTCGATTATATATGAATTAATATTCCTTTCATGTCACGTCTGTGATTCATTCAGACCCACTCAGTGCAATTCACAAGCCATTCGGGAATCCAAAATGCAGCATGTGCAATATGAGCCATGCAGGTTGTGTAAATAAGAAGCAGGAAATCAGCATGAGCGGCGTGAGCTAACTGAGACTCAAGGCTGACCAAAATGAAGTGAAGGAGCTGAGTAAGGCTCAATGGTGAGAAAAAAAAAAAGATGATCTAGAGGACAGTGTGGACTGCAAACAGAGCAGCGTGTCTGATTATCAGTCCTGTCAGGGTGAGGAGCAACATGTTCGGCTACACCGTCGATGGAATTTGAATTATACAGTAATTTCATACAAATAAAGCATCTATGTTACAAAATAATGAAGCCATTAATGAGACTCCGGCCTGATTTACAATTTTACTCCTCCATTGTAGAATGTAATGAAAGAGAAAAAGAACCTGAAAGTCTAAATCAGTGGAAATCTTATCCAGAGTGACTTGCGAGGACTGAGTAGGAGGGTGTGTGCTGTTTGCTTTGGGACATAAGTATGCGACTGAATTGAAAATCAATTTTTATTTCATTAATTTCTATTGAGTTTTTATGTACGGCTGTTGCCTTTGTTTTCATGCTCTACTAATTCCACAACAGCAGACTGGTTTCATGAAGCAGTCACCTCCACCTGACAGCCAATTATGTATCAGTGTCTTTTAAATCTGAGTACTACCAACACCGTAAACTCTGATGACGGTTATTATAATGTTTGAATGAATTTATTCAGAGTTGCAACCTGAAAATAATTAAATGAATCCCTCAAAGCTGCATTAATTGTGGCACCAGAAATGTAAAACACAAAGCTAACAAATTAATCACAATTTTTAAATGTTACTGCGAATATAATATTATTAATACTATTCACACATCCTGTCGACACAATGCAAAATTAGCATTTGTTTGAAGTTGTGTTTCTGACCATCTGACAATTGTTGGATTAAACAGAAAGCTATAAACAGCTGAAACCTTCAGCACCACTTTCTGGGGAGGATTGTGCACAAGTTAGCTGTTTGGGCTCATGTTAGCGTGAGACACAGACAGTGCACGCTGTTTAGCAGGCCTGAATCTTGAGGGTTTAATTCAGTGAGTTTTTTTTTGCTTTGATTTTTTTTTGTCTGAACCGTGATCATTCATTATAAACCGCAGATGACTCATCCTGCACTCTTTCCGCAGGACACGGAAAGAGAATACACCCATTCACCGGAGCAGACTTCAGGCTTAACTGAACAAAACTTTACAACTTCATTCATTGATTTGGGTGAAATGGACAGATAACTTTAGCTTTGTTGTTTAAGTAGCTGTTAGCTACTGTTAGTAGGTGCCAGAACCGAGCTCAGTAGCCTCCCAGTGAACATGACCAGGAAGAACACAGTCTCTGAGTCTGAGCAAAATACAGTACAGAGAGATAGCTTTACTCGTTGCTAAAGTATGTTAGCTAACTGTTAACAGCTATTAGCTTGGTGTCAGAAGGCAAACACGGACAGAAAACGAGTTTGGTATTGTAACCTGTTCACCGTGATCGATCGTCTCCACTGGACTCCGAGGCTGTTTGGTTCCGGTCTCTCAGTCCAGGAAGAGTCAGCACTCTTTCTCTTACATCTGTGGCCTGCTTTAGCGGCATGGCAAGTGGGGGGGGGGGGTGGGGGGTGATGCACAGCTGTTTCAATCTTCACCAATTCCTGAGGGAAATATCACTCCCTTTGGCTGCAAAATGCTACCAGCAAGTCTCTTAACTTTGTCTGCCTGTTGTTTGGTGTTGGGCAGAAAGCACACAGCAGGTTTATCAGAATTCTCACTGAAGAAGGCAGTGAATTTAAAATAGCCACTAAATGAATTTACTGTGGGTTTGTTTAACTGTAAAGTTTAATTCATCAGTGTCCTGTTTGACATTAATTAAAGTAAACTGATGACCTATGATAACTTGGCCATTGTTAAATGATAAGATATAAATGCTTGGGTAACTTCTCAGATACACTGACACAGACCCATTATAACAGTACTGTGCAGCACATCCCACTGCAGGTGAGAGACACATTTAGAACAACATGAGACGAGTCAACATGAGACGGCTCAGCTAACAAATCAAACTGTGAGAAGATGGAAGACAGTAGGCAAATCATCAGACAGAGAGTTCAACGGGTGCATGCAGTATCGTTGTGAGGACAGGTTTGGCACCATATACGTATCAGACAACACAGAGACGAAAGTCTCAGAAGAATGTCTGCAGGGGTTTCAGAGGAAGAAAGCTATCATATGGAAATGATCAGTATATAAAACTTATAGGACTGGTTTCACTACCATATAATGACAGTAAATAAAGAGTTTCAGAGACCGTTGGTCCTCGGGGCTCAACAGTCACAGTGTGTGAGAAACACACAGAAAAAGCTAACCTGAAGATTACATTAACCTGTCAGCATTAAGACAGCAGAACGGATACTGAGTCAGCCAAACCTGGACAAAACTGTAAGAAAACAACGTTAAATGGACAGACAGAGATACCAGCTGTGTTCTCTGTTGACTACATGAGGTGGAGATAGAAAAATTATTTCCTGCTGTAGAAAAAAATGACACTGAAAAAAATATGCAGGAAGTAAAGACAATAAGTTGTCCTACCATCTAGTCCAGGACAAATCCCGGTCTGTGGGCCTCTTGAACAGTTCATTATACAAAAACAAGAGCAAGAGACATGCGCTGTCTGGCCACTTGGATTATGCCGATACAAAGCAATGCTGTCAGTTTGTCAGATGATCAATAATCCTGGATCAGTAAGTCTGGTCCAGGTGAGTAGGCTGCCAGTCCATTGAGGTTGGGTATAAAAACCGCCAACCTCTCTCTCCCAGCCAATTACTTTTGGTCTAGTCCATTGTAAATTTATCTGAGCCCTGCTCCTTTTCTGCCTCTACGAGGTGGATAAATTTATTTATTTATATTATTTATTTATATATGTTTGGCGCTGTTACCAGTCAATCATGTGAGCCGAGAGAGAGAGCTTGAGGGCACCAGCAGCGGAGAGCAGAAAGAGCAGCCCATTGAGAGCCCAGCAATATAAGTTCAACTGTTAGTCAAGGCTTTGCAGCTGAAGCAGTAAGAAAAACACAAAGGCATGAAATAAACAAGGTTTGGGTTTGGCTATTCAGCTGTATTGGGTGTCTTTTGTTTAAAACGTTTTCAACTTACATAAAGTGGATGTGCTCAATGTCATTTTTTATGAATCAAGCAATTGGGCACTTCATTAAAAAAAGGTAGTTGTGCTCCATTAATCTTTTTTATAGGAAATGTTCAAAGCATTGTTATGCATGAATTAGTATTTTGGCATTAAGAAATTAGAAACTAACCACCATTATAGCCCATTTTCTTGTAAAAGGATTTAATGAAGGTATCACTAGGGGGGGATTTGGTTGGCCAGTGTGAGTTAAAAAGGGTCATTTTTCATTCCTAGTCCATCCCTGTGACAACATGAACACCTGGAAAATGTAAGAGGTCTCCTTTGTAGTGTAATGTCCCCTTTTCTTGAAAGCTGTGACTTATAGATTTACTTTTGGTGAACAAATTGTAAACTTATGATTTATTGCTGAGTTGCAAGGAATTAATGATGGCACATTTCTCTGGCTGGTGTATGACTGCAAATGACTACAAACGGGTAACGGGTAACGGTTAGAAACAGCAGACTCCTGTGTCTAATGTGTGGTTGACCCATCCATCCACCCTGACATCCCTAAGATGACTCTGTGTTTTTACCCCATCAGAATTTCTACATTCATAAGACGGGTTTGTCACTTGAAACGACTGGTGCGGTTGTTTTTCTTGGGAGGACAGTCTCAGTCTATCCACCAGACAATAAACAAAAAAGTCCAATTCATTCATGTGAGGCATGTAAGAACAAATTTTAATAAATGTGCGACAATTTGTGCACCTGCCACAGAACACAAGAGGAGACACACAGTTCGACACCAATGTGTTTTTGACATGGAAATATAAAGAACATTTTCCCTACGCACATGGTCAAGAAGGTTATACCATCACAGTGCAGTGCGAGTTCTGCTTATCATCGACTACGCTGCTTTCAGCATCAAAAGTCTCCACATCTAATTAGAAGAAGCTCCTTGAAGTAACTTTGAGTTCTTTTCTGTGATGCCAGTGTGCTCTGACATGCTAATGAGGATCTAATGTTAAGGACAGAGGGTGTTGTAAGCTGTACTGATTGTAGTGCCCCCTGAGACAAATTGTGATTTGTGATTTCTGGCTATATATATGTAAAATTTGGCTTGACCTTCTCATTAGTTTGGCTAACTAGCAGGCTAATTAACTCAGCCTTAGCCACAAATATGAACCATTCATTCAACACATGATTTGCAGTGCTCTGTGTGAACAGTAAAGGGATCTCTCCAGTGAGATTGTTCCCAAAAGCAAGGTTAACTACATTTGGACCCAGACAAATGGGCTCAGCAAGACATTTTTAAAGTTTTCCAAAAGTAATCCAAAGTATTTAGAAGATGTTACTTGAGTAATCGAATATGGAATACGTTACAAATTACATTTTGGTAGTGGAATATGTTTTAAAAGTAACCCACCCAACACTGATACAATTAATATTTATACATAAAAAGAAATGTATTATTCCACCTGTAAGTTAATGTCTACCATTAAATTTTCTTGCAGTAAAAGCTGCACACTGCTGTGATGTTTTGTTGCCTTTTCACAGTTTTTTGTTGGAAAAAAAAAGGCCTGTTTTAGTCAATTAGATGATTCAGCCATCTGCATGTTTTCTGTAACAAAATGTGACTTTTAATTGGATTACAGTCAGTGTTGTTAATTGTGAAGCCTGTTCGTATATGAATGTACATATGGATGTACAGTTGGAGGATGATATGTCTGACTTGCTGGACCACATTTCAGATGCAGCCAACGATACCATGTGTGTCTTGTGCAGCTTTACAACCAATCACTTCCTTCCTCTATAATGACACGTCTCTCCCCATACTCTTCATCAAAGGCGAGGGTTGGTAATTTGCTGGGTGAAGTGACAGCCAGGTGAGGTGCAGACAGAAAGAAGGCAGGTCCTGCATGTTTCACACGCAGCACAGAGCCTCCTATATTGCCTCCTATACTGCCGCCTACATGACCTCAGGGGACAGTTATACAAGCAGGCCATGCGAGGACACACACAGGAATGTACTCTATGAGGACAGCCACATGGATACACAAGCACGAAAATAAATCAGAACATTCAGTGATGTCAAAGCAACACACAGAAGCTATTATTCATATGCACGGGTGCATATGTACCAAGCATTTTGAGTAGGAATGTGTAGGAATGAGGACACGCTTATTGTATAGTGTGCAGAATTACCAACTATCACACACACGCACAAACCTTCCCACTTGTCACAACGAGAGCTCAGTATGGGTGACCTTGGATGCCGTAAGCTTTGCCAGCAGCTGAGCCAAGAAGACCAGGACAGCGAGGAGGGCAGGAGGGAGGCAGCAGCACGGTAGACAGATGACAGGGGAGGAGAGGCAGAGGAGCCAAAGTATGAACAGATAATTAGGAGGAAAAAAGAAGACGGAGAGAGTTGAGGCGGCGAAAGGGAGCAGGAGAAGTTGAGAAGGAATGAAGAATAACAAGGAGAGGGGAGGATGAGGAGCACTGAGGAAGAGAGTGGAGGTGTGAAAAGCCATGTATATGGATTAGCTGGAAACGTCTTCCTATGGTTGCATAGCAACCATGCCAAAGTCATGAAAACTGAACCCTGTGCAATCTGCCAAAAAGGAAAAAAAAAAGTACCACTCTGTGCTTTTCAGGCACTCAGAGACCGAACAACTCCCCCATTTGTGCATCACGCACACACAATTCCATACATCAACCTACGCACGCACAAATCCCATACAGCTTTTGAAGGCAGAAGGGACGTGGTTAAGGAGTGACGACAGAGGAACAGCTTAAGGGATGGGGAGATGAAATGACGAGAGACGGAGCAGAGGACGACAGCAGGGAGAAAGATGAAGGAAGTTATAAAAAGAAAAAAGCGAGCTGAAAGCTGATTATTTATGAACAATACCATTTGAGGCTCGCAGGAACACGTCTTCTGTCGTAGCTTCTAGATATTGTCAGTTGCTCTTTGTGTAAATGCAAAAATGCCTTTGAACGCTCTTCAAACCTCCCACATCGGCACTCACATCTATTGTTTTGGATAAAATCGGATTGTATCTCTTTAGATAAGGCAATCTAAGTTAGTCATGCAAAAGAAGATAAACGCCTTAAGTGATGTTTTGGGTAAAAAGTAGCAGTAATCCTCACTATCATAGTTTTGATCAAGTTGTTTGAACCGTAACACTTTCATTTCCACTACAGTCAGCCCTTTTCCATAGACAGCAAAACTAATAGCAGTATCACTCAGAACGGTATAACATCCTTGCTTTAAACTGTATTTCAAAGTATGACAGCCTAAGCTTTAGTCTGGAACAATATCTGACACATACAGGGAACAGGTACTGAGAAAGCATCTTGAGTGTCACTGTAAAGCACACATTGTACAGCTGAGGAAATAAGCAGTAATCATCAGCAGAAAACACTCAAGCTGCATGGATGTTTTTTTGTTTTGTTTTTTGACATTTGAACACAGTGGTTCCCAAAACTGTTTCTGTTTGAGTGTAGATTTTTTATGCTTCATAAAAATCTGCCAACAAACACCCACACTGATGTTCTGATTCCACTTTGTTCTGTACATGAAGTCCTAAAAAACATGCTTCAATTCTCAACACAAAGAAAAAAAAACAACAACTGAGATTTTACTTGTTGGCCGTGTCATTCAGCCCTGCCTCCTCCATACAATGAATTAACACAGTATGTACTGTTTTATTGAAAAGGGACAAGCAGAAGTCTCACTGCTGGCATTGAAAGTACAAACACTCCAGGGAGCAGCCAATTAATATTAGGATGCCAGTGGGTTTTAGTCAGCATACCGTGGGTGGTTGTATCTTCTGCGGGTAGCCTTCTGGTCAGTTTGTTGTAGGCAAACTCATATGACGGCTTCCCACAGAGGAGCCACGCAACTTTCTTTCTTGAAAGACAGCCACTGGAGGCGAACCAAGGCAGGAATTTCCCCCCTCAGATTGATGTTATGCCCCTCAAAAAATGATCGGCTCTGGAGTCACACCGACCTCGATGCCCCGCCTGCACTACCCCATCTAATTTTACTTCTCCTCTGCCTCTTTCCTCTCCTTTTAAACACAAATGTCTTTTGTTAAAATTCTGGTTGGGAAACTGCTGCACACACAGCCAGTGGTTGGATTCTGAGCCTGGTATGAGCTGCTGGAAAACCGGAAAATTTACGTGTGATGACTTGCAGCAGAAACAGAGCACTCAGGATAAGCGCAATAAAAGGAGCGCTGACGTGATATAAGCTCTCTTCGAGGATGAAGCCTGTTTGTACTCGATGTGATGATGTTACTGCAGTCAGTCAGTGTGCATTACAGTTACAGGATGGAACGGATAGAAGCTTACAAAAATGCACAGGTAGAACATTTCAATAAGGAATTAATGGGAGTCATAAATATATATATATATTTTCTGCATCATTGTATACAGTGCAACAGCACAACAGGCTGTAAACTTTACAAGCCAGGTCTCTAAATACAAAAACCACAAAACTAACTGATGGATGAGGAGAGGATAGACAGAAATGCAGAGCAGCTTGATGCACTGTCAGCCACCTCATCCATGCAGGCACACCTGCAGAGGGGCACAGGTGATGCTTGCTGTTTGTTCTCGTTTTTGTCACTGACGGGCTCAGATTGTAACTGTTAGTGTCTGACAACAATATGAAAAGGATCGTGGCCGTGAGAGACCGCATTTTAGAGTTTCATTACTTTGAGATACCAACTTGGACTTTTAAATTGCTGCTCTGGCATTTGGCCTTTGTGCCCTCAAAAAACTGACAACACCAAAAGGTAAAGTGGCCCTGAAATGATGAAATTCCAGGCCTGATGTGTACACTAACAAACAGAGAAAATTCAAATATCAAAATAAAGCATATAAAGTGATGAAGGGAGGTGGGGTGACATTCTTACCCCACAAACATCACATCAGCAGGGCGCTTCAGTGTGGCGTGACGACAGAGTCCACGCCACACCGAAGCATTGGTCTATACCGGTTCCATCTTGTCCGTGCATTTTAATGTGTCAGCAGCATATGAGAAGCTTTCTGTGCAGTGCGCAGTTTTCCTTTAATATGTGTGAATATTCTTGGACTATTTTTCCATCAACACAATGCATATGATTGTGTTATAAGCAGTGTGTGTGTGCGTAGTGAGTGTGTGGTTGAGCAAAAGAGGGAGACTGCCGGTGGCTACGCTCGGAGCAGGCAGGTGTTGGTAATCAGATCAGAGGAAAAGTTTAGTGGTGAACTTGTCTACTGGCGGTAAAAGGGAGATAATATTTTGCCCATGAATAAACACTGCAGTAGAAGTTCAAGATGTTCCTGTGACTTGCTTCCCAGCTGCTGGGTAAAGCGAGGGCAGAGTCTGTGGGATTACAAACCAGAGCAGTGGAATGGCTCTCTGGGTTGCAAAATGTACATAAATATATTTATTCAGCATTAAGGTCGCGGTTGCACTCGTGAGACGCAGCTGAGACACACGTCTGCACGGAACCAGTGCAGACAGCAGCATACATTAAAATGAGAGCGTTTCTGTTGCTTGAGACGTGAGTGTGAGGAACGCGTCTGACATGCTCGCGGTGGAGACACGGGGTTAGCCGCATGTCAGCAGACGACCAACAAAGGGCCGTTTAAGAAGACGAATTAGGGAACAATTGTATTAACATGTCTTTGGATGCCTTTGAATCACTCACCAGTTTAGGAGCCAATTTATGGCCTATAAACTGTGTGATAATGGACTGTCCAAGACGAAAGCTGACAGTTCAAAACTTGAGATGTCACAATCACCAACAGCATATTTAAAGCTTTGGCGACAAAGTTACTTAGTTACTAACTGATAATTACCTGTGTCTAATGGCCGATTATGATAAGAAAACCGATAATAACACACTTGTATTTTAAAAAGCTCATACAACCTGTAGTTTACGCACATGTAATGGTAGGAAAGGCTCAGATGTAGCAAGAAAAGATGAATAATTTAATATTCCATAGCTCTGAGTGAACCAAATCTAACTGACATCACTGTTAAAACAAAAACAAATTACAACTCTGACTCTTCAAATGTTCATTTACTTTTTCTAGTGAGGTATATGAAACTTCACAAACGTTCACGTAATATCATCTGTTAAATCAAGTAATAATATCAGTGGATAATTGCATCCCTATTTCCTAGTCTTAGTCTTCCAACTGAGATTTTATTAGGCTCATCTCAGGCTCTCAATACCAGACAATCGGAGATCTCCCCATTTAGCGATTGTCTGGGGATTTCTAAATGCAAGGTAGCTGCTTGAACGGCTGCAGCTGCTAACAGAAGCCCCTCATATATTTTTTAGGACACGCCTTACCGGAAATAATTCCCTTGCCAGTAGTAAGCAAATCACTACTGCATGACACTGCCTGGGTATGAAGGGCCACACCGAAGACTATGGATTGGTCCTTTAGTGCAGGTGGTTTTTAAACACTGGCTTGTTTCCACACAGTTTTAACAATGACAGCTGAGAGACTGTCCTCAGTCTCTACTGAGGAAATTGTTTAGAGACCGACTTGTGACTGGAGGCCATGTCTTGCAAGATAGTTGTTATTACAAAGTGTACAAAGATCTTGAGTCATCACCAGGGATGTCCCAATTAAGATGTTTTGGCCCATACAATCAGTGACGGCTGAAAATGAGAAGCTGCTAGCAGAATGTTTCGTACACTCCTCTTTGCTAATGATAATTAGCACTGTGGCTCGACAAATCCATGTGTTCGTCGCCAACCTCTCTGTCTGAATGCAGTTCACATTTTAGCGCTGCAACGCTAGCAGGCTAAGAATCACAGTTCAGAAAAAAAGGGGCAAAATTTTGACCAGCTTTATCTTAACCCAAACTTTTTCAAATGGACGTTTGTGCCAAGTCTGAAGAAATTCCATCGAAGTATTCTTGAGATATTGCATTCACAACAGAACAGGATGGATGGATGGACGGATGGACAGATGGACAACCCAAAAACATAATGCCTCTGCCCGCGGCTGTCCCTGGAGCAGAGGCATAAAAATGGAAATCTACTGCCACAAGACCAACTTGTAATAAAATGGAGATTATATGTACTCATGCCATTTGCGGTTCCTATTATCATCCTGAAATAGTGAGCTGAAGGCAAACGGGAACAGTCACAGTCATTAGTCTCATTACCTATTCATTAAAATGTACCCTAACACTGCAGTGATAGCACAGATATCACTGCTGTCATTAAGTCAGTGCAATATCCTGATCAGCTGGCTGCCGCAGACTTATCCCTCAATAAAATCTTTAGCACAGGCCCGACGAGCAGCATGGCACCTCTGATTTAAATGTCATCATTCCTCTTTGAGTTGTTCCTACTGGTTCATACACATTTACAACACTAAGATACTAAGCAACTACTTTTGGGGATTGTATATGCCTCGAATATCTGGAATATCTATGTCAATATCTGTTAAACAGTTGCTAAGGAAGACAAAAGACATTCCCTTTCCCCTCTGACTTCTGTAGGGAAATCACAGTGCTCTGATCACATGTCCACTTATCTATCTCTTTTAATGTCCACTTTCTCTCAACCCAGCACTCTAAAAAAAAATCCTATTCAGTAACAGATCACATGCGAGCGTTTGTCTGTCTTTTCGAGAGACCAATGACCCACTTAGCAGGTCTGTACCCAGTCTTGTGGGCAGACACTTATTAGCTGTGCTATTCTACAATCTATACACAGTGTGCTGTCCTACATTCCAGCCAGGGTTGCAGATATCCCTGCAACAGTGTGACTATAACACATCAGGTGTCACAGCCAATAATTTTGATTGAACAAAACAGGCCTGAGCGACGCAACCAGGAGGCAGCTTTGGGGAGTAGCAAGAGCCTTCTAGCATTTTTAAATATTTCAACTAAATCTAGTGAACTGACTGTTTGCTAAATACCTCCTCCAAACAGTGACTGTCCAAGTGTAGCTCAGCAAATATAAACAGATAAGTCAGGCCTGTCAATCTCTGGATTTCTTCTAGAGGATGATGAATAGTGGATTTTTAAAGACGATAGTTTGGAGCAGGGAAAAAAAAAGGTTAATCAGCTGAAAACCCCTGCAAAAATGTTTGACGTGGTCAGAAATCAACAATCTTTGACTTTATTAGAGACTGGACCAAAACAGAGAAAGCATGGTAGTAATTGAGCATTAACCACATTAGTTTGTGGAGTTACAGGTTACATGAACAAAAGCCCCATTTATTTCACTTAACACAGTCACTGTGTACTATCACCAGACTTGAGATCAAACTGGGCTGTATGTGGTCCATGAATTAAAATGAGTTTGACAACCCTGGTCTAAACCTTGTCAGCATCCAACAAGACAAAACAAAAAGTGACAGACTCGCGCAAGATACGAAAACAACATTGCAGGGAAAAATGAGTCCAGCAGTCAAACTCAAATTGATATTCACCACGATCCAAGAGAATCAGATAAAGATGGACAAATGTATTTTTGATGCGTCTCCATGTCTACATTGTGCACTCAAGCTTGAGGACATGTTAGCTGGGCGTGTATTAGAACTTGAAAGTCAGGATACTGGAAGGGAGCTGCTCCCTTACAAAAAGAACATATGGGTTAAATTTACATATGGATTACCATGGCCTGCGGTACATGAAGGAAGTGTATTTGTCAAACATAAGCATGCTTTATGTACACACACACACACATTCGCAGCTTATCACGGAACATTAGGAAAGTGGCGATTAGTAGTTGTTCACCTTACAGGCTGGTTTGATTCAGTGTCACCTTGTCACAGAAGCCTGCAGCCTCATACATGCACGACAAACGGGCCTCATGCAAGAACACTTTCGTATTCTTATCTTAAATTTCTCATGCCACGTCACACTAAACAAACACTCGCAACTTCAGATAACTGTAAATGATCCAGTTGTGCTTATCTGAGAGCACACGCATGCGATTTGTAAATGAGCACAATTAATAATAATACCCAATAATACCACATACGGTTACACTTCCTGCCCGATATGTCAGGAAGTGTGTCATCAGTAGTGGAATTAAGAGACCTGCTAAAGCGAAGAAACAGGGAAACAAGTCCAACGAGTGGTTGGACTCTCACTGAAATAAAGAAGAAATGTCTCGATATGAAAATGGCTTCAAAGAAAAGAAACTAGCCTCGCCACAGCAAGGGGCTTTATTTGAAGATTTACAAGTAGATTATAATTTGAAATTTAGTCAAACAGAATGATGTGGACATAATTATGAAGTGCAATTTATTTTTCAAACTCAAAATGTTTTCAAACTAATGAAATATACATTCATTAGTGAAGAACTTCTGCATATGACTCAACAACGGGTCTGGACGACTCGTAAATTGTATTCATATCTGAAAGAAAATTCAAAATACGTGAAAATGAGACAAGTTCTCCTAAATCACTTGTACACACCACTTTCTGTACATATGAGTGGTTCTTGTATGAGGCTCAATGTGTCTCTAAGATAAGGAACACTGAAGTCTCAACTAGCTGGTTAACATAGAGCTAAAAAAGTTTAGACATTACACTTACATTCACCAGAAACATATTTTCAAATGAATCCTGATGTTTTTATGATTTTGCTGTTAAACACATGTTAGACCTATCAATTTCATGAGGTTATAACAAGCCAAAAAACTGAGAGGATTTGAGTAAGACAACAGTCAAATTTCCATCCAAATTTAGTGCAAATTTTATTCTGTTATTTTTTTCAGAAAGACTTCTTGTCAGTCCAAAACCCAAATTCAGTTTAATATGATAATAAAAAGAGAAAAACAGAAAATCTCCAGATTTGAAAACAGCATTTTCTGCCATTTTTGCAGGAAACACTTCTTTCACAACTAACTGCTTATCAAAACACTTTAATACTTTATTTCTTTTTTTATCACATGCCTAGAGGGGCGAGTGAGTTTCTAGATTTACTAGCCCAATGTGGCATTTTACTTGCCCCAGGCAAGTGGAAAATCTCTTCTGTTGAGCCCTGCATGTGGTCCGCCAATACAATTTAATTTGTAGACATTAATTCATAGCCCTGTTATGAAAAATTGTCATTGTAATCCTATCTGTTCTGGTGTTTTAAAAGAGGGCAAGGAAGTGCTCCCCCATCCTGTGTGCAAAGGCCTACATTAAACAAAAAAAGAAATTGATTTGGCTTTATACAGCTGAAACTGAGCCATAAAAGGCCTTAATTGGCTCTAATCCTGAGGATCAGCTTGGGACATTACAACCAAACACTGAGCTACCACAAAGCACTATGCCTGCATTGTCACTGCTACTTCATTTGACTGAAAAAAAAAAAAAAAAAAAAAACCTCAGAGGACTCAATTTGGGTCACCACACAGATTGTGCAGCACCATGGCAACGTCCCCTTTGACCCTAACCTGATGACGGGTTCATCCCACGGTCAGCTGTCAGCTGGATTCTTGACATTCAAATTGATCACGCAACATCAACAAAACAGGGAGATATAGATAAAAGAATTAGGACAATAAGAGCGGCGGTAGTGGCGGTGGATTTGGGGGATGCTCAGATGGGAACAGGGGTTTACTTGTCTCGCGGTCCACCCGTATTATCTGGGCCTCATGCCAAATTATTCAAACCTACTCAGCAGCACTTTATGGTTTTGTAAATGAGGCCTGGAAAACAACAACAGATGACCAAACACCGCTCAAAGATGCTGGATGCTGTGAGCTGCTTCATTAAGGCTTCATGCGAGTGAATGGAAATGAGCTGGAGTGTTTGTTGTGCTGTCAGAGCATTCAGCGTCTCAATCATGCCTCGTCAGAATGGAGCAAATTATAAGATGATGAGCATGATGAGCACAAACAAAAAGAGGGATTTACACGCAATCAAATGCGTGTACACAAAAAGATACTGATACACGTAAAGATGTACACACGTCCACCCCCCACAGACACATACACATGTTTGTGTTCCCCTCACAGTGTGGGCATGCAAGATATCTGACTGTGCTTTGATTTGGTCGGCGAGGTAAATGTCACAAAGGATTTTAAATGATGGATGGCTCTGCTGATGGTACATACACAGACAAATGCTTAAAAACTGTATATAGGCTGCAAACTGAGTGAGAGCACACAAAAGGAGTTGGGGGAATACGATTAATTCCACCAAATGTCAGACAAACATTTCTCACATTCATACACCAAACAAAAGATAAGCTTATAACAACAACCTGATGAGACTTCTATAATCCATTTTTAATTAGAGGCTTTTCAAACTATTTCTAGTAATATCAGTTTTCCAGATTGTTACGTAAAGACAACATTAAGCTGATACTTAAACACAGATGAGTCAATGCTCAAAACAAGGTCATTCGAGAGTTATTTGCAAATGAATTCATTTTCATCATCATCATCATTTTTTTAAGTAGAGATGAACCTGATTTAAGGGTGTCAATGATGAATTATTCATCGACTAATCAACGTTAAGAATGATACTGATTAAAAATATATTAACTGATAATCAATTGATAGTTAAGAAATTGCAGTAATAGTGACTAATTTGACATTGTTTTGTCTGGTGGAGGCATGTGTTGAATAAGCAAACTTAAACTTATTTAAAACACAAACAGGAAAAAAAAAAACAGGGTGGAAGACATTGTGGAAGTACGGCATTTCTGTTTGTTTCTTATATTGATTTGAGGAAGTTTACAGTCCCTTCATTGCTCCATACATATCCGATATTTTTGTCCGTCTTTATTTTTCATCTCTCCAGTAGAGCGGACGCTTCAGTGGATGTTTTAGTCACATGCTTGGTTTGTGTCATGATTCATTCCCTAAGTCTGTACCCATTGAACTTTAGTGTCTATTGATGCATCAACAATTCTGACTCAGACAATCGTGAAAAAAGAAAGCTCAAGTTTTATTACTTGCAAATTGAAAATGAGCATAAAAAAACATGTGGTTACAAAACACACTTAATGTCTCCACTGCAAGACATACACCTGACCTGACAGCAGTTCTTCGGTCTAAGGCCCAGCAGCACTTTTCCCATTAGAGATGATATTTACTGGTGAATAAATTTGATAGTGATAAAATCATCTCACTGCAGATTTAAGTGCACAGAACAGAGTGCTTAAAACTCCTGGCATTAAAAGTTGGGACACCCATGATCTGGGGCATGCTGGGAAACCATCCGTGTTTCCATGTGTTGACAATGGATATTCTGACTCCCAACTGGGGCTGAACATTAATCATATCGCCTGTCGGAAACAGCGCATTGCAAATGAAGATGTCACCCTTGGGCCCAGAGGCTTTCATCTGTGGCTCTGATCTCGTGTGTGAACAAGACTGAAAATAAATCGAACCCTTTGTACATATTATTCTCACAGCTTTTTTGTATGTTAGCTATAAAAAAGCAGGGATTATTTAGTAGAATATGTGCGCTCATGTGACTGACTCAACCAAAATCCTCCAGGCGAAAAAAGTGAAAACCGTCTATCTATTCAGAATGCTGATGATCTCTTTGGAGTTCCCTGCGAATAACATTATACACCCAAGATCTCTATTTCTGCTCATCAAAAAGCAGACAAATTGTATCCCGACAATGGTATTTTAGAGAATCATTTTTTCTCTATTGATTCTGCTCAGGCAGCGTGGTGAGCTCCTGTCAGCTGTTTGAGGCTCTTACACTGTTATGTTCTTGTCGTACTGTGAGGCACTTTGGAGGAAAGTACTGACCAAATGGCAATTGTGAGGTCATTCATTTCCTACTTCTGGGTCTGGAAAAATAAGGTCCGCTCCAATATCTACACTTATAGTATTTTCCAGTAATTAAGTGTCTACTTGTGTGACATGTTTCCAGTATCCAGTTCCAGTTGCTATCACAGCCTAAGTGCTTGTTAAGACCGCAAGCATTTTTTGAGCAGACAGGAACATTCTTAGTTAATAAGCCAAACTGTCAATATAACACATATTATATACTTAACTATGAACATAAAAAAAATAAATCTTATCTGAGAAACTAATCAGAATCAATATAAATGAGAATCATGATTCTTACGTGAATCAATTTCTTTCCCCACACCACTATGTATGAGGTTGTTATCAGTGTTGTAGTCAAGATCTAAACTGAGACCGAGTCATGACTAAAACCACAGTGTATCAAGACCAAGACAAGACCAAGTTGAGAAGACCAGGACCAAGACAAGAGAAAACAACATAGTTAGCTACCTTTGCTTGAATCACTTACACTTAGCTTACCTTTCTTTATGCTTTATTTGTCTAAGACAGAAACAAGACAGAGTAAAAATGCACTAGTTTCCAAGACAAGACCAAGACCTTCAAAAAATGGTCTTGAGACCAAGACCGACCTCAAGTCCTGCAGCACTAGGTAAGTATGCATTAAGTGGGTTAAGTATATGGTGTGTTGGCATTTTCCAGAGACATGGACATGTACTCAAGAGCAGCCAGTGTTGGTTTTGGGATGGAACAATATTTTTCGTTTCATTTGTTCGTTTTGTCCCCAGTATGAAGGGGCCTTTAACGATGGATCGAAGGAAAGTACAACAGAGCAAAGCAAGAGGTGAGGGGGCAGACAGAGGAAGGTCTTGGTTGTACAGGAAATGCTTCCATTAGCAGGCCATTAGGGTGGTTGTTGGTAATTTCATGTGGGCTTAGGGCAGCATAGATCACAACAAAGAATATGCCTTCAAGTCCATCATCACACCTGCCCTGCTCCACACTTTGTCGGCTGGATGAGTGGTAGATAAGCTGACGAAACGACTGACTGGCAACCTTTCTGACGCACAGTCTGACTAACCCAACTACGAAAAAGGCCAAGAAACTGTGTGGAGATGGACAAATTGTTCAACGTTCAGGTAATTAGCACAGCCATTAGAGCGTAAGTGCTTATTTTTAACAGCTACAGAGTATATTCCATAACCTTTAATAGTGTTTCAGAACCAGAGTGCTGCTGTGCCTGATGGTGAGATATAATCTGCCTTCCCACTTCTGAAAACTAAAAGAAAGATAGATTATATAAAAACTAACTCGCTTATGATGACACGTCTCAGCTTTTATGTAGGTTAATGCATTTTTTGCCTTTGGGTCCGTCATGTACTCATGTTCATGTAGGGCTCGCAACCAAAATTATTTATGCAACGTTTGAAGGACTCTATAATTTAAGCTGAGGGGAGAGTTTGCATCTTACAGTACATGTTCAGCGGCTCTGAAAGGGTTGAATACCCACTAGCTTATAAAGGCATTTAACTGAGAGACCCAACTCAGTGCATGGATGCAACTTCTTTTTCTTATCACAAAGCTCTGGAGCTCAGAAACACCACACTGGAATAACTGGGATATATGATGAACTTAATTCCCAACTGCTGTGCTGCAGCAAATTCAGTGTGTAACAGAACATATCAGATTATATCACAATTTTCTGAAAAATGTGCTTTACAAAGCAGAAATTGCAATTTCATGGTGTACCACAGATTATGCTCAGTCAGCATTCTTTCATTTTATTTTTTAATTATCATATTGGATTTCTTACCATATTTTTTGAGAATTATTCAATGTGGACTACACCACCTATTCATAGTGCTGAGGTTTCTGAGCAATTCCCTTGTTTGTTTTTAACACATTTTGTTTATGAAATCCCTCACTGCGTCTGTGCTTCACTGAAGACTCTCACCTCCTACCAGTTAAGCTTTCTTAAGTTCTCCCCTCATTGTGTACTTTGGCTTTCACATGAGAACCCCAGGCCTACAGTAAAAGCACAAATATTCATGTGGGATGGGTGTAGGGCTGCATCATTAAGTGATACTTTTCTGCATGTTTCAAGCAAAAATGTCCTTCTACCTTTCTACCTGTTTGTCTGTTCTTTGTCATACATATCAATATAAGTACTACTGAAACTAAACCTCAGTCCGGAAAGCTTGTATAGTTTGTGTAATGTAACTTCTGTGATGGCATCCTTTAGTCATTGTAGGGTGCTGTGTGGGTTGTGAAATTGTGAGCAACTGACAGGCTGAGAGATGGCACCGCTGAGAGTTTAAGTTAGCTATTTTATCTTCCAAAATGCAAATGTTATGATTAGTGTTTGTAATGTGTTTGTTCAGAACATGATAGTTCATGGTGGTTTATGTTGGTAGTTGTCAGTTTATGGTTAAACCATGTGTGAGGGGTACATTTCTTCACTTCAGCTGTATCGTAGCACAGTAATTTGGAACATGTTCTTCATACATCACACGTAAATGCAGAGTAGAAGAAAGTCCTATTCAGCTGTCGATGCACACTGCTACAAATAGAAAACACGTGGCAAACGCATGGCAAAAACATGGCGCTAGGAAATTCAGATTGGAATGCGGATCAGTGTTGGGAGTCTGAAACCTGATGAATACCGTACCCTGATATCAGTGAAAACCAACGTGCTGACTCCAGAAATGATCTGGCTGATGACATCATATCAATTTCAGGAGAATCTCAAAGTTCAACTTTCATGCATGTCATATCGACAATTCAAGCTGATCAGCATCACACTTCTGAATCAGCTCCTCCATTCTTCTGAGCAAGTAGCCTATGCAGAACAAGGTAAAGCAAGTCAGTTCCACCTAAGTTATTTCAGTGCGTGTGTCAGATATATTTAATCAGCGTTTCTTATCTCCTGCTGCTCATCTCATTTTCAGATTGTAGCTGCAGGTTGTGAATATTAACGAGGCTGACACTGAAAACTGCAGAGTTTCTGCAGATGATTAGAGAGCTCTGAGTTTTAGTTATTAATAACTTTAATTACCTGAAAATGTTGAAAGCACAGACTTATTAAATTTAATAAGGGATTCAAAAGGATGCAGATTCGATAAGGGAACTTGTTACTGGATTCAGATTTGATATAATATTATTGAATCTCAATCCTACCAGACGACAATATTTCATTTATTTCAACCTAATGCATGACTCTCATACACTGTTTAGAGCTGATGATCTCTCTGCCCAATGTTTACTTACTACCCACATAACAACCATGACATCACATGCTCTTTCTGTGGTGACTGTAGGACAGTTTTGTTGAACTGAATGCTACTGTGACCGTACTTTAACCCCGACAATATCAGCCAGTCATACAAGGGGTAGTTAGTGCGGTCAGTGACTGTCTGCATGACTATGAAGCATCAATTTCTGCACAAAGCAAATCACCGACACTTGCACTCGCTGTGATATGGTTGCTCACACTGATTCAGATCTGTGCTGCATGTGAGGAAATTAGGACAGTGTTAACACAGGCTTTAAAGGGTATTGAACATGTGTGATCAATTTACATCATGGGAGCTCAAGAGTGTGAAAATAATTTGAGGTGTATGAGACAAAGTTATATCAAATCACATTACATCAACCGTCCTGTCACATCGCATCACATCAGAGCTCCAAGAACATCTATCTGTGACCCCCGCCGCTACATTAATCTCTCTGCTCTGCTTTCCCCACATTCACTCAGCGGGGGTAATAAGGCCATGCAACCGTTATCCACTGTCTGTACATTTCTGTAACAGCAGGGGAGGTACCACTTTACAGTCAAGACACACACTCACATGTTTCTTCTACTGTGCTGCTAATTTAAAGTCATGATATGTAACATTTTGTGCATTAAAATATCTAAACTTGTTATATATTTTGCTGACCTGTGTACTTACGTTATCCCAAATGTTTCCAACAATGTTCAAACCCAGAGAAATCCATCATTTTAATCAAGATATTTTCATTTCATATGATCGTTTGTCAATGGTGGCACATATAGTTGCTACAACTTCTGGGGAAACACCTGATGATACATGCCAACAGCTGCACATGTATCTGAATGCAGCTCCTCAAACTTGATTACTATTCAAAACATCCACTACAGAATTATTTTCTGGATGTATACTTGTATGCACTATATATGTACATAACTGAATATAATGTTTTATTTTATCTTTGCTTTATATTGTATCTACTCTATTCTGAATTTAAATTCATTATCGGTCTGTTGTATTTTGTGTGTAGTATGAAGGAAATACAATTCTAATTTTGTTGTACAACCTTGTGTCGTGCGATGACAATAAATGACCTTGATTCCTTCAGACAACAAGGAAGGAAGTCAGCCAGTGTAGATTGGAGAGCAGACAGACTAGAGACACACTGAGGGATTTTCTCAGGTGCAAAATGTTGTGTGACCCCCTGTGGCTCATCAGTCATGTAGTGTGCAAAGCAAATATTCAAGATTCCTGATTACAAGTTATGTAGTGTGATTGGCACAGCAATCTGACAGTCACGTCGTCTGGCCAAGCCATTAGTGGCCAATCTAAATGCCATTCAAGCAGCTACCTTACATTTAAGTAGATCCCCGACCCCCGAGAACAATATCACTGTATAGCTGCGTGAGTCTGTCACCCAACCCTAGCTGCTAGTGTGGCTGAAATTGAGTTATAAGTTTAAATTGCTGCCATTTAAACCACCAATGTTTTTACCGTCTCACCTGCAGAATCATTAGATGCAAAACCTCAGCCGCTTGTTTGGAAATAAAAGGCAACAATGTGTTCAAAGACTTATCAGATATTTAACATGGCATTCTCATCATACTGCAAGAACATGAGCAAGTCATTTATGCTGCAATACACACGGCATGGCTTGGTTCTGAAAACAGACCAGATTTCTCAAAACTTTGCAAGGGCCAATATGCTCATGTAAAAACATGTTTTAGTATCTAATTTAAAAGATCTATCTAAGTGCAAAAAGCCTGAAGGCTTCGACTGTCTGCTGACTAAGTACACAGCTCTTGTTCTTTTCATACCTTGTTGCTGCTTGCTGTGCCCTGCAGACGTGACACAGTTATTCCTCTGACTAATAAAATGCTGATTTCACTAACAGTTTCTGCCTCGAATAACCTTACGACAGACTGTGTCACAGATGTGCAGATGGTACACAAAATTAGCAGCATCATATGACAATGGCGAGAATTTCAATTTGTATGTGCTCAGATATGTGAGTGTGACTGAATGCCATATTAATTTTGTTCTTATTTAACCGTTCTTGAACAAACATTTCCTTATAATTACTAAATGTGATTTCACACCTGAGCACGACTACCTGTGTGTAAATCTTTTTAATAAGATTTTCCACCCTGCTAATATTTAAAAAGTATCAGGAGAACATTGTATCGCTGTAATTTGTGGCTTACAAAATATGGTGCCTCAAATTGAAAATCATCTGTGCAGTAATTCAGGTGACAAACACTTACAGTGAATTCATTCAGGACAGAGCTCTGACAGAAAAGGGTTTGGTAACTCGTCCAACTGCGACCACATTCACTGTGATAGGCTACCACGACGAAGAGGAGAGAACAAACCTGGTGCTATGAAGATGAAGGCCAGTCTTCCTAATCAACACAAACATCAGATGTCAGAGCGTCTTCATTGAAATAGAGGCACAGTTCCTATGCCAGTCTGGAAAATCTGAAAAAAAGATGAGAAAACAACTTATTTTCCTGAAAATCTAACATTTTGACATGGTAAAATTGAGATGTATTTTTTTTTATTTTAGACAGAAGCATAAATGAAATGACAGCTGGCAGACGGGGTTGTCGGAGTATCCCAATTTAACTTTAACTAACATCATGTCATCACTGCCTTACACTTATCACCTTAAAAAGTCCGCCTGGTACAACTTTCTAAGCCCCGCCCCCTTTCCACCTGTGCTCCAATGACATGTCAGCAGGCCTGGAACCTCAGTCAACTGTTTCCTTTCCTGTCCCCTGAACTTAGATATGCTATGTACTATGCTTGTCTATGTTGAAGAGAAAAACAAATTTTGAAGATGGTTAAATGATGCTGCCAAGGAACTTATACACGTATACGCAGCTATATTCACATCTTCAGTTAGCAAATGTTAGCAAAATGCTAGTTAAGTAGCTAGCTAATTAATATCTATCATTAGCTTGTTTGCTAGCTAGTTAGCTAGTTCTGTGCTAACTTTAGCAAACACTAGCTAACTTAAGATGTGACTCTATACGTTGCTTTAAGAGGAAAAGCAGAAAGTTGAAAGGTACTAAGCTTATTCAACTGTTACTGGGGGGCAGTGCAAGGGGGTGGAGCTTAAGAAGGGTCAATAGAGCTCTGCAGGGATGACATGTTTTTGTAGGCCAACCCAAGAGATAGCATCGCTATGGTTCCCTCCACAAAAAGCAATGGGATTTTTCCACTGGATTGTTGATTCGTGCACAAAGTGATCTTGACAAATGCCATCGGCAGAAGTAAAAAGCTAACGGCTATAAAATAACTTCACCATGGTCGCATGAGTTTCAGGTCAAAACCACTATGAGACTAGTATTCTGTGCGGTAATGTTCACCTCTGTGGTCTCATTTAGCAACCACTTTTTTAAAGACTCATACTGGTGGTGCACTTTATCAAAATGTATCACAACTGAAAACTGCAGAAAATCAGAAAAAATGCAAATAAAATCACATAGAATAAGCCTAATGTGCTTTCTTAGAAACTGAAATCAATGGAATTTGGATAGTGCTAGTTTGGATCAACTAAATACGGTGAAGTGAAAAGCCAAAGTCAAAATGTGTTCCAGTAGCACCCAGAGAGAGAGAGAGAGAACTCATTACTAGACCACCGAGGACTAACCTCTGAAATAAGAACACAAAGTCAAGCAACTCTTCATTGATCCCATCTCATTATCACTTCAAAATCACCAGTGAACACCAACTATTTGAGCTTTATGTGATTTTGTACTAAATTGGGTGAAGCTGGGTCATGTTCAGGACAGCACACTGTGTGTATGTGTGTTTGTGTGTGTGTCTTTGTTATACTTGTTAAGCTGATTCAGTTGAATGAATGGGGAGAGAAAAAAAAAATCAACCTATGATCTGAATGTACAGACTATTTATAAGAGGGTCAACTTGTGCCTCAAGTCGTATCACATGGCTGATATCAAGAAGAATTTCCCAGCTCGTCTCAAAACAGTCGCCTTCAGACCTTTTCCTCAGTGCTCCACTTGAATATCTGCTGCCAGCTCTGACCTGGTGATCTTAATGAAAACTGAGAACGCATTTAATCTATTAACTAGTGAAATGCTTGGTGTTAATGATGTAGCGTATGTGACAAGCCGCACAAAGCCGCTGGCCCGAAGCAAATCCTGCACCAGGACTGAAGAAAACGTCTAAATTACTAAACAAACATCACATTGACCTGAAGCTGACCTTCACCATCAGACTATGTGTTGTTTCCACTCCATTTACCTCCTATGGAGAGTCTAGCCTGAATACTGCCACTTCCACATGCATGTCACCGCCTTAGGCTGCTATTTCCTCGTCTCATACTTATTCATCACCAAGCAGGAAACATTCATCTGGGTTCAGTTAAAGGATTAGCTATGCTATAAAACACTTTTTACTGTAAAATAAATGTCAGGAAATCCAAAAAAATACACTAAAGGCCAAAATGGATGGAGAGATGGCTGACTGTACACAATAATGTAATTTTACACTGAAATGATTTGGTGATTAATCTAATTAATAAGCTAATGAAATCAGACAATTGAAAGAGAAATTAATCTTTACACTCATAAGATTGCAAACATTCACAGTTTCCATCTTACCCCAGATTTGCTAAACCACTTGGATTTTGAAGCTCCAAAGTGAGCAGAGCTGTAATGTTGGTAACAGTCCCCCATTGCATGGGAAACTATATGGCCACAACTACAGCAAGTGCACTGGGTTAAAGTTAAAGGTATAATATGTAACATCTGTGCAGTGACATGTCTAAAAACGATGAGACCTATCTTATATATATTGTTGAGTTGTATGCTTAAATTATCCCAAATGATTATATTATGTTCAAACAGAAAAATGGTCATTTGGTCGCTCGTAAATGGCGTTACATGCCCTTTACCCCTATACTTCTAAAACTTCAAGGGAACCATGGGATAAGCCGGAGAGTGATGAAAGAAGTCGTTAAACGTGACAAAACGAAAAAATTTGAATACATTACCTCATCTGTGAACATGATTTCTGTCTGAGTCACATCAGTGACAGTTTGCTGTTTCTCTATGTTTCTTATTGAATATCTTTGAGTTCTTGACTGTTGTTTGAACAAAATGAGGAATCTGGGAAAGTGGCATTTTACACTATTTTGTGAGATTTCATTGACTAAACAATTACTAAACAAACAACACGAACAATTAATTGATTATTTAGCCAAACTTATCAACAGATTAAATTAACAATCACTAATAAAAATATTAGCTTACTCTGTTGTAACCCATATTTAAGAAAACCAAAACAGCAAAAAGTCAGCTAGCTAATGATCTAACAATGTTTGTCCTGAACTGAACAGACTGGTGTGCCTAATGAACAAAATAATTACTGGAATAACATAAGAGCTCTACCTGCTTTGACAAAAGGACAGTTGTCTGTTAGCTAGACTATGCTACTCAGGTTAGCTCCTGGACATATTGCTCATAAGACGGACACAAATAAGGTTGATCCAATACCAGTATCAGAAAATGCCTCATCAGCACGGCGAGCACACGAGACTATGCATCAGTTAATTTATGAACCTGGAATGGGACCGTGCCATTTGCCCAGGATGGCCAAGTTATGTTGTGTGTCCATGTTCTGCGGCATTCAAGAAGAAGAAGGAGAAGAAGAAGACAGACTTTATTAATGTCTATTTTCAAAAGATTTAACTTTAACATCCATACAGAGTTAGGAGAGTAGCACCAATCTACCCTTTTCCAGTTCCAATCCCATATCTGAATCTGGATATCTGCCAGTACCAATTTATTAAGTTATTTTGACTTTAACACTGTCATCTAATACTGTTCCCAAAAAACATACCAAATATTGATCCTAAACCCAGGGTACATATCAAACTGTGGATTTTGTGTACCATTACACCCTTGGTGCGTGCTGCTGGATAAATGAGATCTTTCACAGTCTCTGGCAGAGGAAGAGCTGACAATGTAATGTTCAGAGGTTATGCGAAGAAAAACAATAACAGCACAGCTAATGTTTGACTGATAAAATCCCAGCTCAGTGTAATTCCTCCCTGGTGGAGGCTTATAGGAGTAGAAGGGGCAACGCCAAAAGCTTCCAACACTGTGGATCCACGTCCGGAACATGACCTTTACTGCACGGTGCCTCCCTTCTTGAAGTCGATTCCCCGGCACAGTGTCTCTCTCTCTCTCCTCTCTTCCATCTTTCCCATCTCTCTCAGATGTTGAGAACAACGGGACGCCAGGACAATACTCTTTCAAAAGTCGTGACGCGAGCTTTACTGTACAAGATTGCTGAAACCCCCTGAGGGGAGGAGTAAAGACCTCGACCTCCCAGCAGAAGTTCATTCTGAGCAGGGAGTCCGTCCTTTTAATGTAATCCCTGGACCACTTCCTGTTGTGGCCACTCCTAACACTCTCTGTTCTGTCTCTGTTCCTTTCTCCATAGGGCAGGGAGTCCATGTGTGTGTGTCGCGTATTACACGGATCTGTGTCTACTCTCTGAAAACATTTGGGTGTGTGTGTGAGCGAGAGTCCTCCCTGGAGGGCCGAAAGCTTGTTATAAAGTCTTTCTCTTATCCCACTAAAGCAGGATTTTTTTTTGGTCTTTCTTCTTATCCCCTAAAACAATACAAGCCCCCAGAGAGATGCCACTGAAAGAAAGAAAGAGACACACCGTGCAGCAACAGAGCCAGAGATGGAGGGAGGAGAAACTGAGAGGGAGAGAGAACAGAGCCTGCCACTGCAAACACAGCGACGACAAACATACCATCACTCATGAACGACGCCACAAGACGACAAATGATGACACAAACCTTTTGTCTCATACATCATACTCAGAGTTAATTTGGTATTTTTGGCAGTACATTAGTTTCTATTTGTAGCGCGCACATTTTGTGAACTTCAGCACAGCCAGTACTTTATCAGAGTTATGTTCATCTTAAAGGGATAGTTCACATTTTTTGAAGTGGGGTTATGTGAGGGAAACCACTGTTATATAAGCCAAATATCGCTCTCTGCAAAGCCAGTGGACTCCTTTGGCTAAACGTCATTTTACATCGCAGAACACTGGAATTGCTGGTCAGCCGCTGCCTCAGTTGATACGTTTGTGTTATTCAGCATATTCGCACAACCAGGTACTTCGATACTTTCATGGCACCGAATTGCTTCAGTACTATCGAGTATCAAAAATTATTTGTCATTCGGTACCAAATTTCAATACCTAAGGAATTTTGACTCTATTTTTTATATAGTTCAGAGGAGTGCAGATATTCCATGAGTTTTTTCATTTCAGACCATTTTCCGACTTCAGAAATATTTTGGATAAGTCAGTAACATGACATTTTACTCACTGGAGCACATATATCTGTGAAATGTTCATACATTCAACACAAAAGTGTGTTACACGCACTTAAGCCATGTGTTTTTTGTGTGGCGGGAATAACATTAGCTAGGAAGTGGCTGCTAATGTTAGCTGTTGACACAGAGTAGCTAATAGGTTTCCAAATATGTTGTTTTATCTTTAAATATGGCACAATGTTCCTCCAGATTTTCACTATCCATTGTGTTTTCAGTAGATTATCAACTGGGGAGTGGTGAAATGATAACAATTTGTCAGATTCTGTTCTCATAGCCTGAGTTTAGTTCTGGTTAGTTGGCCTCTTTTATGGACCCAGAACTTTGCTGCATACTTTGTAAATTGTTTCTTTCACTTCTCGGTGAATGCCCACCAGCTCAGTCCCCCACATTCACTGAGAACAGGTTAATAAGAATTTGATCAGCGGCATCAGGGACGCCACACGTGACAAGTGGATGAGCACTGAATGATTGACGTAATGTCCTCCTCTGGGCCAGTCACTGTAATTTAAATGCATGAAACCACATTGATGAGATGCATAATTTCCTCAAGGTTTGAGCTAATTTGATCAGGAGAGTGTGAGATATCAAGAGTGACACATGGACAAACAATTACAAAGTTTAGCATCCCACTGGCCCATCAGTGTTAATGCTGAAAACGCTGTAAAGCAGTAGGTGGACAGATGGATCACTTCCCCCTGGTTTTGTTTAAATTGTATTTGTGGTGTCCCGTTACAAACGTAGCACACACAAAAGCATGATGCTGACCTAGTTTAATTTTTACTGAGTTCAAATGAAGAATATTTCTGGTTATTGTCTTGTTTTTTTCACAAAAAAAACATCAAATTATACAAAAGACCCAGTAGGGCTCTGTTTTACAGTGCTAGTCTATACCTGAGTCTCAAGTCTTTGCACTCAAGTCCCAAGTCCAGTCCCAAGTCCTAACCTTCAGGTTCTGAGTCCTAAACAAGTCATAATTCGCGTTTAACAAAGCAGCCTCGACTTACCTTTCTTCGTGCAATTTTTAATATTGAATAAATTTGGAAGTCGTTGCTTCTCTCTGTAATTTTTGATGAGAACATTTTGCATACTGCCCTAAATAATTTTTTTGTTGATCACTGCATAGTTTTTGTAGCCCAACAAAATTATCTTTGGTATCATTTTGTCCAACTGGAGCTCAGCAATTTGACTATAATGTTGCAGTTCACATCCATCATTTTCATTATCCACAAGTCCAGCAACAGCCACCAGTTGTAACCTCAAGATCCGACCAAGTTTAGATAACTAGCTAGTGAATGGTGAACACAGTGGAGCATTTAGCAGCTAAACATTTTTCTGAGAGGGTGATAAAAACGATTGAACATTAGACTTATACTTGTCAGATGGACAGAAACACAAGAAATGTTAAGATCTGCTGAATGTGTTAATAGTCAACTTTTTGCTCACAAGTGAGCCATTTCAACTTTAGCCATTAGTGTTGCCCTCAAGTAGGGGCAGAACAGTTAAACCCAAGACTAACAGAAGGGTTTATGTCTTCCAAGACAAATTCCAGTCTTCTCTGCTTTGTTCCAGACCTTAATATCTTTAGATCCTTGGCCTGTTTTCAAGATAATAGCCTCTGTTTAAATCCCCTTTTATATTATCCTGCCTTTATCCCACATTATTGATGGACACAGTGGGTGCCACGGTGGATACCATTTTGGCTTCTTTTCATTTACAGTCTGTTTCTGTCTCTCACCTTATGTACCTTACCTTATATACAGCTCGTGTACAATATTTTTTTTAAAAACTTGTATGTAATCAAACTTTTCCCAACAACACACTGAGAGATAAAAAACATTTTTTTTTCCAACAGAATTGCTTCTCTTTCTTTAAGCAAAGGTAAACAACGTCTGAAGATTTCTGTTTGCTGTCAAATGATCTTGTAATTGATGTGAACATTTTAATGGAACTGCAACAAATTAGTTTCATTACCAATTAACCTGCCGATTATTTTCATAATAAATCTATTAATCATTTAGTCTATAAAATGCCCCATTAATTGTGAAAAATGCTCATCACAATTGCCCAGAGCTCAGAGTAGAGCGATTAATCGATAATTAAATTAATCACCAACTATTTTGGTAATCAATAGTCAACACTCTCTGATTTCAGCTTCTTAAATGAGGATATTTTCTGGTTTCTTAACTCTTTCTTAACTCTATGACAGTAAACTGATTATCTTTGAGAGATTATCTTTGGCTTTGGTAGACACTGATTAACATTTTTCACAATTTTCTGAAATTTTCTACACCAAACAATTAATCAACCAACTGAGAAAATAATCAACAGTTTAATCAACAATTAAACTGATTGTTAGCTGTAGCTCTGGCCCAAAGTGACATCTTCAAAATCGCAACAGTCCAAAACTCAAAGACTCTTCATTTACTATTATAAATGACAATCAGCAGATCTTTGCATTTAAAAAGCTGGAACAAGCAAATATTTGATGTTTTCCAGTGAAAAATGACCAAAACAATTAATCGTTTATTAAAATAGTTGGCATCTAATTTTCTTTCAATCGACTAATCGCTGCAGCTCTACATTTTAGTGCCATTTGCTGTGGTTGGGGAACTGGTTGTGGCTGTCAAGGTGGGCAGGAGTGGGAATCACTGACTGTAGAGAAAAGACTAGAGTAATAAAGACTAATTCATTAATTATTAACAACTCCAACACCCCTTCATGAGGTCAGCGGTGGTACTAACACGCTGCTAAGAAACAAACTCTTTCCGTATGCAATTCTAATCGTTAACGTGTCCAGCTTTGTCTCATGTTTTGGGTACACGTCCCTTTGAATCACTCAAGTAAAAGAACATTAAGACTCAAACTCAGTTAAAGCACTATGTCATGACCCTAAAACAACATATCATGAGACCTCTGGTGATTCTCAATTCCAATTTAAGACCTCCTTTATAAGTCACTTCCTGTCAGATGGAGGGAGAATTGTCCGTCTCTGACTGATAGATATTTAATTTTCTGCGTGGGATACATCTGGTGTTTAAGACTAATTGAATTGAGGCTGACTTACATAAAGATGTTTCTGCCTCGACAGAAAAGAACAGAACATTCCAAAGAAACCAGTACCAAGGAGGTGCCCCGAGGCTCTACAATACCATGTGTCTGTGTGTGTGCGTGTGCGTGTGTGTGTGTGTGTGAGTGTGAGTGTGAATGAGCTCACTTAAGAGCTGGACAGCCTGTTTTATTTTGTACTCAGGCAGTATGTACAGTATGTACAAGCACGACTCCAAAAAAAGCTGTGACGCTGTGTAAAACATAAATAAAACAGAATGTGATCATTTCTAAACTCTTTCCGACACATATTCAACTGAGGACGGAACAAAGATTTATTCTATGCACGGAAAATGTTTCTCTCAGATTTTGTTCACAAATTGTTTTAAAACTCTAAAATGTGCAGTTTGATCTTGAAAAAAAAAAGATATTTACAAGGCACTGAAATGTGGCTGTTTGACAGACACAAATTTTTTTATCCCCAGGAGTGATGACCCACCTACTTTGTGTGATTTGATTGGCTAGTACTTGTTGCCTTCATTGGTTGGGTTAGTTAGTTTTAGGCATGTGGAGTGATTGGTTAAGGGTAGGGATATCAGGGTACGCCAATCAGAGGCAGAGTAGGGCAGGTCGTGACTTTACCCTCCTGGTAAAAAAAGTGTTAATTGGTATCTGTAGCCTTGTGTGAATAGCCATAGTTGAGTGCCTAATCATTTTCAAGATAAAACTGCACATTTTACAGTATTGTGACAGTCTAAGGCACACCTGTGCAATAATCATGCTGTTTAATCAGCATCTTTATATACCACACCTGTCAGGTGGATGGATTATCTTGGCAAAGGAGAAGTGCTCACTAACAAGGATTTCAGCCAATTTGTAGAAGTAGTCTTAATTGTTTACTTCAACTCATGAAAAATGAGAGCAAAAACATGAGTGTTGCGTTAATATTTTTGCTGATACATCAGATGCATAGAAGGCAACATGCAGACCACTTTCTTGGATTCTTCTGTTGTGCAGGGAATCACCTCATACCAAAAATTCCAATTCCAAAGAAGGAAGTCTGTTCCCAAACACATACATCACTTCTGGATCAGTGCAGGAACTTACTTTATTCTGAACTTGATCCCAGCAAAGAAGTTTGAACAGAGGCAAAAAAAAAAGACTGGTTAAGTTGTTGAATATAGGCCCGTACTGAATACTCCAAAGCTTTGAAGCTTCACTCATTGCCAGAGGTGGACAAAGTACTCAACCCCAGTACTTGAGTCAAAGTATAGATACTCCTGGTCAAATATTACTCAACTGCAAGTGAAAGTTGCTCAGTCAATTTTTTACTTGAGTTAAAGTACTAGAGTTCTTGCTTTTAAAAATACTTAAGTATTCAAAAGTACGTTTTTAAAAATACTTAAGTATTCAAAAGTACAATTTACAAAGTACATTTTCTAATATCAGTATATGCTGTATTGTTTTCATGATGCATTTACAGAAGCTTGTAACTCTCTGAAACATCTAATGATGCACTGACTTGTTTGTAGAACCACTCTGCTACACAAAGTCTATAGAAACACCTATAAAAAAAAATCAGCATAGAAATGCAATCAGAAACAAAAAGGACAGTTATTGTCATTTTCTGATGTAACTGTATTAAAATCACTGCATAATATTAGATTGAAGCCAACTGTAAGGAGTTCTCCAAGTCTGTTAAATATCTGAGATTTCTTTCTGTCTTCACAGGCAGTATATACATGAATTATGCTGTATTTTTCATACCGATAAAAACAATCCAACTTTAAAAGTCTACCTGGAACAATTAATAATTATAATAACATCTTGAGATTTAATTTTGTCTTTCTCCTGCTGTGACCATTACCGCTTTTTGTTTGAATGAAAGAGGGAGAGCTTGTTACAGAGCGCCTGGATGATGCATTTCCACTTTTACATCAGTCCCATTTGAGAGGAGCTACTGTGATTGGTTTCCCTCTGTGAGGAACACAGCATGTGACCAATTGCATTTTGGAAAAGAAAAAAACAGCAACAGCTGACTTCAAAGCAACAATTGCAAGTAGACAACACAGATTTTTGACTTTTATTCCTAACTTTTTCAATTAAAACATTATTACGTTGACTCACACTGTTCATACACTTCGTCGAACATGTTTTCGCCACCCCTGTTCTCAAAACTGAGACTCTGCTAGCTCCCTGCAGCCTATTTAAAAGATGCAGCAGAGGTCTGCACAGGACAACCACTGTAGGGGGTGTGGCCTCATGGTTAGTGTGCGACACATGGGGTAAGAAGACACCGACTAGAGTGACCAACAGAGACAGTCTGAACACCGCTCTGTGTGGCATGAACAGCCATATAGAGCTGATAGTCAGAGCTAACCAGCCATGCAGTCACCAGAAGAAAGTTAATGGCCGCAGTTAGCTTTACACAGTATTTCAGGCAGGATCTCAGGGCTCCTTTCTCGTTCAGATGCCAACTCTTGCCAACTCTGACCTCTGCAACTTTTCTCTTCGTCTTTTTGTTTTCTTTTTGCTGCCATTGCTAATACAGCAATATTTAACACAAATGTTTCCTAGGGCAAAAACATAGACAGATTTTGTGTATGAAGCATAGAAAACATCAAATAATAATAGTTAAAGTGGACAGTGAGGTTCGCATTAGCCTCAGCCAGGAGGCTTAAAAAACACAGCGATATAAACCTGTGACACTTTGATTCCACCAGTCCGGACCTGTCTCCTATTGAAAATGTGTCGCGCACTATGAAGTGCAAAATACAACAAAGAGATCCTGAAACTGACATCATATATCAAGCAAGAATGGGAAAGAATTTCACTTTCACTTCAGCAATTAGTGTCCTCACTTCCCAAACGCTGAGTGAGTGCTGTAAAAAGAAAAAGTGATGTAATACAGTGGCAAACTTCGCCGTGTCCCAACTTTTTGGAACGTGCTGCAGGCATCAAATCTTTGGCACTAAGGTTGTGTATCCACCAGGTACTAACTTCAAAGTAGTCCCTCCGTTCAGGCTCTTTATCTCTTTCCTATCCCATTCTCTTTCTGCCCCTTAATTACAGTCATCTGGGGTTTCTTTTTTACTCACTTTTCAGGTTAACCGATTGATTGACATGATTTCCAAAACCCCGGGTTGACATGTTCAAATGTCTTGTTTTGTCCAACCAACAGTCTAAAACCCAAAGACATTCAAGTTAGACTGATATATAACAGAGAAAAGCAGCAAATCCTCACAACTGACAAGTTAACACTATCAAACGCTCATCAGCTTTCCTCGATACATGACTTAAACTGTTTGAGGAACATAAAAGAAAGGACTGATTAATATTCTTGATCTATTCATCAATTAATCAACTCAGTGTTTCAGTGGAAATCACCTTATAATTCCATTACATTGAAAGAGCTTTTAATCATTTAAAAACTATATTACACTTTGGTCAGTTGAGAAAGTTAGAGCTCAAGCTAGGCCGATATATTACACAGGTCAATATATCAGCCGATAATAGCTTATTGACTGTTGTTGTTTTCCTTGCCCAACACTGATCTTACCTGCGTAATAGTCCAGTGATGAAATAAATCCATGTCATACCCATTTTAAGTCTTAAGTCAAGTACTTAAGTACAAAACATACTGATTGTCCAGTTCAGGCAAAGGGTTGACTGTTGATTAAATTAATATGTGTCACAGCGATCCTTTGTAATTTAAGTATTTTTCTGATCAGGCATGTGACAAATGGAGTGTACGACCTGGAAATCAGATTCATTTTAAAATATGCCCCCATTATCATTATTCTAATGTGCTTCACAAGTTTACTTTTTCAGGATCATGACTCAATAAAACAATGAAATAGTAATGACTCATGTTTTAATTGTCTTTAGATTATTCATTTTAAAAAAAATAATTGCTAGCTGCAGCTCTAATAGTTTGTCACCCACAGAGCACTAACAGACCCTATTTATGTATGATGTAGTCTGAAGTTATGCCAAACAGCAATATTAGGCTATCCTGGCACAATTGTTGAGTGTCTATGGGATCAAATGACATAATCATGATCCCTTAGACATCCAGGAATTGAGTGAAACTTGGCAAGTCAACTAATGGGGCCACCATTTCCAACCTTAGCCTGAGAGGAGGGGGCCCACAGCCTCAGACTTGAAAACCCTGCTGCTATAGGCCAACTGTCAATTATTTATATCTGTATTGGCCTCTTCAGGGCTACAGTTAGAGCTTGGGCTGAACAGCGGCCACTGTGGCCTCAAGTGGTAATTCCACAACACCGGCTCACTGAATCTCCCCACATTTCCCTACACTCTTTGAGTGATTTGCATGAAGGCCCTACACTGCACCCACACAGGTGTTTTCAGTATTTCTGGCTAATCATAGTGCTGCTCATGCTGAATGTGAACAGAATTACAGTGCGCTGGGAATGACGTACAGAGTCACCTGACACCATGACAACAGTGTAACAGTGACAATGATAAAGGTGTAATGTATCACACCCTGACAGGAGAGCGAGGGATCAGGCACAGTCTGTACACACCCACACAGTCCTCTGCAGAGAGAGCAAGGCAAATTAGCCCAAATAATACTTCATTCATGTGCTCCACAGCTTTGGTGTGCTAATTTTCAAAAAATATCAATGCTACAAAAAGTAGTGTAGGAATGTTGTTGTTGCACTTGGACTGAGGCTAGTGTGCCAATGAAGACTCATGTTGCTAATAAAAGGTTTAATCTGTTTGTACCCGACTTGATAGCATGGTTAAGGCTATTAAATCACCTTTCTAACTAAATCAGGTCACCCTACATGGACAGCAACTAACAGTTCATTTATGCTTAACCTTAGATACATGGATATGGACAGAGCCGTCTGTCTACGCTCTACGTTTGTGCATGTTCTCTGAAAGCTTACGTATACAGACAAACAGGAGCTGTGTCACCAGAAGTCGTGGACTGCAACGTGACAGTGTGGCCAATAGTTCAAGAGAGACATGACCACAGAAGACAACGAAGTTTTAAAATCCAAAAGTTCGGTCAATACTTTTTAAAAATAAAATCATAAACATGTAATTTCTCAAATTTGGTCACTGTTATAAGAACACCTAAGATCAGAATAATGTTTTACAGTTGAAAAATAAACTTTTCAATGACAAAAAATGTATTAAATTCATGCTAAAACAACAATAGCACAAGTAGAGAAAACTCTTCATCAACCTGACTTTATTATTTGTAATGTCAGTTCAGCTAGAATGAACTCATCCCCATCCTTTACATGCTAACTCATCTAACCTTGTTGCACAGTGCCTCTCCTGTGTGTTTCTCTGGTGTGAGAACTTTAAAGGCTCTTTACAATGTTCCTTAATTTAAGGCCCACTTTAACGTCTGGGGGTATTTTTCCTGTGCAGCTGGAAGCGGGCAGAAGTACTCTGTTAATTGGCTTACTGTCAACAACATGGATACACTAAATCAGATTTACTGTGCACATTATTACCATTAGGGGAGCATCCTTTCTCATCACCACATGTTTTCAATTTAGCATGGTATTTACCAACACTGATTATGTCAGTTGACACAGACTTCTTTGTCACAGAGAAAGCATACCAGGAAAACCAAGTGCAAAAGAAAGTTTTCTGCTAACTAACTGAGCTCAGTAAAAGAAATGGATTTGTATTTCAATGCACACAAAGGAAGGATATATCGCAGGAGATGGTATGTCTGCTGACAGCAGAGAAGAAAGCTCAGAGACTGAATTTAAAGGTTTTATCGACTGGAGTGTGACATGATGTACTCCAAAGTTGAAGGTGATTTAGAAACAGCTTCTACAACATCCTCCATCACACTCATGGTGTCTCTGCTAGAGTCAGCAACCTGCAAAAATCAAAGTAACAACCCATGTCTGTCCATCCCTGTCCTCCCATATTTAACACTCATAAATACTGAAGAAACACTGAAAAATATGTACTGCAGTGACCCAAATGATTATTTTGCAGTGCTGCTTTTATTTTGGTGTGGTTCTAAAATGATAAGGCAATTAATCAATTATTTAATCTACAAAAAAATCAAATTTGAAAAAAAAGAAAAAAAAGTGAGCTGCCTTATCTGCAAACAGGACTGATCACAAATCCTGCAAAAAGTTCAGGGGTTTTCCTGTGCAGCACGCAATCATATGTTGCCTAAATTAGCACTATGATTTTATGATAATTAGAATTCTTGCCAACAACATGTTTTGTGTGGTCACAGTGGCCTTAATCATTGACCAACAAATTCCAATAAGTTGAGTCACATTCACTACAATGGAACAGAAGGGCAGAGAGACGGACAACCCTAGAACATAATGTCTCCTGCCACAGCTGTCACCAGCGCAGAAGCATAAAATCTGCAGACCAGTCAAGAATGAGAATAATTATAAGTTGCAGACCTAAACTAGTTCCTCGACACAAAATTAATAAACAATAATTTTGATAACTGATTAACATTTTAAGTCATTCAATGAGCAAAAATGTCAAACATTTACTGGTTCCAGCCTCTAAATTGTGAAGATTTGCTGGTTTTCTCAGTTTAATATCCCTGAAAATTGAATAATTTGGGGGTTTTGGACCTTTGTAGGGCACATGTCACTTTCAGGTCTGGTAACTTGTGATGGTTATTGATGACCTCAACACTTAATCAATCATTTTTTAAATGCACTGGTATCTTATCTGTAATCTGTATCGGCTGATATGCAAAACTCAGGTAATCGAATCGGTTTCGGGAAGGAAATAATGGTACTGGAACATCTCAAACATCTATAAAGTGCAGAAGTATTTAGTGAATCAATCCCTCACTTCACTGCACAGTACAAAATGTTCCAGTAAACAATTTAAACTGCACTATGTGGGTCGCATGTAGACACTCATGTCAAATTAAATTAGGGTACAAAGTGAGTATTTTTCAAAACTAACTGGATAGATGTCTATAAGCTCCTCCTCCTGCTGTCTACACCTCTGTGATGTAAGCAGTCCCTGGGACCTCGGGGACTGGGGCAGCAGCTGCCTCCACAGTGCCTGTTATGTAACTGATTTTCACTCAGACTGAGGCAGGCAGGGGGGAGAGAGAGAGGGACTGGTTTTCTTTCCTGTCTCTTCCCCACCGCCCCTCTCACCCCCACCGCCACCGCCACCCCCTCCCCACACTCGCCATACATTAAGCCTCAACCTCGGAAAACCAGGACGCTGCCTTGCAGCAATGAGCTATGGGAACTGAGGGGAGGGGGAGGAAGGTGTTAGGAAGGGACGTCAAAGGAGGTCACGTCTGGCTGCAGGCAGAGATTATGGCTTTGTATGTTTGTATACATACATACATGAAGTATTTTTAGATGGACTTTCTTTGCTTTGATTGTGATGCATTGCAGAAGTAAGCTATTTTCACTGTGATTTCTTTAAGAGGAGTGATACGTGTAATTGTAATATATTTCTTCAGTTTTCTATGATGTTAGTGAAATCCTGACATGTGGCTTATACCAGCCAAACGGATATTAACTGCATTTTTAGCATTATTAAGCTTCATGAGGGGTTTTTTTTATGTATTGTATCATTGCTTGTAAAGCAGTAAAAAATGTCCACACAGACAAATTTCCTCTCTTCCAAGAACGTCAGAGGGAAGGACTCACTGCAGCTGAAAACTAATAAAAACCACCGGCTTCTTAAATCCTAACTGGGTTACTGGGGGAAACTCTTGTAAACAATGTGAGTGAGAGTGCTTCCCGTGTAATTTTATGTAGGCCAGCCTCCTGCTCTAGCCTACAGGGAAATATCATTTCTGGTTCCACATTCATTCTTACGTTACACCCACTTGTGGTTGCTTGAGAGTTTTCCTTCGTGTCCACATCACTGGAAATGTTCTTCTTGACAATGTGACGTGCACGTTGTATTTCTTGACCGGATTTGAAGGTTTTTGACAAAAAGACAAATGACAAATGGGTCGCGCCATGTCAAAAATGCCATGTCACCTGCAGCTGGAGGAACAGCATTTGCTCACAAGTGAAATGTGGAGTGACAAGGGTTCGAATATGAAGTCGTGCATGATGCACGCCACGAGGTAGAGCAATCTTTACCATTTGTGTGTTGTGTAGACATTTTATATGGAATCACCTTTGATTTATCACACTTAAAAGGGATAGTTCAGTATTTGACATAGGCTTGTAAGAGGTACTTTTCTATAGGCAGTCAGCACAGGGTCAGCAACAAAAGGTATTTTAACCACTTAAAAAAGGTTACCATAAAAAAACAATATCAGTTTAAGTGTACGCTACACTTAATATTTTCACTGCTTCACTTTTCTGTCAGACAACCTCTTCCAATGGTAAACTAATGTCACATAAGCCAAATATCTTTCCATTCAAATCAACCAAACTCCACAGGCAAAAACCAAAGGGAGTTGCTGATGTATCACTGTTTCGATCTGTTAGTTTGTTTGTGTTACTGCGTAACTTTGGTGTTTTAAAAGGATAGTTTGGATTCACCAAAATCACACCATAATACAAACAAAGTAACAGATCAAGACAGCCAGCAACTCTCATGTTCAGCAAGGTAAAATTACTGATTTGGTCTATGCAGTTTGGTTGGTTTGGAGAGAGTGATATTTGACTTATATAACGGTGGTTTCCAGTCTGAAAAGTCTGTCTGACAGAAAGATAAAGTGGTGAAAATATCCCAAATGTAGTTGACACTTAAACTAATATAATTTCTTTTAAGTGGACCTTTTTAAAGTACCTAAAATACCTTTAGTTGCTGACCCTGCCCACAGAAGTACATTCTGTTCTCGTGCTCCTCTCTATTTCCCTAAACTGTGGGCATGCTGCCCAGCATCTACTGTAGGTAATACACCGACTACAACACATCACATCAAATAAAACCAAACTATCCCTGTAACATCCTGACCCTTGCATGTTGCTCAGCTGTTTGTGTTGGCCACCTACCCTAACCCAGGACGTCTTGTACTGCTGCTCTCACAGACACCCCTCTGATTGGTCCACAAATGAAGCAGATGATGCTGCCCTCACCTGGAATTAAAATTTAAAGGATAATTACCAGCACATTCCTCCTCCTAATTACACCTTTCATCCATCCCTTATTATGTGTAACTCAATACATGATATCATCCAATACACACTATGCCTGCAGGAGCACCTATAGGCTGGGGAAAACACATATTTCATATTTCATGCTGTCCTGTAACACATGCATGATTGATATCAAGTCTACAGCAGCACACTTTGGCACACTTTGACAGGCGCACACACAGACCTACTTCAGGGAAAGTGACCAAGCTGTAAATCACACATATATATGTATATATAACCTTACACACCTATAAACTGCCTACATCTTGGCACAAAGCTCTGTGTCTGTACCTTCTTGGGTTAGGGTGTCACCTCTCACATGTCCAGAAGGTACAGCCATTTAGGGCACAGTGTAGGTAAACAGGTTTCTTATTGCAATCATCATATAGCTCCCCGACCTTAACTCAGCCCTACCTGACCCATGCAGGTCGCTCGGCGTGAGAACAGTGAAGGGAGCACATGGCAGGTCTGCAGGTCACTTTGGCACACAGAGTCAGTACAGACAGTACAGTGGCCGGGTTCCTGTGCATTAACCTATTGGTACAGTACAGTAATGCAGGCCGGCGCAGCGCCCGGGTTGACGTGAGGACAGCGCTCACGTTATAGCCTACCGCCGCCCCATTAAGAAGCTGTATGTCGCTATAGGATAAACGCAACAAAATGACACACTCACCAGTGCTCAACCTGTGGTTCACACCCGCCTCCCGAACCGTCAACATAAAGCCCGTGAACGAGGAACAGCCGGATTAACACGTGAAGGAAAAAAGCAGAACAAAATAGGTAGGAACAGGAGCGAGTCCAGCTGATAAGCGTCTCAAACGGCGTCGCTCGCGATGACGGCTCCCCCGGTGGTAGCCCCCGTTCAGTTCAGTCCGCTATCATGTGCGAGGAGACGGGAGCGCCGTGTCTGCCAGGGACTGCCAAAGCCATGACCACGGTCTGCAGGAGAACTCCACAGCGTTTATTTGCTTTCTGTGCTCGGTCCTCCTCCCCCCCCCTCCCCCCTCCTGCCTGTACAGTACGGGTGAATGCGGGTCAGGAGAAGTGGAGCTGCCGCCGGGGATGATTCATCACCAGGCTCTGCAGCGGCCTCTACCGGCCGAGCGGGAGTACTGCGGCAGGGGGGGAGGGGGTTGAGGGGCGAAGGGGTAGTTGCGTAATCCCAAGAGCCTGGACAATTAAAGGGGAAACTCACCCGTTTTTACACCAGCAACACTCCGTACACCAGGGGTCTGCAACCTTTACGATCAAAAGAGCCGTTTTGGGCCAAAAAAGGGAGAAAAAAAAATGTCCGGAGCCGCAACTATTAAATGCTCTCTTTTTAAAGACTTTTTGTTTGGCAGCCATAACGTATGGAGACTCAAGAAGACGAGTCACTATCACAATTTAGAGGAAGACACAGTCATTTTTTAAATTCGGTGTACAACATGCTGCAATAGAGTTTTGTGCCCGACTCAAACTTTTACAAACTTTCTGCTGACATTTAGTTGAGATAATTTACTATTCTTCCTTAGATAGTTGGAGAAACTAAGAAAAAAAAATGTTTCAAAATTTGGTCACAGTTAACCGTGAACCTGATTTGTTACTGTTTTGTTGCCTTAAAATTAAATGGTTTGCGGTGTAATTTTTTAAATACAACATTTAGGGGTTTCTGAAATTCAGATATTTAAATTTATCTAAAGAAGAAAAGTAAATTATCTCAACAAAAGACCAGTAGTGGGTAAAACTTTTTTCAAAACTGAAGAATTTGACTTCAAACTGATGTACTGTGTATGTAGTATGTTGGCTTGAAAGTTTGAGCTGTCTCAACTTTTTTCATAGACCTACAGCAATGAAAAATGAAAAGTAAAAATATAATGTTATTCATTTCCATATACTTTTTGCCAAAGTCACAGGGAGCCACTGGAGAGGAGCTAAAGAGCTGCATGTGGCTCTGGAGCTTCAGGTTGCAGACCCCTGCCCTACACTCACTACAATCAGTGATGGAAAAAGGCACTGACATTATTGGCTTCAGTTTCCAGGTCCCATAATTTCATGGTAAATAGGTATTAATTACCAAGCAGTATATTTGAGATTTCTTAGAAATTACCCACAAATTACATTCAAATTACCCCCAAATTCCATGGTCAAGTATTTGATAATTAGCTTCAAATTGGTGAAGTGAAACAGGAAAACACACACTTGTATTAAACATGTATTTATTGCAAAAAACTGCATCTTATTTAAAAACTATTTTGTGAACTATCCTTGTAAAACTTAATTTATCTCATATAGATGTGTGTATATTGAAAAAACAAAACAATGCAAAGTCTTGAACTTGGGTGAACCACCCTTTTATGTGCACCACGCTGACTTGTTTAGGATCAAAAATACTGCTGTGTGGTCTGTTTTGACGCTGTTGCTTACCCTCACGATCACAATCGCCTCACCTCATCCATGACAGGAACATTATGTGCTAGATACAGTGACCTTGACACATCTTAGCCACGTGACTTAGAAGTCAACAACAACAACAACAAAAAGATTCAAACTTATTTAAATTTGATCAATTAAAACAACAGTTAAAAACAGTACGACAAAAACAAAAAATATTTTCATACTTCCAAAACAAGTTTTTTCAATAAATGCAGCAGATGTTGAATGTGTTTTCTGTCTTCATGGTGGTGAGAGGGTCTAACTGCATGATTGCAGTATGTGTATCATCCTCAGTGTATCATCACTCTTGCTGATTGGAGGAATAAGATTTGTTGCAACCATCCCCTGTTGCAACTGACCCCCGTCTACCCCTACTTGACTACTCTAGATACAAACTGATTTTGGGTACAAAACATACGGTCCAATGGTTTTATGAATGGTATTTATTCCAGTGAGCCAGTATGCACAGTAGCAGCACCCTGACTGTTTGATCTGAAGGAAACAAAACCTTAATTAGTATCATTGGTAACACGTGTCTTTAAACTACTTTTTAAATGTCAAATGGACGATCAAAAGGACAATTGGCCACCTGTTGAATTCACACTCCAAACAAATAGGGGATGGCATATCACCAGAAAGATAAGCTGTTTTTTTTTTTTTTTTAATCAATGGGCGTTTTGTCCCCTTCTTGTTCAGAGTTGCTCCAAGAGTTTTCCTAAATCACTCCTAAGGTAGAAGTCCTTGCCGGAAGTTTTATGGCTAAGTTAAAAGCTCACTGAAAGGATTCTCAGACTGTTTGTGAATACAGCCCCAGGAGAGGGAGTCTGAGATATGAATACCTAAAAATCTGAAGTTCTTCACTTCAGCAGGGACACCTTTGATGCAAGCTAGTGTGTGAACCATCTTGGACTTTCTTATTTCTAATTATCTCCTTTGATTTCTCAACATTCAAAGAGAGGCTGTTGTCTGGACTCCATATGGATAGGTCCCTCACCTCGTTCCTATAGGCGTTCTCTTTGTTTTCCTTTATCAGTCCAATCCCTGTGGTTTCATCTGTGAATTTCACAATGCTGTTATGATATTTGGCAGCACAGTCATGTGTGAAGCAACAGCCCTGCAGTGCACAGAGACAGGCAGACAGACAGACAGACAGACAGACAGACAGACAGACAGACAGACAGATAGATAGATAGATAGATAGATAGATGGATAGATAGATAGATAGATAGATAGATAGATAGATAGATAGATAGATAGATAGATAGATAGATAGATAGATAGATAGATAATTTTGGAGCAATCTCTGGCACAGGAGATCAATAAAGTTTTGTCCTATCTTATCTTGTCTTAAATAGAAAGTGAATATTGGATTTTAAATATTTGTCAGCCTAATGCAGTGTGTTTATATTGCACTACTGCTACTTTTATCTATATAAAGGATTACAGTTCTGTTTCCTCTAGAGGTGGGACCAAGTCATTACTATGCAAACCACAAGTAAGTGTAAAGTCTTTGAACCTAAGTCCCAAGTCAAGTCCCAAGTTAAAACCGACAAATCCCAATAAATCCTAAATTCTTAAACTCTGTTGAATGCTGATCTGAAGTGCAAGTTGAAAGCGTGAGGTGCAATGGATTTAATTTATTCAAGGTGTGTCCAAATCCACCTTTGCTGTCTTGTGCCAGGGGCGCAGGGGTATCTTGCTCTGTTCTGCCCCTTGTGCCAGCAGCACACAGTGGTATACACCTATCAGCTGAGCCCAGGTAAGGCTGAAAATGCAATAAACCAATCAGAACGTCGTCTCTCATCGCCTTTGATGAGCAGGTGTCCAGGAGCCTAAGCGGTGGCTGCATGATGGGGGATTTACCAAGAGGAAACAAAGCGAAAAGATTTTCAAGAGGAGATAGATCTCCTGCTTTGAGAAGTGTAAGCACCTTGAAATTATGTTGTATTTTGTAATTTATTATCATCATCATCATTATCATTATGCAGCTCCACTGACTGAGGCGTGGGGGAGAGGAGTGAGAGGAGATATTCTTGTCCTCTTCATCCTCATTTCCTCCTCCCATCCTGGCTCGTCTGTCCCACTAACACTACAGTGGGTGGAGGAAACAGAAAGTGTTTGATACTGTCAGCACCAGGCTCTGACAGAAGTACACACACCTTTTTCTCCCTGCGGCGGCTGTGGGTTCAACTTCTACCTGCAGCCCTTTGCAGCATTTCCTGACTCTTACCCCCTCTTTCCTGTCATAACTTCAGCTCTATCATTTAAGAAAGCCAAATACATTCATATAATAATAATAAAAAAAAAATATATATATATATATATATAATGAAAAAGTATGTTTAAGTGAGATGGTTAAAGTCCAAGTTAAGTCATAAGTCAATGGTGTGAAGTTCAAGTCATGTTGCAAGTATTTTTTGATTTGCAACAAAGGTAGAAGTGAAGTAAAGTGGAGGTCACATACTGTGAGTTTTGCGCAGACAATAGCCCCGGGCCCCAGCTGTCAAGTACGAATTCTTCTCCCAGCTTTTTATAAGTGCTGGATGAATCAGAAGTAGCCCCGAGCTTTTTGTTTTGAGTGTCAGCCCAGGGCCAAACATGAAAAGAAAAGATGTTGGAGGAAGTGTGGAGGAACAAACTGAACTGAATCGGAACCCTGCGATCAGGGATCAAGTCTGCGACTGTGGCCCACGCAGGACATTTATGGACATTATCTTCATCCTGCCCTCTGCCAGATATTGTTTTGATCTTGTTACACATATGCGGAAATTTCCATTTTTTTCAGCCAGCAAGTAAAGATTGAATCAAAGATGCGTAAAAAGTCAAGCCTAAAAAAAAAGTGATGCAACACAGAGATGCACTCGCTCATGTCTCAGCTTTTTCTGGAACATGTTGCAAGCATCAAATTTTGAATGAGTGTATATTTATCAAAAACAAAGTTTTGCAGTTTCAACATTAAATATCTTGTCTTTGTACTGGATTCAATAGAATATAGGTTGAAACATTTTTGCAAATCATTGCATTCGTTTGTTTTATTTGTTTCATTTGAAAACCTCAAAATTCTACTTAAATACAGTTTTATCTATCGACATATTTATGTCCACAAAGTCATCAATAAATAAATGAGACCAGACAAGCAGTTGGGGTTTCTTTTTCTTGTGCATCTGTGCTTTTTATTGCAATAATACATCTGCATGTTGATATATATTTACACACACGCACACGCCCACACACACATACACTCTCTCACACACACACATCATCAATGATCAGGACAAAACAAGAAGTTTGGACACCAAGCACTGAACACATGACATGAGAAAAAACCCACAAATTAACCACCAACTGTCTAAACCTGGTTTTTCCACACACACACACACTTAAAACACACGCATGCTCACATCCTACAGCACATTCTGCCCCCACACACTCGCCCACGCTGCCTCCTACACACATGAACACATGCAGCATTTAGTTCCCCACACATGCACACGAGCGGACACAAGCTCGAGTCGAGATAAAGGTCTTCAGAGTCTTCGGATGTTCAAAGTGCAGAATATTATATTTTTTGTCTGTAACACTGATGATGCCAGAACTACACTAGCTAGACTGAACCGTACTGCACGCAAAACAGACAGACCCACAGGCCAACAATCCAACATTTACTTTCACTATAACAGTAACCTGGTAAAGTCAACATCTCCAGAGCAATAGGGAAGAGGAAGAATCATACTGATATAGTACGAAATAGACTTGAGACTGATCTTTTAAATTATTCTCATGATATACTGCAATTTGTCTATATATACTATTTACAGAACATGGACAAGATACATACTTTATATTTAAAGGGTTTACATTTACACATGGAACAGCTTCTTTTTTACAGCCACTATATATTCACTAAAAGCCTCTCATAGATTCACATCTTAAATATTCAAATATTCTGGGTCAGTTTTTTGGATGTACTCTGTTTCTACGGCTTGTGTTTGTGGGGATACATATCACACTAACAATAACTATCTTTAGCAGGACGAGAAATATGCAACAAATACAACAAATACTATAGCAAAAAACATACATGGCTTCTTTTTTTTTTGGTCATTTTTTACGCACGATGCACAAAACAGCACTTTTTACAATCATCTATTGCAATTTCTTTACAGATAACAGATTTGTAACAGTAGTTTGCTCGATATGTCAGTAAGTGAAAGTGTGGATGAGCAGGACAGTGAGACAGTGATATCAGAAACATGCTGAGATAAAGAGGGCTCGTGTGTTCCTCTTTTTGACCAGGTGTTTGTTTAAACAGATAGACAGACAGACGGATGGATCACTGGGCGGACGGAAAAGAGGAAGATCTCTTCTTCTTCTTCTCCTCCCCCTCATTTTGTCCCACATGTGGCTTGTCGATGGCGAGATGGTTGCTCCATTCCTCGGGCTCCTCTACTCATAGAAGCTGCGGTCACTAGAAAAAACGAAACAGCAGAAGAAGAAAGACAAGAGCATTTAAGTTTCTTTTGTGTTGCACCGCTCCCCCTCAACAGAATTCCTACTTAAGAGGGGTCCTTTTTTAGCAACAAACTCCAGAGTACTCACACAACACCAGCACAACGCTGGGCGGTGTCTCGAGAAAAACAAAAAGTGATGAGCAGGATTTAACGGGCTATAAAACAAGAAGACAGCCACACAAAAAACCATCACTCATTGAGCTTTTAACTCTAGTCCAATCTTGATCCTGTGAGAGGCAAAGTTCAAAAATCCAGTAAAGCTATTGTGTAGCAGGTTGTAAAACAAAAACACACACACACTGAGATTTAAGGCACAAAAGATGCATGAATATTCACTGTCAGTGTGATAAAAAGCTAAATGATGCTGGTCACATATCATGGTTTTGGGTTAACATGCGTATTTTAGTTACAAGTCGTCAGTTAAGGTACAGGTTTGCATAAATTAAGAGCAATTGGCTTTCAGAGCAATGGGCATTTGTTTTGGGGTTGTTTTTGGCTGTTGGTCTAATTGGACATTTTTCAGACTGTTGGGGTTTTGGACATTGTTGGACACTGTTTTCCAAAGTTACATTGTCTCTCTTTAAACTGTCAAATGAGTGAGACATGAATTGAAATGAAATGAATCATGCAAAACAAAAAATCTGTACCCTTGGTGTTAATGCTTTCCATGTAAAATATACTGCACACACTAAAACAGTTGTTTGAAGCTGCTACTGCACTCAAAATCCTAGGTGGTGGGAGAATAAATGTGTAAATGCTAATCTATTAGCTAACTGGGAAGCTACAGGTTTTATGCTCCTAACCTTCAGGCACACATCTCATTGCTTTGTGGTTGACCTTACCAGTACACAGCGAGAGCGACCGACAGCTTAAATTCGGATTTGATCGCCTTCATTCAACCTGGTGATTGCAAAATAAAGGCGTTATGGTCAATGGTTGGTAGGAAGAAGTCACTGATTGTTAGCCTTTTTCTGCACTCTTAAAGGACAATGGGGACATCTACTGTGTGGGTGTGCAGTGTGGAAAGACTGGAGTCTTCAAAATCAATATCTATTCTTCTGGGACACTACTGAGCTGTGTTTAACATATTATATTATGTCAATGATGCTGATGGAAATAACATACTGACACATAATGGTATAAAGGAAAGTAAATGGGAAGTGAATAGAAACAAAACGGCTGAAGATGAGAATAAAATTAGAAGGTTTAAGTGGATGGGGGCTGTTGATGAGCAATAACGTTGAGCGTGATTGGTGCAGAACGGTTGTACTCACGCCCCCTCGTCTCTGAGCAGAGTCAGGAACTTGGTCACTCTGTAATCCTGGTCCATCTAGAGACAGTGAGAGAAAGCAGAGACAGAAAGAGACTGAACGGTCTGTTGACAGTAGTAATGCAAATAATCAGCACAAAGTCAATATGGGGCCACGCAGCCACATCAGAAATCTGCCAGCCACCGCAGCTGAAGCTGTTGTGAAGGACCACTCGAGCAGAAATAGTAGCTAACCATCCCCTGTTATCTAGTGACACGATTGTGGACGTGACTGGAGACAGTGAAACTGTCTCCCTCCCTCAGATGGAGACGTTTTAAAGTGTTTATAATGATTAGCATGTTAGATGCCTGCATTTTGCACATGCATGTTGTTAAAGCGTGTTCATCTGGCGGTGTGAAAACCACACACTGGGGCTTTATGGGGGTTTGCATGTGGGACTATTTCTTTGCAGGACTATCAGGTGGTTTTGGTGTGGTTGGAACATCTAAAATTGCAGAATGAAGACTTTTTTCCGACACACAATTGATAGAAAAGGAACAGTAACATTGTAAAGTAACAGTAATACGTAATACATTACACTTTGAAAGTAACTTGCCCAACACTGATCTTGTGAGCAGAGATGCAACAGGAAGCCATCTGGCCCCACAGAGGAGGAACAAACATGCTCATAACCCGTCGAAAGACTCCACACTCTTAGAAATAAAGGTTTCAAAGGGTTCTTTCTGAAGACCTGCACAATCCACAACTCTTTGCTTCTGAAGAACCCTTTTTTGAAGAAGAAAGGGTTTGTCGAGGGCTCTTTGGAAGACTAAGGGTTCCCTTGAGAGCCCTTTTCATCCAGAGAAACCTTTTTGGTAGAAAGAGTTCTTCAATGATTGTTGAAATACTTCTGTATATACATATATATAATATTGTCTTATAGGTAGAACTCTCTGAGAGGGTACCAAGTTTCAGGAACTAGAAAGGGTTCTCCTATGGAGACAAGCCAAGGAACCCTCAGTGTTTCTAGTCAGCACCTTTAGTTCTAAGAATGTAGTATATATCCTCAAAGGTCCCATCACAGCTGATGTGTGGTGTTTTGTGAGCTGTTACTGTCTTCATACCTGCAGCGACATCTCGATGAGCACGAGGAGCTTCTTGATGCCGATCCAGACTCGCTTCCCTTTGAGCTGCTGTGCGATGCTGGCACGCTCTTTGTCTGTGAAGCTCCCCAGCAGCTACAGCGACAACAAAGAAAAAAAAAAAAATTCTACCCTCAAAACCTCCAACGGAAAAGCAAAATAAAGGAAGAGTGCCCCTGAAAACACCCTTTTAATTATGTCACATTTTTTCAGTCACTGAGGTGAACGTAGTTTTTCCTGATGTGCGCCACAAATGTTACAGAGTGGAATACGTCAAGGCTGAGTGTGTGCATGAATATGAGCTCTTGAGAATGGGGGATGGTTATGTTTAATTCACCCCATTCATCTGTGTGTCCTTGCGTGTAAGCACAATCGTGAGCATCTTTACCTTCAAGCAACTGAATGCAGTGAATACATTAAAGACCTGTGATTGTATGCATGTAGGTGTGTGCGTGTGTGTACGTGCGTGTGTGTATTCATACCTCTAAGGCGTCGACTAGCTGCTCCCCAGTAGAGATGTTGGGGATGTGGATGGTGGTGCTGAAGGCGTCCAACATCTCCATCTCCTGCAGAACGTCCTTCCGGCTGGTGGTGCCGATGATGAGCAGCTTCCGGCCCTGCAGGAGGAACAGATGACTCGTTTTGTCCTTTATTAATTATGCCACATGGGAAATTCAATTTTCTGTGGTGAGTGAAGGTTAATTGTCCAGTCACAAAGTCACGAGTTCAAAAAATACAATACTAATAGAGCTGTAACCACAGGCACACTGCAGATTTTCATTTCAGCAGATTTTTGGGGTAATGGTTCGGTAATTCTGAGATGAGCAAATAAACTGTTCAAGCTTTTGTTGATCTAATTAAAAAGTTAAATTCTGAATCAAAGACACATAAAGCTAAATTAAATGCACAAAATTATGATGCAGTAATATAATGAAAGGAAATCAGTGTAGAAACAGGGGAAAAAAAATAGAAAGTTAAAACCAAAAATAAAACAATATGGGGTAGTGCTTTGTTACTGTCTGATTATTACATATTATACATTTGTCTTATAGGAATAGTCCACATTTTGAGAAATGTAAAAAACAATATAGTCTGTAACAATATGTCTCCAGGGTGCAGATGCACTCTGACCTTTGGTGGAGCTTTCTTCAGCAGCACCAGCAGAGCCTGAAGCACCAGGTTAGAGAAACGAGGTCCGATGGGGACGTAATCCAGCAGACGCTCAATGTCATCCACCACCACACAGCTGAGCTGTGACTTATAGGCATCATCAAAGACCTGAAACAGAGGGAGGCAGGGAGAGGGGGAGGGACGAATGAGTGAAGAGAAGGACAATGGAGAGACAGGCAGGGAGGATGCAGGAAGGCATTAATGGATGGAAAAAAAACAAAGGGAGGAGTCAGTGGTGGAAGGGCAGAAGCAATTAACCAGATGAAATAGTTACATAAGCTATTATTTAAATGCAAATGCTTCATTGTTTGCTGGCATGCTCTAAGGGTTAAAACACACTGCAGCTCTTACCTTTTTGATTGCCTGGCACTTGGAGATCTCTGAGTGTCCAATCATCTTGTCTGGAGAGCAGATCTTAATGAAGGGGAACTGCGAGTCCTCTGCAATCTTAGCTGCCAAGGCTGTCTTTCCACTGTGGGGTGGACCTGCGGGAGAGGAGGGGGACAATTCACTGCCTGCACGTGTTTGTATTTGTATGTGTGTAAGCTTTTCAAATAAACAAGATTTTTACACAAAATCGTTTCAAATGTTTGTCTGACTGACAGTAAAAAAACAGAACGTAGCCATTAAGGCTAACCGCGGAGGGATCTACATCAGGACCAGCTTGCACATCTGTTCACACGTGTGAGGCTGGGGATGGTCGTCCATTTTGGCTGTGTCCATGCGACAGAAGGAGTTGTAAACTAGATCAAACTGTTGGTACCTGCTAGTAACCTAATTGCAAGAATAAAAATGAAGATGCACACTCTGCAATTGGTGTAAATCTTTGCACTGATCTCACTGGTCTGGACAAAAAGGTAAATTCATTATTTTTCCACCTGGACCCTATTTTTCTATGTGTTTCTGTCTAAGTAACTAATGGGGAGAATATATATTTTTTAATTGGTCCAGCATCAATCGAGCAATTTAAGATACTAACTCATTATTTTAAGGTAAGCAGCCTCCCCCTACCATGAAATTCCAGGCCTGGTCCAGCTTAAAAAACACCAAAGTTACTGAAGTCTTAATATTCGTTTTCTGTGTGTTTCTAGTTTCTCACCCTCCAAGAGCACAGCTACCAGTGGTGTGCGATCACTGTTCTTGGTCTGCTGCACCAGCAGCTCTCCATCATCCAGGACATGAGTGACTGGATCACCCCATTTGATGATGCCGTTCATGATGTAGCTGGCATAATCCTCCTGGTTTGTTCCAAACGCCTGGATGACAATATGAGGACGTGTTAGGAACTGTGTTTTGCCTTTTCATATGACAGGATTACACTGGACTCTGCAGTCAGTCTTTAAAAGACCTGGTACATACAGGTTTTATGTCATTGTTGAGGGATCCCAAAAAGTCAGCTCTGGTGACTTGCAGCTTCTCTGCCCTCTCCATGTCCACTTCCACTGTAGATGTAGCCTGGAAAGGAATATAACAGATAACTGCATCAAACCATTGTCGGGTTTAAGAGACATACCTTCAGTTTACTCTACACAGAGAGAACTACTCAGCCTGTAAAAACAGTCATAATATTCTCTATGGGTCTGGAGAAATCTAGAAAAATAAATCTAATTTTTGCATTTTTCGATATTTTTAAGAAAAGCGGGCACTAAGGAGGCAGGGGAGTTTAATAAAAGGAACTATCAAGTTGTATGGGAAATATAGAAACCAATTTCGTCTTCCATTTTATTTGACTGTCCGTGTGTGTCACAGCCAATTTAACACAACGTAACACAGCCATGCAAAACAAGCCAGATTTCTCAGCTCGAGGAGGAAACTGGTAGCACACAAAGCAGTACATTACGCCCTTAGATGTGTCGATTTCTTGCCACTTCCCTGTCCACCCGCTGTGTTCTGAGGCTTTCAACCACTTTTTATAGTCCTTATCAGGAAGTGGTGTGTGCTCAGTGTTTCTCAAACTTTTTACACTGTGTACCACCTCAGAAAATATTTAGCCGTTCAAGTACCACCATTATGTTCAAAGTTAGAATACGGTATTTTAAGCCCACTCTATTCAGCTATGGACAGTTGGACAAAGACAAGAGGCAGGTTTATTCCTAATAAGTCCTGCTTCAACAGAGGGCTGTTTGGTGCTGTCAGCTGCTGTGGACACCTCCCTGGTCATCCACTTCATTTTCAACACGGCTGCTCAAAGTCTTGTCTCCCTGATCTGCACTTCTCTTCATAATAGTTCCAGTTTGGAGCCACAATAGTACTTTTTTATTTTACTTCTGCTCACTATCTCACCATCACAGTTCATCTTGTAAATCATAGATGACATATGTGTGTGCTACATGCATGACTGCGACCACATAACAGGCTGAGACTGAAACAAAAATACAGAAAAGATAAAACCACAGTACCACAGTTTGAAAATCAAGGTTTTAAAGAGTTTGCATATTTAATTTCTGTGGATCATTGTTGGCTGTTATTACAACATTTTAAACTCTTGTAAACAGGATCCCAACCCAGCCCTAAAGCAAGCTTTGTGTATTTGAAAGTGCAGCGACCTTGATGTGCCGGTTCATGGCGGTGGACTGAGCGGCCCTGACCAGCCCCTCCAGCTCTGCGCCGCTGTAGTTCTTCGTCTCGACTGCCAGCTCCTTGATGTTGACATCGGGAGCGAGCAGGTTGAAGCTTCGCATCTTGTTGGTGTGGATGGTCAGGATCTGGACGCGCCCCTTCTCGTCAGGCAGACCTGGAAGTTAGATGGTGAGGTGGCGAGGACCAGAGGAAGAGGGGTGGAAGGAAGAGATGGCCGTGGGTATGGAAAGGCAAGAAATGAGTATTGAGAGGTTGGAGTGAATGAGAGAAGCAGACAAGAAGGTAATAAACAGGTAAAAGGGAAAATTCAGACTCAATTCAGCTCCACTTTGCTTTATCAGCTTGATGTATTGTTTAGAAAACACACTGCCAAACCATTCACTGATAAAATCCCCACAATTTCAAGGCCTTCTTTTAACAGGAAAGGTAAAAGTAAAATTTGTATATTGGATTTCTTTCCTTTTTAACAAAAGTATATGACATTTATTAAAAGGCAACCCATTCCCATTTAAATGGGCGATTGGTGATCATATTCATTCATCAGTACTTCTGTTTTATTCTAAAACCACAAGTAAACTATATAAAACTTCTCACTTGCACATTTCATGAGAAACTACCTCACACAAAAAGGTGATATTTCAGCACGTTGCAGTCGTGGATGAGGATGAGAGATACTAACTTTAACCACAATGTCAAGATTAGTTTTTCTAAAGAAAAAAAGAGAGGGAGCTGAACACTCACTGATTTCCATCTTGACTTCAAACCTGCCAGGCCTCATCAGGGCGTCATCTATCAGGTCAGGCCTGTTGGTCATACCTGCAGAGAAAGAGGCAGAGGGCAGGACTGTGTTATGGATGTTGACTATATATTTTTTGATACTGTACTGTGTGTGCAGATCCATACAATGGACCTTATAAGGAGTCAAAAGATGCAACTGAAGATATGACACATCCCCACATAGGAGACAACATTTTGGAGACCTTGTATAACATTCCTTAAAAGTTCTAAGGTGATGAATGTCCTGAACCTTTACAGAACATTGGGAATGTTCCTAAAACATCCTCTTTTGGTTATGGAAGTGCTGCAGTTCAAAGTTCCCTACATGGGGATGTCCCAGTTGTAATTTATGGTCACACTGCAAAATCACAGAAAGGACATCTGGGGCGAAACATTCTCATATGACCAACAGGGGACCCTAAGTTTACCCTCCCAGATGTCCTCTTTGTCATGTCGCTAAATGACCTTGTGAGTTCAACAGTCTCCTAAAGACCAGGAGTCACGTACCATCCAGGAACGTCCACAAAAAGAACTTCCAGCACTTACAAGGGACATTGGTCCATTTTGTTGCATTACAGTAACATTATTGAACCAAAGGATCAAAGATTGAATAGATATTAATACTACTGTTGGTATATTCCAAAATAAAGTCAGAAATCATGCTTATAAAAGAACTGAGATAATTTTTCTTCTAATCTGCTTTGTGGATATCAAGTCCAGCAGTTTGCATGTTCGGTTCCCAGTTTCCCCACCATCAAAAAGTGTGTGTGTGTGTGAGGTTAGTTTTCCTGTCATTGTCCTTGATCAGCTGGTTTAGAACTGGGATTGGTCCCTGGGTGCAGCATAGTGGCCGCCCACTGTTCTTTACACTCAGGATAATAATTGCAGAATAACTGAACTTCTAAGCATGTTCTAAGCATTTTCCAAGGTCCCATAAAGGTTGTGTATAAAGTTCCTTTACATAGTGAATACAGAAAAACTTGAGAAAACTCAAAATGTCAAGGCAGGTTTAAAAACTTTCCTTTCTAATTTTAAAGTTTGGCATATGTGTTGCTGCAACTTAGACATTCTGCCTCTCCAACAGCTTCTGCTCTGTCCACTGTCTGACTTCATGTCAAACTATTCACTCTTCACGGCGTTGATCTAATGAAACGTTGTTGGCGGTTTATCTTCACTTTTTAGCAAGTTCTTTTGGGTCCTGTTATCCAACTATCATAGATGAAACTCGCCCACAAATGGAGCAGAGCAGACAGTCTGATATAATAACTTCAGGGACGTGGATTACGCTAATGATCAAATCTCAGGAGCGCACAGCTGCACGTGAACAGATGGCACTCATCAAGTTGAAGTGAGCGATGTACGACAAGTCAATTTAGTTGACAGAGTTTGGTGAATCTGACTTGGAACACTTGTACAGTCAGGGTAATTACATGTAGTAGTAGACATGTAGTTGAACTACTTTTTAAAAGTAGACAAGCTATATATTTTTTAAATGTAGTTTAACTATGTTTCATTGTGAAGTAGCTAGTAGTTATTTTCTCCAACACTGATCGTACAAACAAACCTCACAGAAAAAAGTAAGAGAGGTTTAAGATGTGAGTACAAAAATGTTCTTACATGAGGCCCATTGTCTCTGTGCCTAAGATGTCAGTAGACATATTTCCTGCTGAAATGTAGTATTTTCAAAGCTTGCCATCATACCTATGTTCAGAGAATGGGCGACAAATTGAAGGAAAGCCCAATTATATAATGAGTCAGTGAGATACTGGGCTACCCAGTGCCTCCAGGGTAGCTGCAGTGCTGCTTGGTCCAGATTCTCCAATATCTGTAGAACTGGAGTCCCGTCACTAACTGTTCAGATGATGGCAACACTGTGCGCAAAAACTGCATTTCAATCATCATGGAACATAAAATGTCATTTCACACAGAAAATACGCACATAAAATAAACATCACTGGATCGTTCACAATCTGGGGCACATTTCACGGAAATGATGTGCAAGTGTTTCACAAATGATTGTTGCAGATTGTGGAGTCCTATGGGACTCTTGAGTCTATGGGTCACAAGTATGCTCTGCTCTCAGTCAGTATAATCATATCACATCATACAGCTGGTGAGGACACTAAATCAGGTTATTACCAAGGTTATTATAAGTAAATAAAACTAAACCAAATACTAAAATAGGTGTGAAAAAACATTTAGCCAATGAATGAAATGAAATTAAAATAAAATGGTCCAACAAAACAAGCATGAGGAGGCAGTGGTGCAATGTGCAAAGTGTTATGTTTGTACTGAAACACCTGTTCTGAACTCTGTAAATCTCGCCCCTGGCAAATAAAGCTGCACTTATGAGATGCTTATTAGACTTATTAGGGAGTAATTATGGACACATTACAACAGAACTGCATTGTAAACTAAAGTGAAATCACAGATCTGCTACTTGAGACACACATTGTTTGGCTGCGTGGTCTCATACAGTTGGCAGAACAGCCAAGACTGATGCCTACTTCTTTGATCAAATCACATTGTCTGCCCACATTATTACAACGAGTCTGTGCAGTCACCCATAGACAAAATATTCCTCTACTTCCACAATTTTTAAGTTTCATTTTTATTTTTTTGTCTAATTTAATACAAAGCACAGCCTGTTATTTCTTATTATTGTGGTGTAAAATAAATTGTAACTGAAAACCAACATAAAAATAAAAATACCAAATGAAAAAAAACCAAAACTATAATAACTCTGGATGCTACTGACCGATGACCAGGATGTTGTTAAGTTGCTCCACGCCGTCGATCTTTGACAGGAGCTGGTTGACCACGGTGTCGTGCACGCCCGTGCTGCTGGCGCCCGTGCCTCTCTGCTTGCAAATGGCGTCCAGTTCATCAAAGATGATGATATGGAGGCCGCTGTTGGCTCCCAGCTGGAGACAAGTTGTGTTTAAAAATGATGAAGTTTTTTTAAAATCGAACAGGTGAAAAAAATACACTGAGCGTCTCTCACCCTCTTCTGCTCCTCCTCTGCCTCGGCGAACAGTTTGCGGATGTTTGCCTCAGACTCTCCCACGTACTTGTTGAGGATCTCGGGGCCATTGACGACCTTTGGCTCCCGGGCATTTAACATCTTGCCAATCTGCCTGGCCATCAGTGTTTTACCACAACCTGGAGGCCCAAACAGCAAGATGCCCTTCACGTGCTTACACCCTGGAACAAAGAAGGAGGGGCGGAAAGGGAAGAGACAGAGAGACATAGAGGAGGACAGAAACAAAAGACGTGAAGAGTGTTAGAAGAATGAGAAAGAAGAAAGAAAGAAAGGAAGAAGTCAGGAGAAAAAGCAGTGACAAGGCAGGAGACGGGGGGAGGGAGACATTGGAAGGAGAAAAGATGTATGCATGTTATATGCAAGTTTTATGTGCTCAAAGCCAGAGGGAGAAGAGACCAGGTTAATAAAATGAATCATGAAAACAATGAATAAATTGTACATTATTGTCTCTTGCTCTGTGTGTGTGCGTGTGGGTATGAAAACAAATAGCTGCCATTGTACTGTGACTAACCCTGTTTCCTCCATCGTATTACTGTATATTACATTTCGCTCCCGTGGGAAAGATGCACTAGACAAAATTACTGGCGAGGTTAGGTTATCCAAATCAGATGTTTGATCCATAATATAAAATACATTTTCCACAGTAATTACATTCACTTGTTGGGCGAAAAAGCAATATATTTGCAGTAAAACGCGAGAACAAATTGAAGTGCCTGCATTACATGTACGTTGTATGAGGACAAAGAGACATTTCTGATCTCAGAAAAACAGAGAAAAATATAGACATAATGACAAATTGTCTCATAATGATCCGATAAAAGGACAGTGGATGTCAAAAATCGAGACCCGTTCAAGTTGCAGTTCACATCCATGTTCGTCCAGACTTAATAAAGGTATTACGTGTATTTTCTGGCAAAATTTAAATAATTAAAAACAGCCCGACCAGTCCGGGGGCCCTTGCACACACCGGGCCCCTCGGCTGCAGCCTCAGCCAGTCTGGGTATTATTCTGTCCAGATGTCCCTGAGATATTACGCTCACAAGAATGGGACAGACATCACCATGACCTCTGACCTCTAAATTCCAATCAGTTCATCCTTGTGTTGAAGGAGATGTTTGGACTAAATCTGAAGAAGTTTCAGCAAGGCGTTCTTGAGATATAGAATGGGACGCACAGATAAATGGACCACACAAGGACATAATGCCTCAGATCATGGCTGTCACAGGGAGGGAGGCATGTAAAAAACAAAACAACCATAGTAAAAGTCTTGAAAGTGACAAAAAAGAGTGAGGAAAGAGGGGGTATCTCACCCATCTGCTCCACAATGTCTGGAGGGAAGACTCGGGAAGCAAAGGCTCTGCGGAAAATGTCAGAGAATTCCCTGTCCAGACCTCCAATTCCCATCTTCTCAAAGTTCCAGTCTGGGTTGATGATTGTCTGTCGTGCCTCCTTGGTCTTTGCCTTACCTGTTAAGACACATAAAGGCAGAGGTGAAAGAAGAATTCAGATCCTTAACTCAAGTAAAACACCACATTCTGCGCCAAGTAAAAGTCCTTCATTCAAAACGTTACTGAAGTAAAGGTATGCAAGTATTATTAACAAAATGTACTTAAATTCTGCGGTCAAATGTTCCATGTCAGTGTTTTATTATTAAATGACGGTGGATTAATTTTACAGCTGCATTAATGTGTAGGTTGCATTTTACTGCTGTAGCTGTTTAAGGTTGAACTTATTTTAACTACTTTATAAACTGTTGGATAGTTTAATCTCCAGCTCTGCATCATAATTAAGTAAAGTTACTTGCATAAATGTATTTAGTTACATTCCACCAATAGATAAAGGAACTACTTGACACAGAAAATAACAGTTATAGTATATCTTAAAGCGAGTGGCTACAAGAGGACAGAAGCAGATCTGAATAGTTCTGAAAACAAACCATGTTTCATGATGTTGGAAAGGTAAAGGGAATATCTGAGGAGTTTAAAAATGAATTAAAAACCATAGAATAAAAGCCAGATTTGGTCTATAAGTCTTTCTTGGCCTGTTCTTTAGTAAACAGGGGTCTTGTGAGGTGATCTGTGGAAGATGATCCGTTAGTGAGAGAATTATTGTATTGTATTACTGTGTTCTTACTGCCACCCTGTGGAGGAAATGTATATGAGACTGTTGCACGACGTCTCCATGATCCTCATGTTGTTTATGCAGCACCCTGAAGCTACCATGGTGAGTTGTACAGCATTAAAATAACTGTTATGTTATGTTATGTTTAAATAAACACATTAAGAAAACACATTTATTGATTTAGGCCCTCAGAAGTTTTGGGAAATATCAGCAACCTGCAGGGAGAATTGAGGAACGTACCAACAAGTGTGAGGGATGAACTCTCCGCCTTCTCAAAAATCACCTGGCTGTTCCCCACCATCAGCCCGATGTCGATCTGTTAGAGAAAACAGAAACATAGTCAATCTGTCTTTATTCAGAGAAGTGGCAGATCTACACTTTTATTCATCAGCATCCTTCGTTTGGCTAAAAGCTTTAATGGGATCAAACAGGATAAAAGTTGTTGATGTGCTTTGTTCATTGTTTATTTTAACAGCTCTGGTTAGTCACTGATGCCCCAGAGATCACCTGCCATCTGAGGCCATCTTTTTTTGTGATTCTCTGATGATGTAAAAATATTTCCCTCCATCTACTGATTTAAACATTAGCTGGGAGAGGACCCTCATTCATTTAAGATATTAAGCCATACCATGCTTTATTTGTTTATTAAATGTAAATACAAGGATAAAACAAGAAGAAATGAAATAAAAAAAAATAGAATAAAATGATTAAAAACAAGAGTAAAGAGTAATTACACTGAAATAAAAACTGAAATAAAAAGAAAAATGAGACAAAACCTATAAAATACAAGAACAGTACAATAAAAACAAGAATAAAAAGATAAAAACAGGAATAAAAGGATCTAAAAACAACAATTTTCAGCAATTCTGACTTTGAAACAACATCTCTACCAATAATTATATATCTAGCATGTTAGGTTTTGTAGTACTTTATGAACTGATGAAGTTGTAGTGTCTTGTATAAGGGTACGTATCACATCTCTGCATTTGGAGCGTTTGTGTTTTGTTATTACCATACCATATTAATGTGCATGAATCAGTAATGAGCACAATGATGTAATAAACTGGGGAGTAGGGACGCTTCTCCATAGTGCAAAGCCATCGGTTGTCAGATAGTAATAACTTTATGGGTGTATATGGGGATCAAGATGAGGCTTAATGCAAAAATAATTATTCACCAGAGGTCATTAAGCTGCAGCAGTAAATATTACAGATATGACACATCATTTAACGATGTACACCACTGTGATGCTTCCATCCCCTTGATTTATTATGACCAATGCCTGATGGTCCTAGAAATCCAGACGATATTCAGACCATTAAATTTCTCAAAAGCAATTCATATTCAAGCTGATTCTCTAATTATTTGAGTTTAATTAAGGAGAAGCAGCAACACATTAGTCCAGTAGCAGAGCTATGTTTGCTTATCCAAAATATATATGGCTTTTAAATTGAGGAGAATGGAGCAGAGGTGCAATGAAATATAGGATCGATAAAATCCACCAGGGCAAGACGTGCAAATTCCAAATAAAAGGGATCAGAATGAGCTTTCAGTAGCAACGTGACAGCATTCCTGTTTACCATGAGAGATCTCCATTTAGTGGAGAAAACCCCCTTCCTGAACAGGACAAGGTGGATAACTCATTTCAATAAAAGCCTAATTTGAGAAAGGCTTGTGAATGTTGTGACACTCTCAACTTTTTTTTTGATTTTACTAGTTCGGGTTCTGTGTGTGGTCGGGTACCTTCTGTTTCTTTCCCGATGCTGGTTCTCCTTTGAGGATGCTGGCGTCCATGGCCTCGATATCCTTCACCATCAAGCCAAACAGCTTGTCGCAGAAACTGAACACCAGCTGAGAGACGGAGACAAGCAAGAGGAGGACAAGATCAGAAAACCTACAGAGCCAAGGACAAGGCAAAATGTATGTGTGCTTCCACGTCTGTGTATTAGTATGTTTGTTTCTGTTATTTGGAGAACCTGCTGGGTAACAGAGAAGGCCTGGTTGTTGAACTGTTGGATAAACTCGGCAGCCATCTTGTCTGAGTCGTAAGGGGAGGAGTCGGTACTCTTCTTTTGCAGGAAGTCAATTTCGATAGTCATGGCGCCAATGCACTGCTTGGACTTGTCAAAGTTGTAGTTGGACACTGAGGAGACAGATTGATAAATTGATGTCAGAAATTCAAGTTAGCCGATAGACTGACAGTATAGACCAGAACAGCAAGGAGCAACTGAACACAACATGCAAAATCTTTCACTCAGGTTGAGGACAGATACAGCCAATTAACCATACCTAGGTCAAACCCCTTCTTGCTCTAACATTTCTGCATTAAAATATCTAAAAACTCAAGAAATGTTACATATTTAGTTCAGCTGTGAACTTACATTATCACAAATGTTTCCAACAATAGTCAAATCCAGAGAAATCTCTAATTTATTCAAGGTAAACAGTCCAGTTCCTAATAGTTGCTATGCTAGCTGTAACTTATGTGCACTGAAGCAGGGCGTGGTGAATGTCAAGTACAGAATAACACCTTAGATGCACTGCTTGTTAAACATCATGTGCAGCAATTCAATGACAAATGTTTTACCTTCCACCTCCTGGCCGATGGAGAGACCGGCCCATTTCCTCTATAAGAGAGAGACGTGAAAAGGAAATAAAGACATATTGAAATTAAGACAGCAACTGGGAATTAACAATGTGTGTGGGAGTGCTTGTGTGTGTGTGGGTGCGTGTGCGTGTGTGTGTGTACCTGTGGCAGACTGAAGGCGATGCTTCCAGGTGCCACAGTGTGGTGGGTCTTGACTGTAAACACAAACTTGTGGTTGGGCGTGGTCTTCACGGTCACGTGTCTGCAGAGACAGCAGACAGTTGGACTCTGGTTATCACAGGTGAAACATCCATCTATATGCAGTGTAACACTGCTGACTCACCTTCAAACCAATTTATCTTATTTGACCTTTCATGGTCTGATACGTTCTTTTCCACTCTGTTTTGCGGTTCAACAGTGCCTTCAGATGGAGTCTTGTTTACCGTGTTCACTGAGAACACCCACCTCCTGCGGTGCTCACAACCTCCACACTTTTTCTGAAAGCTGTTGATAGTTCTGATGTGTTTGGTGATGTTTTCAGAAATGGTGGAGGCCATGGGAGTCCATATTTCGGTGAATGGCAGGTTCACATTGTAATTTTGATTATGCCTTTGCATTTTCTGCATTACGTTACCTACTCACTTACCGAATCATTCTCTAGATGCTTACAGTTTTGGTTGTCATGTTGCCGTTGCTTAGCAATGGTGTTCTCATGACAAAGACTGAATTTAATGACCACCTTACACCAAACAATCAGGATGACAGGAGCATGCCTCAACTACAGCAAAACTCTCATTTGTGTCATTTATTCTGACACTGGAAATTTGTTTCAGACAGTAAGATTGCTTGAAAAGTTGTATAATGCCAGTTTTAACCAGATGTGTAGACAGCTTCCCATATCATAATCACAAGGCCATTTGAAGGCAGCATAACCTCAGCTTTTACATTCATCTACAGTTTTATTCTTGTTTTTTTGCCATGCCATTCCCCTGTAACTAACCTATTTATTTATTATACCTTTCTGTGACATGTTGATTGTAGGCCTATACCTCCCCAGAGTTACTGTGTATGGATTAAAGTTGCATTCATTGATTTCATTTCCATGACATGGCTAATGTTTTGCTAAATAATTGCCTTTTACACATCCAATAGACATGGAGCAACATTAGCATTTCGTAAAAGTTGTATTTCTTACCACCTAACAAATAAAAGTCCAATATTTATTCTCCATCTTGCTCTGGTTGAGTCTCCACCAACTCTTGAGAGAAATATGAGCCTAAAACACTTCACTATGTGCAGCAGCTAGTTGCTAACTTTGTCTGTCTTCTGCTCGGTGCTGGACAGGTAGCTGCCTGCTTAAAAATCAAGAAAATTATCCAAAACAGAGTAAAAAGCTCAGCAGAGGTAAGGAAATCACAGAATTTGGTGACACGTTCTCTGGTTTTACATACACATGGTAAACAAAAATCCCAAAATTAGCCAAAAGGCTCTCATCCGTATTCCCTGGCCAAGGTGTTAAAAGCCTTCCTAAAATATAATACAATTGTTGACTAAAAATATTTAGGGCAGCTTTAATTAATTCAATCAAATATGCCACTGATGTTTTTGCAGTTCTCCAGGTCACGTCTCTGACATACATCAGTGTGTTTGCAGACCACGCAGCACTATTTAATTGGCTGGTTTCATGGGGGCATTATTGAAGATTTGTGATTGGTTGATCTCCATTGGTTACTAGGATACAGTCCATTCTTCTCACATAAATGACCCCTGTTCCAACAAGGCTCATCAAGATAGTTTATTGTAAGTCTGCCTTCAGGTGGAAACAGATGTTGAGCAAAAACATCCTATATATTGTTAGAAATGAAAGATTTCATTTTGAAAATTCATGTGTTGGTTTGGTCATAGCTTTAAAAATACGATATCTTACCAGGAGAATATGAACCGCTGTTTACACTGACGCCAGAAAATCTGTTTTTCAATCATGAAAATTCCACATTGATAAATTTCTAAGACAACTGAGTGTGCACAGTACACTACTGGCAGCACAGACATCACTGCTTGGTGGCACTGTATGATAAAGACAAGGCTGCAGTTGCCATGGCAGCAAAATTATAGGACAAACTCAGATTTCACATTTGTTCTAAGACCTGTCAGGTGTTGTATAATGTGTGCTTTTACTGTGTTGAATAACAAAATGATAACAGGTGATTCTGGTGGGAATCTAATGTGTGTGTCACAATTCATGCTGTGACGCAATAGGATGTAGTTGCATGTAACGCTACAATTTTAAATTTTTAAATGTGTTTTTATTTTATATGCAACAGTGCCTGCGCACATTCTTATATACATTTGCTACTACAACCAGAATGTTGTTTTGTTGTCTGTCAGCAGCTCAGTCCCTTCATCACTGTTTGTTTTTTAATATCATCTTTTCTTGCTTCAACACTAAGAGATAAAAGCATCAGCCCAATGACATCTCAAGTATCTGAATGCTTTTAACTCTGCAGAGTGCAAACCCAACACGAAAGGGTTTTATTTCACAGTCACACAGAATGGTCTGACAGGGAGGAAATAATCCACACACTAAAAAAAAAAAAAGACACATGGTTGATCCAATTAAGAACCATCTTCTGGATGAATGATGTGAGATAAAGTGGATTGATGGGTGTTTGGTTAGATGAGAAATGATTGGAGAGATGCCCAGGTGCGTGCCTGTATTGACAAATGCAATGATGAGTAGGCGATAATGACTACTCACTGTCCTGACTGCAGATCCTTCTCGCTCACCACAGCACAATTAGTCAGCGACAGCTCATCTGTCGGGCATCGCGCCGCTTGCATGGTCTGTGAAGAGAAAGATAGAGAAAAAGGAGCAATGATTAAATTACAGTGAGCATGACTGAACATTTTATAGTCCAGTAGAGATTTTTGTCTTTCTGTCTTAGCCTTTATTTATTGATGAACATGAATTCTGAGCATGCAAAACATCAGAGCAAGGGGAAAAATGTTAACTTGATCGTGACAAACACCCACTTTCACCATCTGAACATATGAAGTCTTTTTCCTGCAATAGGCGGTGGGTTTTATTCTGGCTGATAAAAAATGCAATCACTGTGTGTGTTGTCTCAGCTAAGTTTGTTGCTTCACATACTAAGCAACATTATTTACTCTCCGCATTAACAAAATACTGAATATTTTGTGTACGGTCAAAGAGCGAATGTGCAGCCTAAGATGAAATCAGTGATTTAGATGTAAACTGTGTCCAGTTATTAGGATTTTAAATTTCCAACACAGTATAAATATAACTGAATTTCACGAAAATGCCAAAACTGTTAAAATTATAACACATCCATTATATTTTTCTTTGCAACTGCAAACTGTAAGACATTTCAAGTTGGTTCAATGTAAAAACTTAAGTACTGTTCCTCCCTTCTTCACTGATCACCAGCAGTATTTTATGAAAAAGTTGCTATTTATATGTAACTGATTATTTGTTTACTATAATAAAAAAAATAAAATAAATAATAATAATAATAATTATAACATATTCACTCGTGACTCAGTCCACTTAGGGCCATCCATAATGTCTCGTTAAAATAGCTAGCTTGGCTAATTAATTTGCACCATCTACTGGTGGGCATGGGAAATGCATTTCATTTATTCAGTCTAACTAGAGGCAGTGATAACACATGCAGACTGGGGATAAAAAATGAAAGACCACTGGGGGAAATCACCCTTATCTTCTCCAGCAAAATGTGTGTCAGATGCTTTCAGTGTATTTGGGCCTTAACCGCTGTGGTTGCTGTCTGAGCCCTTTTGTGCCAAATTCAGTTTGTTAAATTAAAAGTGCACCATCGGTAAGGACTGAAAACTTGCATCCTGCATTATGTTTTGCGGTGATACAGAAGTCTAAGAAGTCTTCACTTCGGTTCTATTATTAGAAAACAGCTCTTTAAATTAGCACAGGGTAAAGAAAAGATTCAGAGCTAGATTCAGCATCTGCAGGCTGCTAAACGGGCAGGAAGCAGCTTTGGGGAAAAAAAACAGAACCAGCAACGACTCAAGGGAAATTAATCGCTGTATCAGATGTTTTTTCTCAAAGTGAGTGAAGAATCAATACTGGCAACATTTCAACATGACCAAAGAAGGTGATAAAGCAAAGAGGGGATATGGCTCATAGCTTTCTGAGCACTTAAATCACGAGAGGGTCAGAGACAGACAGATAATATTTGGGGTCTTTGATGATGTTGCAGAGAAGCCACCTGTGCATCAAAGGCCTTGCTTATTTATTATCTGTTAAAAAATTTAAACTGACTTCCTATTACAAAATGCAGCCATTTGAACCATGTCTTTCAGAGAGACTCCTACTACTTTGCAGGTGTGGTAAGACAGGTTTGAATATGTTAAATTTCTCGTAAGGACACGCTGCCATGTCCTTATCTTCAGCACCTATTGAACAGCCTCTGTAGTACAACCATCTCTGCAGCACAGGAGAGAAAGGTACAAGGATGAGCCGCGAGTTCCAGCAGATAGAGAATTCCTGTGCACATCCCTGCAGCCTGAGCACATGAAGTGGTAACCATGGTAACTGCATTAAGCGATCAGGCAGAGCCACGGACGATAAATCAGGCTTTACTGCTGGTTTATTTATCACAGCCATGAATGGCGCTGTCCCTCCGAGGCAGCACAGGTTACTCTGCTGCAAACAGTTTTAAGTCATTTGTTCCAGTAAATACATCAGACCTGCACTCACTGACAGGGTAAAGCTCCTCGGCGTTTCCTATTTGCTCTTTGTATTGCTTCGGCTGAAGTGTTTCATTTATAACTAATGCAATATAGCAGCTTGCCGACATACACTGTTGAAACTTTCGCCCTTTGAGCGACTCAGCACCTGGTTTTAGTTAGAACACGCCCCCTTCACGTGTACAGTGGGTTTTTAGAGCTCCTATTTCATTGATGAAAACGATGCTATAATAGTGATGAGACTGAACCAGATCAGTAAAGTTGAAGCCAGACAGCTAAACAGTGAGCTGAAACTCACTAGAAAGCTCTGCAAAACTGAGGGAAGCTGCATATTCAGGTGATAATTCCCCATAGGTTCATCACTATATATTGTCATATTGTTTTTACATTGACATTTGATCCATAACGAATCATTCCTTCCATTTGTTTGCAACAGTAGATGTATGTAGATGTTTTTCTGGACACTGAGTGTAAATCCATGACCAGCAGGCACTTAAACACTGGCTGCTACTCGCAGAGCTGCACCCGCTGCAGCAATTTAAAATCAGCATTTATATCCTTTGATCAGCTGCCAGCATAGCACATAAATGCAGTTATATTTAGCAGCTAAATCGTCAGGCCTCTTCGTTAGGAGAGGAGCTATGCATAGAAAACAAAAACTGTTTCATGGGTGAAATTTCAGATCCAGTTCAGAGGCAAAATCTACCAACCAACCATTCTTTTGCCTAAGCGTCTCTCAAAATTTTCTGCACAAATACATCTTTCCCAGAAGTACAAACAGTTCGGATATTTTCCTTTCCTTTCTACAGAATGAATTTTAATATATATAGATTGCCAAAATGAGATAAGGTGTCAAATTAGATTTGAGATTTGAAGCAGAAAGAAAACCACCTGCAGATGGCTGAAAAAATTCTCTTGAGTTATCATGCGTGGAGACAAATATCAAAGTGATTGCTGCACCCTGAGGTTTTAAGCTTAATTAGACATAAAGAGATGCAGGGGGATAGACACAGCATCAAAAGAGCTAAAATATAAGTAGTGTACAAAATATTATACAGTGTTTTTGTATAGGAAATTGAGGAGACAGTAGATACAGAGAGGGGAACTGGGAGAACAGGGACAGAGAGACAAACTGGTGGAAAACACTGCAGTGCTGGCATCGTGCCCACATCACCTGCTCCCCTGTAGTCTGACCAGACAGAGGTGAGACAGAGCGAGACCAATGTGTCAGCAAAGCCTTAAAGGGGCCTTTCACTTCACAATAAATATCAATCCTTCCCCTTTATTTCTGTTCCATCCCTTCATCCCTTTAGCCGTATTTATTTCCCAAAAGAGGATTTCATTATGATGACTGGACGGATATTTGATTCTGTTTGGATTTTTATTCCCAAATCGAATCAGCAAGAGTTCTTATCTTATACAGCAGGGCTGACTTACAACGAGCAATTCAGAACAACAACACAACAGCCTCAAAAATCTTAATCACATGGCCACTTAAATAATGTCTGGGAGGAGATGTGCACATTTTAGTTCAGTAACTACTCACATAAAACTCAAAACTGTCATGTAAGGCTGCAACAATTATTTTCATTATCGATTAATCTGTTTATTTATTCCAGAATTAGGTGATTATTCCTTTAGTCTATGAAATGTCGAGGAAAAAAAAAAAAAGCTCATCACAATTTCTTCTTCTCTTTTGGCTCTGTTTTTTGGTCTCCACCAACTGCTGATGTTAACCTCTTTAGCTGCTAAATGCTACACTGTGTTCACCAGCTAGTTGCTAAACTTTTTCTATTTATCTATTGTTATTATTATTTAAGTGAAGGTGAATTAGAGCAGTGAGAGTGAACCAAAACAGGCCATAAAACAATAAACCAAACTGTGCTCTGCAAAACTGGTGAGCGTGGTCCCTATACAAGTGACCCTTTTTGCATTACACACACTAAACTGATCAATGTTAATATAAAAACATTGATCAGTGCATCTTTAACGTATCCCATTTTTGATTGCACTATCAAATAGTCAAAAATCCTTTCCATCCATATGGTCATTCGGAATATGGTAATTTAGTTATCTGGACGACCATATAGATATAATTGTAAGTTGTCTGTATATATTAAAGATATGTGTTTATTTTTTCCTGTTTCTGTTATACAGCACACCAATGCTTTATCATTAGGAAGCATGTCAGAGCAAAGATATTCAATTCACACATTTCAAATCAAAAGCTCTTTAGAGCTAGTTAAAAATGTAGAAGCAGGCATCTTCAGCGTCCCGCAGTGTAATTATAACGTGAGTGTGCCATAAACTGGGGGATAATAAACAGTGGAACAGAATACAAATGCGATACATGTTGAAAAACATTTTATGGTAATGGAGATGGGAAATATCACTTTCAGCAGGGACAGAAAAGTGGTAAAAAAAAAGAAAAAAAAAAAGATCGATATGGATGACAGAGAGGGCAGGAAGGAGCAAAAGCATCATGAAATACAAATACAAGATTGCCATGGCTGAAAACTGCATCCTATGTAGGCTACCCTAGAAAGCATCTGGGTAACCTAGAAAACAGTAACTATCAAGTGTCATAACACGGTTTATTTAAAACCCAAAGTCATGACATATATGATGATCTGGTTAGAATCATACACTCTCAACTGTATGTTGAGAAATACAGTTTGTGACAGTCAGTCTGGTTGCTCTCTCAAAGAAATCAAATATAAACAATTATGGTACTTTTAACTCCACTACACCAACAACCCATTTATATCAAGCTTTCATAAAATCTTTTCAAACTAAAACTAAGATGTGGTATTCAATAATATTGTGATATGGTCTCAAATTACCTGATACAGAAACTGCACTGTGAGAAAGTAATCTTGACTCCAAAATCCATTAACACTGTTTTTTTTCTGAAGCTGAATTCAGAGCCTCTGAGAAAGATCACATCTGATGACAAAGTGATCGAAGTTCCCAAAGTAGGTCATGTGATGACAGCTGGGCCAATTTCAATCACCGATGAAGACCATGAGAGGCAGTCGAAAGCTATGGTAAAAGCTAGCACACTGTAAAAAGAAAGATGAGAAAAGTGCCTTCGCTAAATTTTTGAGTTTTGAATCAAACTCAAGTTTTGAAATAAACTAAACATTTTACTGACTGAGACACTTTTGTTGAGAGAGTTTACTTTTCTTCTTTAGATAAACTTGAATCTCTGACTTATAGAAACCCCCAGAAATTCTATTAAAAAGTATTTACAGTGAGCCGTGAACCTGATTTGTCAAAATTTGGGTGCCTAAAAATGAATTTGTTGCAACTGAAAATATTAAATTATTAACCATTATTCACTTTCACTTTAATGAGTTCACAAAACAGTTTTGGGTTTCTAAAACTCAAAGGTTCAAATTTATCCAAAGGAGTCAAAACTCAAAAATCTATTGAAGTAAAGTGCCTTGAAATTTAGAGTTTTCTCAACTTTTTTATTTTAAAGGCGCAGGTGGACTTTTGACTTAAGATCGTTTCCCCCCGTAACTGTTTCTAAGGTCATGAATGAACCTCCATACTCAGCACATAGTCCTCCATATTTCATGGGCTCAGGGACTAATGTTGCCTGCATGTTAGCACCAGATTAGTCTGCTAACAACTTAATGTATAATATAGGCAGGAATCTGTAGCACCTCAGCTTGGGTTTATACCAGTTCCAATGGATTCCTACAGTGGCAACAAGTTTTCACAGTTAAAAACAATGATCTAATCCAGTCTGACATCGAGGGCCACACACTCTGCGCCCCACCCAGTGTGACCAGTCTCGATTTTGAAATTGCAAATTAAAAATTGGTGAAATTGCACCATTACAAACATGTTGTTTCGCAGGCAAGTTCTCTTTCTTTTCTTTGATTTATGGATGGTGCCAAACTTGCAGTTTAAAAATGGCATCCAAAAATGTTTTCTGTCTGTAAACATTATAAAGATTTATGTGAGGAGCTTAAGTGGAGGCAAAACAATTCCCTAAACACGTTAGCAAACATTATCCGGCGAATTTTGCTGACTTGTGTCTTAACAATGACAGCAGAAAATGCAAGCTCTTCTAAATATGTACGGTCACTCTCAGCGTTACTTAAAGAAGTCCACATTAACCAGTGAGAGCAGACTGGCCGACCCGTTCACGCTCACTCAGTGGATGGACCATCTTTCTATAGTTGCGAGTTGGACGATTTGACGATTGGCTAAGTCTATCGTCTCTTGTTTTTTAAGGAGTGGGCGATTTGTGTCGTTTTATTTTGTTAATTTAACGACACACTCAGCAGCACAGTGCACACCCACTGGGCTGGGGGACGAGTGAGAGGTAAACAGCCAGCAGAGCCAAATTATTTTCACATCTAACACGGTGAAGTAAAGAGTTGGTGTTTGCCACAACAGCAGACAGACTGACCAAGATGGTTTTGGTGATGTTTATTTTGTTTCTGCCTGTTGAGCTTAAATGAAGTTCGTCCTGCGGAGTTTACAAGGCAATTAAAGCTCATCTTAGTTCAATAAAAAAGAGAAATAATGATTGAGAAGGTGATCAGTTGTATTTTTCAATTTAATAACAAAAATAAAAGAGAATATTTCCTTGCTTGAAATCTTTTCATTGTGTTCATTTTGTTGCGGCTTGACCTCAATTCCCAGCTTTCATTTTCTCACATTTGACCACCATTGTTTTCATTTTTTTAACAGGCAGTGGTAGCTGGTTTGCAATAAAACTTGGTGATTTGACTTTGCCTCCAGTTTTTCCTTTGTTTTACTACATCTCCTCCTTTTTTAATTTTTTTTTTTTTCAGTTTGATATTCACAAATTTTGAGTGGAGCGTAATTTAAAATAACTTGTCAGCTGCCTCATTGACAAAAATGGCATTATCATTAAATTTCTTGAATATCAGCCATCACTTCTTTTTTTATCTTAGGTGTTGACTTGGCTAATATGCTATAATACCAATCTACCTCACTGACTTTAATCTGTATTCAGACTACCCGCCACCTGAACCAAAATGGCCAGCTCCTCGTGGAACACATCCATTTTGTTCTGGGCTACAGAGACTAGGCATTCTGACTTGCAGTGCGACAGGGGAGGTGATTAATGGATGCTAATGAGTTAGCGTTTCCATTCAGTCATCACCAGCTAGACATTGCAACTCAGTCACTGGTTGCAATGGTGACACACGTTCTAGGGTTGCTGCTATGTGTGTGGTTGTCTGTCTCCTGCGGCGCTAACCAGCTGTCCAACCTGCAGCAGTGGGGCTGGAAGCAGAGACGCACATCCTCTATACAGTATAGCGGGTATAGCAAATATATTCCACATGACGAGGAAGACGGCAGCTCGTTCTGAAAGTTCAACAGGTGTGTATCCATACATACCTTGAAAAATATTACGACCTTGAGGGCGCCAGCGTGGGCAAGCAGAGAGGAAGCACAGAAGACAGTATTTGAGACGGAGGGGGACTTAGAGCAGCAAGCTGCTGAGGTGCGAAGCTGTGGCAGCTGAGGACACGTGCATTCAGGCCGCATTCACATAGATGGATAGGGTGACCAGATGAGAATGGGTGAAATTCGGTTTGTTATTAATATTATGAAGATCAGTAACAGATTCTGAAGGTGATATGCAGCACAGAGTCCTGGCACAGGCGACGTGTGTTTTCCAGTTATTTTAAATGTCTTTTCTGCTGTCATGAAGCTGTAGAAGCTTAAAAAAACACATATTCTTAGATATTTGTTATCATAAATTCATCCAGCAGTGGTCTCTGCACTCTCCATCAGCTGGTTTAAACTGGTCAAATGACATCAAGTACTGATCAGTACAATACGTGAAAGTGAAAACACTTCAATAATATATCTAAAAAAATGAACAGGACATTTTTTTTAATAACTAAAATCAGGAATTATGACCTACATAATTAATTTGATCAGAATATTTTCATTAATTCATATGTCGTTAATACTATCTTTTGCTGTAACGGTTAATTTTCGGGACAAAAAGGACAGGATTCAGTTTGACAACTGTAATTTGGGAAAGTCCTAATTTTTTCAGGATGCCTGGTCACCCTATGTACAGATTCACTCATGCAGGCCTCATTCACACGCGCACACACACACACACACACACACACACACACACACACACACACACACACACACACACACAGATCATGTGTGATGGTGTCAAGTGCATGCAGGCCAGATTTGGGGTTTGCTTGGGCTGGAAAACGTTCGTGATTTTCTTTCTTTTCTTTTCCAGTTGCCACATTTGCACACTTTGCATTTACAAAGTACACCCCAAATTTGGTATGGTGGTGGTGGTGGTATGATGAAGATGAGTTGTATGCAGAGTGCCATGCCAAACATACAGTGTTATGTTCATCATTAGGCTGCATCTCTTCTCCACATCAGAGACAAGATGTGGTAAGAGACATGGATATAAGCGAGAGGAATCAGTTGACTTTCTTCTCTTATGGGTGAATGTTAATTGTTAATGGATGAGAGGGAGGATGTCAACAATGTGACCATACTGTGAATGGGAACCTTTACTGTGTTTATATGCCCTTATGGTAATTTAATTTCACATTTCACTCAATCAGTAAATCAGTCAATCATGGAGGAATACATCTGAAAATTTGTAAACTGAATTGAATCCCTCACGGTGTAGGAAGGGCAGTGATTCACACCAGTACTAGTCCGGTTAATGCTTTGTGTTTGGTCTATACTGTTGCACTGTTATGGCTGTTAGGACTGGATCAGTTAGCATTAGCTGGCATGCTCAAACAGACAGGACATCACAGGTAGTGGAACAATATCAGAAGAGAATACATGAACACGTTTTTAACAAGCGGTCACGTTAACATCAGTCGTCTTGAATGAACTCCCTTTTTGACTTCCTGCTCCAGTTTCTGAGCAGTTTTATCTAAATATTTTGCCTCAAGGCAGCTGTCAGCTACCTCTAGCAACTCTTTAAACTCATGAGGAACAGCAGGGGAATACAACTGTAAAGAAAGTATCCTTGTAGGAACAGAAAAGGATGGAAATGTTATTTTTTCATTTACCTCTTTGCATCTGTGAATAGTGGCTTGAAATTATATCACACAGATTATACAACCCCTAATTCCAAATCAGTTGGCACATTATTGTTTTTTGTAAATATACACTCATTGTTGTGTCCAAAAAGTTGGGACAGGGGCAAAAAAAAAACATGGGAAAGTTGTGGAGAGCTCAAAAAACATCTGTTTGGAACAATCATAAGGTAAACAGGTGAACTGGTAACAGGTAACAGTATCATAATGAGGTATAAAAGGCGTATCTGTGAAATAGTTTCTCAACACAAAACTGCATGAAATTTTGGAATTTCACCATCTACAATCCATAATATCATTAAAAGATTCAGAGAAACCAGGGAAATGTCTGCACGTAAGAGGCAAGATCGAAAACCAACACTGAATGCCTGCGACCTTTGACCTCTCAGGCAGCACTGCCTTAAAAGAAACCCACGTACCAAGAATATTACACGGGCTCAGGAACACTTGGGATACCATTATCGGACAGTTTCTCACTGCATTCACAAATGCAGACAAAGACAAAGCCATATATCCAACATCCAGAAATGCTGCAGACTTTTCTGGGCCTGAGGTCATCCACATTTCAAATTGGTTTGGGAAATTATTGACATAGAAGAGGAGAGGGACCATCCAGATTTTTACCAGCGCTAACTTTAAAAGGCAGCATCCCTGATTTTATAGAGGTGTGCAAGTGCCCATGGCATCATGGGTAACTGTTACATCTGTGAAGGCACCATTAATGCTGAACCAGGTTTTGGAGCAACATATGCTGCCATCCAGGCAATGTCTTTTTTGTAGATGTCCCTGCTTATTTCAGCAAGACACATTCTGATTCTCCTGGACCTCTGATGCCTCTCAAACACACCAAGTGAGGAACAACATTGCTATGACTTACATCACATGACTTGTGTAACATAACTTACTTAATTTACACCAAACCACAACAGTGTTTTGAAACCTAACCCAAGTAGTTTTGGGGCCTAAACCTAACTGAACAGTGACCATTTCACAACATTAAACGTTTGTTTACATAATGTGACTTATGTAACATACTTAAGGTCTGGTGCTGCCTGTCGCTGGTACTTTCCAACAATCTTTTATGTTGTGTTGGGAATCACTCGCAATCAACCACTTCTGTTGTTTATGTATAGGACCTGTTGAGTAGATTGTATGACAGAAATGCTTTTCTTGTTTGTTTTTTTCATTTTTATTTTGCAACTCCTTTAGATTTATCCGGCAACCTCTTGGGCGGCTCCGGCAGAAAAGTTGGAAACTGCTTTTCTACAACATTTCAGCATGGAAGGACATAAATCGCAGTTATTTAGACATTTAGAATAAATTGCTGAAATATCTCCAGGCTCTTGTGACATTAAACATTTGCTTTTCTTTTCCTCCTTCCCTCCTTCCTTCCTTTCCCTTGTTATTAAAATATTTACAATAGCCTCTTCATAAAGTGTGCTGTGACTGCAGCCTGGCTACAGAGATGATTAGAGGCTTCAACAGTGTCTTTGTTTGATTTACTCCGAGAAAGTACAGCTTCAGCCACCGTCTCTGTTTTGTCTGGATCGCTGATATGAGAACATTGTTTTCTAAGGATTTCCTCTGAGTTGCTGCTGGCTCAGGTGTTTCTTTTTTTTCTTTCAAAGCTGCTCTGTGTGGCAATCTCTCCATATTTAATGTCAGGTTAAATAAGGTAAAGTCATGTGTTCCAAGAAAAGCTTTTTTTCTGCCAAAACATCATCTCAGTTTTGTCTGCTGGATTCATTCGCCCACCTCTCTGCTCCCTCCACATACTGTCTGCAGAAAAACAACCCGTCCCTGGGCTTTCTGTGAAATGATTTCGGTTCACTGTGTCGCGCTCATCTAATTATTTGTTGAGCTCATTTCAGCAAACATCATTATCTCCAGGAAAAATTCATAATTTCAATGCCCCCAATCAATTTTCTCTCCTACCTTTTTAAAAGGGGACATCACACTTTTTTCAGTTATTAATCAGTCAACTCTCACCCATGAGACTGTGACAAAGCTACTGTATCTCCTATTGCTGCAGCGTTTCTTCTCTTTTGGCAGTGTTGCGTGTGAGTAAAACTGCAGAGGCAGGGAGTGGCCAGACAACGCAACGGTGTCTCCCTGCGTCTGCCCTCACTCCATCTAAATATTCCTCTTATTCCGAGCCTCCTATTAAATTATTCATCCCGCGTTGCCTCAGGGGTGTATCCAGTCAGAAGTCTACACTGGCAATCGATGGGTAACGAAGCCGCTGCTGCATCAGAGGCGAGGTTTTACGAGCACGGTATCTGTTGTTCCCTGTGGACTGCAAAATTAATCCTGAGGACATTCTCAAGTTTTGGAAAATAGTCCATGTTACTGGCACTCTAAAGATACATTACTCTGCAGTATGTTGTGTCAGCAGAACCTCTCAACACGTTTGTTGGTGGTTACATCCCATTTCACATATGTTTTCTTCCTCACATACCCTGTAATGCTCTTATTTCTGACCTCTCGCTGAGATTACAGCTGCGCTAATCAATATTTGTGTAAAAAGAATTGGTCACATGACATATGCGTAATGTGAAAGGGGTCACATGAACCTACAGAGAAATAAATGCAACACTGCAGTGTCCCTTAGCTGCAGGGAGCCTCCTCAGCTCATTGACTTTGTTTTCCATTGACAAAATATTCAGTTTTGTGCACTTATTCCAAAAATTCCTCTTTCATTCGCTCAACCACAAACCACGATATTTGCATGTATCCAAAAACTTGCTGATATCCAAGTCTTTCAAAAGCAGGTGTTTTTCTCCTTCTGACCAGAAGTGTAGGCCTTTCTTTCTCTAGCCCAGTCTCATGAAATGTTGGATAATTGGTTTACACTGAACAGAGCTGACTGTAAACAGGCGAGAGGCCATGTGCATTGTGGTAAAAATCCCAACTGAGATGCATATTCTGAATGTGCTGTATACATGTCCAAAGAATGCTACTAAAACCCAAATAATATCAGAATTTTCCACATCTTAATTAAAAAATGCTACGTTCCGAATAAGGCCTCATTTGGAATATTGGAATATTCTACTAGTTTATTAGGGTCACCTAGCTAAAACTAATGCTGCACAATATAACTGTGCTGCAATAAATCCCACTATCATGAAGGCTGTCATGTTAATTTTTGTGAACAAAGAGGTGTTATTATGACTGTATGGGTATACTAGAGTTTGTAGTTTGGTGCTGTTAAAATATGTTGCATCATGCTGAGTGGTATTTCTAATTACTATTATTTATCTCAATGAGAGGAGAGTAAATACTTGAACACCTCTCACCGTAGGCCTCACACAATGCTCAGTGTTCAACAGCATCATAAACTACATCCTCCAAAATCTTCATACAGTCCAAACAGTTCTCTAAATCGGTTTCAACATGAATTGAACATTATAATCTTCAGAAAGGGTTTATTAGAGTACATTAAAGATAACTTTGCAAAACAATCTGCTGAGTGTGTTTTTGTACAAGACGGAAATGGAAAGCTAATATAGGATAAAAACCTAATGATCATCAACAATCTTTCCATCTTAATCACTTAAGCTAATGTCTCACAACCTTTGGCTTTGTGATCTTGCCACAGAATATCAGAAAAAATCGATGTAAAACAAATTTCTTGCATTTTCTTCATTGCAATTCAATTTGGAACCACTGTTGTCTGAGTTTTTCGTCAAAGTGCACGTAACACGAGCCAAGCCAACAAGTTAATTCTATCAGCTCTGGGTCCATTTTCAAGCCTTGGAATTTATGTGGCAACACGTATAAACACTGCATGAGGAATCAACATTCACCGGTGTGTGTTTGATGTAGAGTATAAAGAGACAAATTACAATAAATAAGAGGCAACACACAAACCAGCTTCAAAGCCCTTGATTAGGTCCTGTTTGGCACTTAAGGCCAGCAGACAAAAATTCAATATCTGCCATCAACCCTCACAGAGCACATTACAAAATTAATAAGCCGCCTATAAGAGCCAACTTGCTTTCCCATGTGAATAAATCACATTAAGTAATTCCCTGGCAGCCTTCTGTTGAAGACAGTATTAAATCAAGAAAGTATCAGGGCATACGAAGCTGTAATTTTTCACAGGGGGTGATGCTTCGTCCCTTTCAGATTTAATTTGTTACAAGTAAGTGTCCATCTAATCAAAGAACATAATTATATTTTTGTTATGCCATTTTAAGTTTTGTAAAGCATAAAGAATTACCCATGTATAATAAGTAAAAAACTTTGCAAAAAATGCATTGTAGCAGAAAATTGGGCAGTGTTTTATTATAAATAAAATATAATTTGCTACAGTCATGTTTAGCTCTGGAGCTATTTTGAGTGACTGACCTGTTGTTCAGCTCCTGCAGAGTATTGTCAGTCTGTAAAGTGAACATCACTTCAAGCAGCCAGAGTAGCGTCTTCAGTGTCATGTAGAGGTCAATAGATCTCAGTAAGTACTCCTCAAAACCTGACCTCGCCAAGTGTTTCCACACTGTTTCAAAACTGACACATCAATCGGCAGCTGCCGCTGGCGACGACCTAACTCGACAACTTCTGCTACAAGAAAACGACAGTCCTCGTGCACCAACAGTCAGGTAAGAATTAGTGAGGTACTGTACTGTCTAAGCCAACACTTGCAAACTAACAAGCAGATAAACTGGATGTAGATTCAGGACAATCTACCATGAACGCTGTGTAAACCTTTCACCACTCACTATGGTTGCCAGATATTATTGTGACTTAAAAGAGTTTGTTCATTATCTACTCACGCTCATGCATTGAAGGTCAGGTTTAGTTTTTCAGTCCACAAAACACTGCGGGGGTTTTACAGAAAAACTGTGTTGCAGAACCTCCCAAACAATGTAAGTGAATGGTGACTAGTTTTCAAACAAAGACTACAAACAAAAAAATTAATAAATAAAACGCCTCCATACTGCTCGTCAAAGAGTAATCAAAGTCTTCTAAAGCCCCAACATGCCGTTCAGTTGCACACACTCAACATCACACAACACGACCAGTTCAAATGGTGTGCACTGACATGTTAACGTGGCTCCAAGCGAAGGATCTAAAGTGAAGATTTCTGCTACAAACATGGTGTAAATAATGATAAATAATGATTTTCAAGCATGTTGGGGCTGTAGGAGACTTGGGTTGCACCAGAAGAGCAGTATAGAGGCACTTTATTTATTTATTTATTTATTTATTTATTCATTCATTCATTTATTTATTTCAGTTCTTCTTAACTTTTCACTTCAGTTGTTTGGGAGATTATGCAACTCTCTTTTCCTGTAACTCTCCTGACTTTGAATTGGCATGAACGTTGAATAGATGACTGAATTTTCATTTTTGGGTGAACTATCCCTTTAATGTGGGAACATATCACAATGATATGACAATAGTAATGGATTATATGCAATGGGATTCCATTACAGTTACAGAAAAAAAAATGTGATCATATTACAGATGCAGGATTACAATCTTAAAAAGCATTTTAAAATAAAGAACTACTATGTGCAGAGTACACGTTTTACAACACCCCAGAGACTCACAACACCCCTCTGGTCTCAGACAAACCATCTGATCTTACAGTCAATTCATGGCATAGAGAAAAAACATTTCACTGGGAGGAAATTTCAGCATTATTTTGTCTTTAAATCAAAAAAAGAGGACCAACAGTGCAGTGACAGTTCTGCCTTCAACTGTCATCATCCAAGAACTGACAAATTAGCAAGTTATATCTTGTTTGTTTAATCCAGACAAAAAGTTAAGTTTTAAAATTGCAGTTTTGTGGACTATGTCTTGAATGGAAGCACTGACATCCTAAAGTAGCTCCTGTTATCCCCTTTGAAATTATATAATTGCTATAACATCTGCATTTATAGGCTGATACAGAACACAGCAATAATCAAATTTGCAGAGTCTGCTCATTAAGAACTTGCACCATCCACTCAAAGGCTCAGGCTTTTAATCTGAAACAGGAAGTTAAGAGTTAAGAGCTTATTTCAACCGTAACTTTAACAGGGCAAATAGGAGTGGATCAATAAGGCTTCATACTACAATATTGTAGTCACGTCCCACATTTCCCATAATGCCTAGTGTTTGACTGGGCACTTTGTTTAATCTGCTGATTTATGTTCCAAAATTCAAAGGTTCTTCTTATCAAAAAGGCCGGCTTAGAAATAAATGCCTTAACAGAACTCTGCTTCAAATAAAGCCATGTTAATTTCTTTAACTGGCAATAAATAAAGGCCCCGGCCTTTATTTGAGGAAATACAGTACGCATTTTACAATGACAACTGGTGACCCAATTAAAAAATGTTAATATCACCTAACCCTAAATCATCAGTGTTTTCCCTGTTTATTAAACCAATGATAAAGACCAACCATGATACTAATGAAGATTTTGTTTCATTCAGGTCAAACAGTCTGGGTGCTGATATCGTGCATGTCGGCTCTCTGTAAAGGCTCTGCTACACTAAATGGAACAGGATGTTATTTGGTATCATTGGTAACACCCGACTGTGTTTACCCGACTTTTTCATATCAATATGGCTGCCGTGGAAAAGGTGAAAACATGCCACCGTGAAGGTTGCTCCTGTTCTCAGTGAACGCACACAAAGGCTCACGCAAAGACACTCCCACAAACACAGTGTGTGTACAGTGTGTGTGCAACTGTGTATTTGTGTTGTTGTGTTGGCTGCCCCACAGCAGAGAGTGTCTCTCTAAAAATAGCTCCAGCTCAGAGCTCACAGAGGAAGGCCCTGCACCGAGACGATCGGGGATTAACCATTACTATGTCTCACACACATGCATTCCTTGACACACACCCACTCACGTACTAAACAAGCACATACATGATTCGCACAAACACAATATCAGTATGAACAGATATATATTTTCATGTATGTGGTTTCCATACAAATAGATCAGGGCCATATATATCCACACACACTTACAGGAAAGGAATGACGTTACGTGTTTTCAGTGTCTGTTGGCCTGTACGTTCCTAAAATGATTGATAAAAACATTCAATGACCATGACTCACAGCCATCTGAGGTGTGAGGAAGACGACAGGTGTTGTGTAAATGACGTAAAGCACTTAATAGATTGATATCTAGCTGAAAAATACAAATAGGGATTAATAAACAATGTCAGAAGTGAATGTTTTAATCCATAAATAGATGTAGTTACAAGGTATTTAATTTAATCATAATTAAATGGTCAATGAAAGGAAGACTTAATTTACACCGAAAGTCTCCTCTCATGTTCACAGTTCATGGTTTTCATATTAAAAATCTCTGTTGTATCTTGGAGGGACTAAGGCTATCAGATTCTCCAAATACACGATCAATTTGACTTGACAAGATTTGACTAAATGTTTCAGCTTAAACATGTCTTTTTGCACTGACTGTTATGTCATTGTTAGATTATCAAGTCTTGTGTGTAAAGATCAACAGATTTCAAATTCTAGCTGAAACTGATGGTGATAAAACAGGTGGTAAGCTAAGTCATGTATGTGTAAGTTGTGAGACAGCACAGGGGGAAAAATACCGGGAGACTTGTCAATTTTGCCTTTTCAAGTTGAACATTGAGGCTGTGAGACTCCAGACCATGGATGTGGAGGACCCCATGCCTGTGTTTGTCTTCGGCCCCCAAGTGTCTATATCCACCCCTGCTTGGTTAGAGTGAGAGCTTTCTTAAGTTAACTTGTATTCATGGTAATTCTTGGATTTCCAGCATTCATGGAAGGATTGGTGCTTCACTTCATTTGTAGCCTATTGAAAACAAGGAAAAATCGTATTAATTCATCTAATTTTAGGACTCAATATGAGAGTAGATTTATGCAGTGATGTATGTGTATAATCTGTACACCAATGTGAGTACCTGTCTGTGTAGGAAAAGGACAGAGAAAGAGAAAACTACGAAGGGAGAGGATGACTGGCAGAAAGATGGGGAGGCAGAAAACACACGTGTTGAAAATGTGCTGTTGCATTGTCTGTAAAATAGTTTGCGGGTCCAGGCTGGTGCAGTGCCGCTCATCGATCAGGGTTGTAAAAAAACAGCTGAAAAGCTTCTCTGCTGTTTGGAAGGAGAGGTGTGTTTGTCAAACGCAGAGCTCGACAGAGATGTCGACAGTGCACTCTGCTACATGCAAAATTGGGCGTGGGTGCAAAATCAGAGGTGAGAGCAGAGAAAGAAATCAAAGGCGTTTGACGAATAGTTGCTGAGCAATAGACGGTGGAACAGCAGGGAAATTATGAAGGAAATCAAACTGCTCAATTCATTAAAGAAGAGAGAGAAAGAAGCCACAGAGGAAGAAGACACACACCGGGAGAGCTGCCATCTTTTGTAGCCCACTCGCTTGTTCCATAACTCCAGAAGGCGTCAGTTTCTTTTTGTTTTTTTCTTCTCTGAGTGTCGGATCAAAAACACCCCAGCTCTATCTATTGATTTTTCACATAATTAGATCAATCAGGTTGTCCTTGAAACACAAAAAGCACCTTCTTTGCACTGCTGGGAGATTAAATAAATGTTGACAGCAACGAGGAGAATTTCAATCTATGGCTGAAACCACCTGTCAGTGGTTGAATTTAGTTTGATGCTTCAACTTTTGGCTGAAAATAACCTTGTTTCATGTCCACAACACAAAACCTGCAGAGTCAATATGATAAGAGTCCACTTTTTTTCAGTTCCAATCTATTATCTGAATTTGGATATCTGCTGATACCGATACCAGCACACTTTTTTTCTTGATGATTATGATTTATTATTATTATTAGTAGTAGTAGTAGTAGTGGTAAGATTACTGAACTTCAGTCTGAAAATCTTGTGTAGTTTGTATAATGTAACTTGTGTAATGATGTTCTTCAATCACTGCTATTTTTTTTTTAAGTTCCATCATATCACAAGTTTGCAATGTGTTTGACATGAGTTTCTGGTGTGTTTCTATTGTGTTTGAGTTGTGTTTATTTGGGATGTGGTCTGGGTTGGTAACTGTCATTGCTGTGCTGGTTTACTGTTACACCTTGAGTCAAGTAGCTAAAGCATTTCTCCACTCCAGCTGTATCGTATCTAGCTGTATCACGATATCGGAAATTTAGTGGTCAATACCAATACCAGTGAATTTCCACGATTCTTGATACTCTCTTCAATGCATCGTAAAAAAAAAAAACTGAAACAAGAATAAAACTCAGCCATTATTACTTTTTCCGTTTCCATTGAACTCTTCTGAACTTGAGACTGTGGGGAATAATTATCATGCCTGACACACTGTCAGGGAAGAACGTTGCCATGCCTGGATAGTGATGCGAAAGTTATTTCCACTGCTTCACTTTGAATTTAAGTTGTCAGTAGTTTATTAAATCAAGCAGGATATAGTAAGTTTTGGTAAGTATAGGCTCAACTGTGTTATTTTTGACAATTTGTAATGTTTACATGCTTCAGGTTTGAGTTGCTGCTCTCCTACTCAATCCTGTGTGTCCAAGTGTCTTACTGACCCTCTCTGACCTTAAACTGTGTTTATCTCAGGCCATGTAAGGAAAAGACAGAAAATCCCTGAGTGGACCCTGATATCAGTTCACTATTTAAGATAGCAGATCAATAATCCATAACATATCACCAAGCTGCATGAGCCTCCTGTACCCACATGCATCTTAATCTTAAAGCTCCTGCATGTTATAATAAAGACGTTGGCTGTGGTCACCTGTTCTACTGATTCTGTGCATTTACAGAGTTTGGGTTGGTGGGGCCTGGAGAGCAAAAGTTCATTCAACTTTGAGCTGAAAAAGTTGCTGTGTTGTTGAAGTTGAAAAATCTATTCTGGGGCGGCCCTATAGCTCGGCAGAGTGTTAGACCTCTGCAGTGGCCCCTAGTTCGACTCCCGCCCCTAGGTTTTTGTTTTCAACACTGAATCATTAACATTCAATCAATCATAAAACTAAGAATCCTTGAAACATTATATGTGAGGAAGAAAACATCCACCAATCAATCAACATTATGTAGACAACTAATACGCAGATACCAATATATCCGTCTGGCTCTACACAATCTGTTTTTAAACTGGCAGACATGTGAACAAGTGCCATTATCTTGCTGTCTTTACAGTTTGTCTAATACAGGAAATAGTTAAGTGGCATCCAGCATTAGGCTAATGTTAGCCATTATGCATGTCAGATATAAATATAGTTTTATTTTCACTCTCATTGGTGCTAGCAAATGCTGAGCCTCTACTTAAACTTAAACCGACTAAAGTTTGAGAAATCAGTTGTTTTTGTATATAAGGCTAGACACTGTGAAAGACCTTCAGGGAACACTGTGCTTGAATTTTCAACACTAGTAAAATTCTATACAACTATTTTTACCCTCATGTCAGCAACAACAAAATACTTTTCATTACCAGAGCAATTTCTTACAACTGGCAATTCAGAAAGATCATACTTGTTTCACTGACAAATGACTAACACAGCTGGTGAAATTTATCATCAAAAGATACATTAAAAATCAAAGTTAATGTACACCATTTTTTTATCAGATGCACAAAGACAAGCTTGCAGCTGTGTGTGCACACTGGTGGACAGACTCATGCTTAAAACAGGAAACAGCCCAGTCTGAGATCAGCATCATAACAAGCAAACCACAGTGTTTCTTACTTAGGCGTCAGTGATGGACTCTCTTTTCGCCTTCCTCTCCCTCTACAGGGAAATCAGCACATGAGGTCAGATACAGCAAGCTGGTGCCAGAGGCTTATCAACATACATCTTCTTCTTTCCCCTCTGAAAGCTTTCCCGGCAGTATAATTATGAAAGCTATGAAAAATTCATGAATATGTTTGACAAACAGTCAGACTGTTGAGAGGCCATCACCTGCTTTGGAAGTGAGAACTGGGGGAGAAGATTGTAAAAACAGTTTTTCTGCCAACACCATTGTGCAAATTGAGGAAATCTAAATAATTAATGCCCCACACTTCAATTCTTTTTTTCATTCATGCTTTGTTTCTTTTTTCCATTTTGAAACTGATGTCGAGCCCATCATGGTGTCAGTCTGTGATACTGTCTCTTTTGTCCTGACTCCCTCTGACAAGCTGCAGTATGCCCAGCAACAGCACATGGACTGCTGGGCACGAGAGGGTGAGGGGTATATGAGCGTGTGTGTGTCAGCAGCGGGGAGACTCAAACAACACCCCAGTGGACATGTTTGACTCATGCTGGATGACCAAGAGGAGGAATGTACCATTGCATCTCATCTTACACACACACACACAAACACACACACACACACATACCAAATGTGATGCATTTTGATACGAGAAAAGAATTCCAATTAATAAGAGCATCCATGTCTCATTTAAATAAAATTTTCTTTCAAATAACATAACCTTTTTTCTTATTTAAGGCTGCAGGTTCTTCTACTTTTGATTCCAAGTCATTATTATAGCAGTCATTAGCATGCCAGCATGGCTAATTAGCGTACCAGGCTACCTGTAGTTATACTTGCAGATCCATGGAGCATATCATTAACTAACCAAATTAGTTAGCAGGGATACAGCTTTTTTTTTCTTGTCACCATTAAAGTGAAAAAAACATACAGTTACTGTAGGCTCTAAATGTACTGCTTGAAAAATTATGTAAGCTAAGCATGCTGTCAGGACTAACTAGCTCTACTTTGCAATATAAAAACAATGCTGTTTCTTTATTTCAAAGTCTTTCAAAGGTGAGAATGCTAACTAACAAATACTATATCCCACAATGCATTGCAGTAGCGATGACAACAGCAACAACGTAGGAGACACAGTTAGACAGTGATTAAAGCAGCTCTATACGACATCTTAACAAATTAAATATTTATATAACATAAAAATATAAACATAAGGTTTGAGTATATACTAATATTTTTAAAATTTGCAAGAATTACCATGGTTACGTGTCTCCAACTGGCGAGGAGGCTCTCAGGAAGTGATGTTGTACGTGCAGAGTAGTGCACCCAAAAAGAACTATACTACTTTTAATTTAAACAAAAGTACACTAAATGATAGTAGACATTTTGGGTATGTAGTGCACAGTATGTTATTTTGGACGCATCAAAAATCTTCTAGTGACACGCATGGCAACAGTTTAGGGGGGCGGGGCTTGGCAAGCAGTCAACTCCTCAGCTTCAGCAAATCAAAGTTATTCACCATGTTTAAATGTGATTATTAAGTGTTTGCTCCATACTTTTTTATCATATGTATTTAATATTGAGGCTGAGGTTGGAATAAATCAGAATTAATTGGAATTTTCTCTCACTATGCCTACAACCCCTACAAAAATCAACTAGGCCTATATTAATATGAAAGCAGAATAGAAATCCCTTTTTCTTCTGTCACAACCCTGCAGCCGCCCTGAAGGTTTTCTCTAAAAATCAGAGTACAGAATTTAGTTTTTTTAATATAACTAATTACATTTAGAAATAATGTATAAATCATGTCCTTATGTAAAAACTGACTAATGAAAATGAGCGTCCGCTCAAAGTGGTATTGACCAAGCTCCCTCGGGTGCTGAGCCTCCTCCACAAATCAGCCAGTGGTCAGATTGTTGAGACACAGCAGTGGTTAGACTGTTAAACAAAATGCTGCTGTTGGAGCCTGTCTGGGCTCTGCAGTAAAAACGGACTCTGTGCTCCTGCAGGTCAGCGCTTCTCTCCAGCGTCAGGCATATTTTTGCTTGTTTTTTCAACAGAACTATTACAGATAAAAAAGACTACTAGAGCTATTAGAAAAGAGTCTCACTGACACAGTGAGCATTCCCTCTGTAGGTGTGGTGAAGCCGGCACATTTCCTCGGAAACAACTTAGATCAACATCTATGGACAAGCAGCTCAAGGCTCTTTGGATAAAAGCGCCCGCCTAAAAGCATGTATTAACCCCTGAGAGTCACTTCATGTGCTGTTTTTCACATCTAGCTTGAGAGCTCAAACAGTAAATGGGTGAAACGAGTGAATAAACTGAAAATCTGCACGTCTGCTCTGAGGTGTTATGAATAAGGTCTCTGCTGCCAGCACAAAGGTATTCGTTCATGCATAGATATAAATGATTTACATTCCCTCTCCCTGTAGTGTAACATGATCACAATGAGACATTCTTGCTGTGTAATGCTACAGCTATTAGCATCTTTGCATAATGACTCTGCATTATTGCGCAGACAAAAAAAAAATGACATGCACCTGAATGCTTAAATTGTGGCTTGTTTCAGGTCATGTAACCACTGTTTAAATACAGTTAGTCAACTATAACTGACCACCTGATCAAATGTTAGACTGACTTAATGAATAATTTTGTTATGCTGAGAATATTACCTGGCAGTGCTCTCTCACCCTCTCCCTCCCTGTTGTCACTGTGAGTCTGCAGTGGCTCATCAATTAAATATCAATATGACAACTTTAACAATTCCATTTTTTTTTATTGGTTCTCTTGTCTAAAATAAGAGGGACCTATGCCATATTAGCAGCAAGCAAAAATCCTTACTGTCTGTTGAAATCAACTGGAAAAAGACGCCTCTCACTGCAAAAACTGCACTCTAATAATAATAATAAAAAGATTATGCAAACTGCAAATATTCTCTTTTTTTTCAACTGGAGAAAAATAGTCATGGACCGTTCTAGTGCTCTGTTACATGGAAAATTTCAGAACGTGACTGGCATTTAAGGGAAAGTGAGGTACAGCATGTCAAAAGCAACATGGACTGCATTATTATATCCATTATTACAATAAATATATGTGACACCAGCCAGTAACAGTTTCATATTTACTGTCATTTAGGATGGTACAGACGTGTTAACATTATATAGGATGATGGTGAGTGAGGAAATGTAGACTTTTACAACAGGATGCATGACAGTTATAGAACAGCTTTAAATGAACGTTTTTTTTAGATTATCTCAAAATGTCTATCATTGTTTTACGCTTAATTCCTTGTACAGATTAAACAAAGTTAAAAACAAAACCTAATCAGGGATGTTTTAATATTAGGTGCGATTACTTTGTACCGTACCTGAATACAATTACCCCCCTCCCCATTCCCCCGCCGGTCAGTTTTCACAATAGTAATGATGTTCTGTACCCAAACACAACATTTGTTTATGTTGTTGCTATGGCATGTAAAAGCCTGCCAATGTCAAGATCTAAATGCCACTTCACTTTTGGTATGGTTAGCTGTCAGGCCTGATGCGGATCATACTTGAGTACAGATGAACCACACCTTTTCAACCCATGCCTGAGTATGTGTGCTTAAGAAGTGCTGGTAGGTACTTTTTCTTACCTTTGGACAGAGCCAGGATAGCTGTTTCCCTCTTGGTACCAGTCTTTATGCTAAGCTAACCTAAAAACCTGCTGGCGGTAGCTTCATGTTTACTGCACAAAAGTCGTTTTAGATGACTTACAAGAAGAACCAAAATGTAACATCTGAAGTTTGGTTGCTTTTTATGCTCTTTTTTTAAAATAACCTGATGGAAAAACAGGGTCACTACTTTGAAAGAGCATCTTCATCTGTGATCACTTCACTAAATTTACTGCAAACCTGCTTCCACCAGGAATATAAATGTACATGCTGCAGCAAATGCAACTGCTGGGGTGCCCTACCCTTCGTCATCACAGTTTTTACATTACTGTTAATCGATGAATGCTACTTTTATGATGCAGAGAAATTTTAACAAAAAAAGGAACAATCAAAGGAGGGTAATTTGGGGTGAATTTCCAGCTGTGAGGCTAAACGGGGGACTTTAGCTCTGTGCTGCCTGTTACATGCAGTCACATCTGCATCCCTGTACAGTAAGGCCTGGCCTGGGCTGGTTGACACTGGTTACCTTACATCATCCTCCCTGTACGTCGACCACTGAAATAAATATACACACAGTCAATCCAGCAGCCAGCCAGATGTGCACACCGCAAACACCCTGCAGACTGGAGGCTATAAAGCAGAACCTCTCCGGCTCATTGTTTTGACCACTGACAGATAAATGGTTCCGACCGATACCATCCAATGCATGCTGACATGCTCTATACAGGCTGCTTTTTACACGATGTACACGACGTGTTCTGACCATTCTGTGCAACGTCCACTCTGTTGTTTTGGATGCACGGCTCGTAAAGGCTGCTCGGTGGCCGCCTGGTACGCAGCCGCGTCGGCTCAAGGACAAGCAGGGAGATTAAGCAGATATACTCGCAGGGAAGGCAGCAGGCTGCGGGGCTCTGATGCTGGAACTAATGTGCGGTCCTGGCAGAAACGACTCCTCCTGGTACATGCCAGTGTTACGGTGCCGCAGCATCATGTGAAATACACACCACATCCTGCTGTCGCGGTGACATTCAGGCGCTAAACGTACCAGGACTGCTTACCGCTCGCCCGACATTTTACATTTTCCCTCTGTGTGTTTTCTCTCCGTTCCCAGACACGAACACGGGAATATTATGTATTTTTTTTTAATAAAAATATTATATGTATATCTTACCCGGGCCGCCATCTTCACTCTTGCGGTAGATCAGGGATGCAGCTCGGGTCAATGATGCATAGGACAGCGGGGACAGTGAGCGGAAAGGCTCGGCAGCAGATGGGTTTATAGGCGGCAGCGCACCTTGCTCTGATTGGCTGGTTCAAGCGGAAGCGAGCCGATTAGCTCGCGTGCTGTTGAGGAGGATCAAACCACTCGTCTTTACGTCTCTCCGTGTCGAAACACTCACGTGGCAGATTGACGAAAGTGGGCAAAACACACATTTGACATGTGGCTCACTGTGACAGTAGTTATACTGGAGCTGAGACGTCGACTCTTATTGATGCACATGAGCAAACTTGGCACGTGCGCACGTTTTTGACTGGGCTGCTCTCACTGATAATGTCAGTGTGATCCTGGGCGCCTAAAGTGGGGGTGCGAGATTAATATGGCAGGAAAAAAAAAACCATTAACATATCAGAAAGCTGAATTAAACTAAACCTCCCTGCGTGTACTCGTTGAAAATATTACGCTAAACCCCATTTTAAAATATGAAATACAACATAAAAACACAAAATAAAAAGCGTCGTGAATATATATCAAATATCAAACAGTGGGGGTGCAACTGCTTGGTTTGCTCCATTGCTCAAGTGCCTATCACAATTAATAATTTAATGCATCAGTAATTTTAATTTCATAACATGAAAGAATTAGTTTTTAAAATATCTCCTTCCACTGATCATCTTCATTTGTTATTTCCGCCTTATGTTTTTATACAGCAGCTTATAATTAGGTGAATATCAGGTTTTTGGCCCCGCTCACATTTTCAGCACCTTGGACAGCGCCCCTCTCTCTGGACTGTGTCCCCGCAGTAATAAATCTTGCTGAGACAAGGAAAGACAGTATGAAGGACCCAAATTAAAATGAAAAGTGAAGTAAATGAAAAGTAGATATGCAGAGTATATTAATTTTTTTTTTTTTTTAGCATACTTGAGTTTACTTGCAGACAGACTAATCATCATCATACAGTTGTACTTCAAGCATGTTGTTGATTAGTTAACTTGAAGTTTGATTTTTGGGACAATTAATGTTGTACTAAGTAGTTTTAGTTGTAATTGAATTGTAGAAAAGCTCAATTTTGTGTTCATATATTCAGTATTGAGTATATTCAGTGTACTTTTATGTACTTGCTGTTTTTTTCAAAGTACACTGAAGTACTTTTAATGAAGTGAGTCTAAAGTACACTTTTACTAAAGCATATTGATAGTGTATTATGAAGGAATTGAAAATAATTATACTGTTCAAAAGTAAACTTCCCACAATAAGTATTTGCAATTTAGTATACACTGATGTACAATTAATAATTCACTTAAAATAAAGCACATTTCTTGTAAGGACACTGAAATGCCATTTTTAGTATTGCAGAATTGCAGTGCATCAAAGTTGAACTTAATGACATCTATTTTGAAATACAGTCTTTTAAACTACCCTTTAAATATACTTTAAGTTAAGTCCAAATGCTACACACATACATGTAAGAACTGTTGTTTTCTTAAATTATATATTATATTATATACTTTATCATATATAAATACTAACACTGAAAAAGTAAGTAAATAAGTATACTACTTGTTTACCAGGGAAGCAGCCAGTGGAACAGTAACAAACATCATGTACAGGAGTAAAATATCAATAGACTGCTGAACACAATAATTAAACTGCAGCACCACCCACCCTGGATGACCTTGAAGCAGATTCAGCACCGTGGACAGCAGATGAGAAACCATGCAGCGTTCTGTGTCTCTGCCATTTTGTGTATTGTGTGAAAAGTGTTACAATGGTATCATCAGTGTGGTCGGTCTGCTTGCAGTTTTACTTTTGTTTTGAAGTCATGAAAATATTATTAAAAACAGGCTGCCTGAGTCATTTTGATTTGCATAAAATGCATTTAAGAGCTATATATTATGGTTTCCTGGACAAGCATTAGCCTGTGCTCCTTCAGCACCATGGACAGCACCACCCACAGTGACACCAACACTCTTTGAGCACGCTGGCCAGCAACAGTGAGCAGAAGCTAACACACAAAATGTTTTTTATATTTAGATTAGATTAATTTTTGTGCTTTATTTCTACATCGGTCACCTGCAGGTGGTTCACAAAACCCACCCACTCTTTCTTTTTTTGCACATCACTGCCATAATAATGACACAATACACTGACGTCCAGCAGTGACGTACTGTATATCACAGTTTAGGTGATAAAGATGCTTTAAGTTACCAGAATTGAGTATTAATGCATTACATGTAATCATGAGTATGTAATCAGATTACAAAAATAAGAAGCCTGACTATATTCAGCCTAGATTACATTTGATTTAGATTTTAGTCATATTATCAAGGATTACTCGATTACATGTTTTATATGTAAAATGCGGTCAAATTAAAGTTAGCATATTTTTTTCATGGCAACTAATTTTCACTATTCTCTAAACGCAAGAATATGTCCAGTACAATTTATGCAAGACAAAAATAAAATTGCTTTCATCTGCAAAGACCTCGACTTCAAGCTACATGTGGTGATGATTTTGGACCCTAAACTGTGGACAAAAGCAGGAGTGTTTCCACCATAATAACCACAAGGTGTGTGAAAATCTCCTCCGTCCTCTTTCTAATTGGCTAACATACTACTCACTGTAAATTAGAAAAATGTAAGCACGGACTTGTTTCATCTGGTTTAACAGAGAATCTGACCCAGTTGCAGGAATTAAAAACATCTACTCAGAAACAGCCAATCTTCTCACAGATGGTTTTGTGTATGTGGGTCACATAAAGACATCAGAGACTGTTTCATAACCAGATAAATACTCATAGTGGCTTTAAAATAGCTTTGAAATATAGTTTGTAGGAGATACATTTCCTTCTTGGATAGCCTAGCATATCTACTGTCAACTAGCTAATGTTAGCTAGAAAATGTTTCACAAAAATATAAGGGTTTAGCTTTGGAGTAGAGAATTTTGTTTCAATTTTCACTGTCATATAATATTTATAATGTTTAAAGAGAAATCAAATGTTTGTGGCTGTTTCCCTTTTTTAGTATAAGGTGTTTGAAGTAATCCAGAAGTATTATTATTATTAGATTACATCCTTTTTAGTCCAATGGAAGATGTAACTAATGAAAAAAATGCCATGTAATATGTAATCAGTAGCTGAAAACATTTCAGAGTAATCTGAACAAACTGCCAGTGAGGGGAGCTAAACGCTACTGATTCAGTGGGAAGCCCTCGTGGGTTAAGACACCACTATGACCCACAATGTCCCTGATTTGAATTCAGCCGGAGACTTCTATTGCATTTCTTTCTTCTCGGTTTCCTGTCACTGCTCCACTTTCTAATACATGATTCAGTATATTTTGTTTACGGACTTGATGTTAAAGATGCTTTTATTAAACTGAGCTCGTGGCGCAGATACGTGGCTCTACAATATAAACACACTGCAGAAATTTAATGGAGTAAATTTTTTTTTCTCCTTAACATTCACATAATTTTTTTTAAATTGGAGTTTAAAGTTTTTTATGTTCATAATGCAGCAGAATTTAAAAACAACTTTTTCTAACTTTAAGTCTTAAACTTGAAATGAGTTGAATGAATGTAGTGTACAAAGAGTTCAAAACTGAGTTAATTAATGCATGATCAGCATATTAGCAGACTTCCCAGCATGCATTGTTTGAGATGAGATCCTTCTCCTCTATGGTTTGAAGAAAACGCATGATTGCGACTGAGTCTTTAATACACTTTATGATACACTGTGGCTGCTTTTTTTTCCAACTTAAACTTTGAAGACAGTCCAAACACTCACTTTTTTTAAAAAAAAAGAAAAGAAACAATTTAGTTTTACAGTGTAAGGCTGAGTATGTTCAGACTGTGTTAACCTAAACAAGCTTGTAGCTTGACTAACTCCTTCCAGAATACACACAGACACATGAAGGCTGCTGCAAGCTGCACTTTTCCCACACCTCTCACAGGCCAACATCTCATGTGGCACGTGGTATTAAAATTTCATCACTCTTGGTGTATCCCAACAACATCTGTCAACACTACAACCACTTAGGTGCTAGAGAGCCAGCGAGCAATAATTGCATTGCCTATTATGGGGCTTATTCCTGGATAGGAGCTCTCAAAACTCCCCAGATAGCACTTTACTCTCCATCAGCCTCACCTGCAGCTGCATTTGATCAGTTCAGCATCTCAGTGCTGCCCTGCTGTGGCCACACTAAGAACTGTTCCACTATCTATCTTTATGTCTTTATTGCACACAAATGGTTTATTTCTCTCAGTTTGTTCACAATCTGTGTTAGTGAGCACATCTCTATTGTCAAGATAATCCATCCACCTGACAGGTGTGACAGAAATATTTATTAGACACTCAACTATAGCCATTTCATGAGTAGGGCTACAGATTTTACCAATATTTTTGTCCAAGGAGGGCATGACCTGCTTCAGTCTCTCTGATTGGCTAGTACTTTCTGCCTTTGTTGGTTGTGTCACTATACGAAAAAACAGAATTTAACAAATTTGTGAACAAAATTTGAGAAATAAACCTTTTGCATGCACAGAAAATGTTGAGAATATTTTAGTTGAACTCTGAAAAATGTTATACAGGTAAGTAAGTATATAGGTATATAAGTGTTTATATTTTCGTTCAATATGAAATCACATGATCTGAAAAATAAACAAAGGAGACCATGCTTGTAAAGGTTTTTATATAAAGTACCTGTAACAGTTGACCAAATTATTCTTATTTCTCACATACATATTCATACATCCACATAGTAACAGACTGCAGCATCAGCACTCTAGTAACACTAGTAGCCTTGACTTTTGTTCAACAAAGATTCTTGTTTACACAATATGATTCACAAATGAAAAGGAAGGAAAAACCATAATAACTTCATCATCATTATCATTAAGTTTCATATGTTACACGATAGTTTTTGTCTTGTACGTGTTGCAAGATAAAATATGGCACATTGTCATGAGTTGATCATTGATGAGAGCATGTATAGGAGGGGGTGTAGTCAACCCATACTTCTCTTTCTAATTTTAGAAAAAGGGTTCATTCAGAGGACATGTCTCCTGTCCTGACTTCCTTCTCTTTTTTTTTGTCGTCCCTGCGCAGCTGGAATGTCCGGAGCAGGTGGAAGCAAAAATACTGAGAAATCTCACAGGATCTTTGCTCATCCGTTCTTTCGTTTCGCAGAGATATGCATCATCTCTCTTCTGGTTTGTCAAAAAAAAAAAAAAACTGTTACCTGACATCCACATAGGATTGAGTAGTCAACATATAATACTTTGGAGTGTGTGGGGTTGTGTGTTTTATAAAGAGGATAGGATGGCAAATTTGTATTTAATAGAAATAGTAGAATTGACTGTTGCTAACTCCATCCATTGAACAGTACTTGTTTAATGAGCTTAGCAGCTGAAACTAAGTACAGCAGGCCTGTCAAGCTTTGGATTTATTGATGCACATAGTAACGAAGAGTTCAAAGAGCAAGGAAAGGATTAAACAGTGTGTTTATTTGCTGAAGTAAGCTTTAGCATGACTGACTAACTAGCTTACTAGCTACAGTAGTAACCCAGCTTTGCATCCAGGTTCAAGGAGAAAATATAGTGCATTAATTGGAGAAGGGGGGCTACAGTTACATAAAAAGCCATATTCATGAATTCTACAGAAGCCCTCAAAGTGAAGAAGAAAAATTCTGGTGATCCATTTTCTACATCTGATCTAAATCCTGAATTTAAGACTTAAAGGATTAGCTCAGATTATTTGATGTTGGGTTGTATGAGGTATGTCCACAGTCAGGAGAAGCAGACAGGAGTATCAGCACAGAAGCTAAGCAATGAACTGCAGTGGACAGAGACAGCAAGAAGAAAAAAATGAAGGTCCACTCATAAAAATCAATATCAGTTTAAGTGCATGCTTGGAATATTTTCACTGCGTTACCTGTCAGACAGCCTTTTCTACTGGGTGATATAAGCCACTCTATCGCTCTCCCCAAACCAAACAAACTCCACAGGCGAAATCAGTCATTTTACCTCCCAGAGCAGCAGAGTTGCTGGTCTACCTGCGTCAGTTAGTGGTTTAGAGCAGTGTTTCCCAACCCTGGTCCTCAAGGACCCCTGTCCTGCATGTTTTAGATGTTTCCCTCCAACACACCTGATTCAGATGATCAGCTCGTCATCAAGGCTCTGCAGAAGCCTGACAACAACCTGATCATTTGAATCAGGTGTGTTGGAGCAGGGAAACATCTAAAACATGCAGGGCAGTGTGCCTTGAGGACCAGGTTTGTGAAACACTGGTTTAGAGAGAGTGATATTTGGCTTATTTAACAGCAGCTGTTTGACAGCAAAGTATTGTGGTGAAAATATGCTAAATATAATGTACATTTAAACTGATTGTTGTTGTTTTTTAGATGGACCTTTCTTAAGCAGCTAAAATACCTTTTGCTGCCAACCCTGTCTAAAGTTTAACTTCCATGCTAATCTGTCTAAGTCATTTATTTTTATCTGAGAAACATATGGGAAAAAATATTCTGGCAGGTGATTTCACTATCCCATTTACTAAATAGGACCAAAAGCATTCATGTTTTCTTCCAGGGGAGTTTAAATTACTCTGAGCACTTAGAGAAAACAATTATCAGACTGGCAAATGGACCACCAGATTTTTTTCCCCCGTTTGCCTCACAGGGCTTCCGTACTTCCTCTGTGTAGTATTTTACTACTGTGAGCTAGCTGGATATGGATGCTATCAGAGTTTAGGCTGTACAATTAGCATCTGTGTCTTACTGGTTCTGGCGCAGTTTACACTCCAGCAACCACTGATTGCTGACAATAAAAAATCAGCCCAAGGCAGCATTTTCACCCAACTTGTTGAGCAAACATTAGCTGAATTAGCTAGCTACAGTTGATAAAATCAGCCAGCCAAAATCAACCATTGCCAGCTACAAACGAGAAGCTGACAAACAAATCTTTTGTCTACCTCTGTCTGAAATTGTGGATGCATACTTTTATTTGAAAATCTTCCACCGTTCTCATTGTAAACTGCATTTGTGCTGTGCAAGAAGAGAAAGCTTGACAGGTGTACTGGCTGTAACTAAAGGTGGCAGGGCTTAGTGAGTGACCAATTAAACCTGAAGATTTACCACAAAGAATCCAAATCTGACAACAAATTCATCATTCCTCTACTGAATCTGGGTGATACAGAAACACAAAGTTATGCTTATCACCATATTTCAGTTCATCGAATGTCTTGTCATGGTCTTTTGTCCATAAACCTACTGTGATGTGCTTCCTACCAAACCGACAGTTTGGATCTTTAGGTACATCAAATTAAGAAATAGTATGATCACAAACAGTCATCTTGGGAATGCCATTCAGAGAAATGCTACTTGTATACTGTTCAACCCGTCAGAAACAGCTATAGGAGGAAGGATGTGTAAACAAGCTTGTTTGCCATGGATTCATTCTTCGTGTGCATATTTGTCTCATGAGGTCTGACTCTGCATCAAAGCTACATTATTTTTACAGCATGGTACCTACTGCAGCCTCACCGATTTTCATCTGAACACAAAACACAACCAGAGTTAAAACATCACCTGCATCGTGGAGACACCCAGTCTGGAAACAGGTTTTTTTTTAAAACCCCATTCCCCATGTCTTTTAGGTAAATAGGAAACTGTTCAATTTTCAGTTATTTTATCATGTAAGACAGAAGGCCAAATATAATGATTTCAGAAATTATAAATTCACTAACAGAATACTGAATGGTCCAGCTTTGGATGACTCCAATTTTGGCTTACATTTTGCAAAGTGACACATAAAACTTCACCGTGTATTAAAATCACAAGCTTTCCATTTGACTCCACGTCCTCACCGCCTGTACGAAGTCTCTCCATCATGGTCTACATCTCTGATATGATGTAGCACCATCGTGAAAAAGCTTATTCATGATTCCTGTATAGTCTTTCTTGTTCAGCAGTCGGAGACTTTGAGTTGGCTCATGTTTCTTTGTGTTTTGTTGGTTTTTTTGTATGAAATGATGAGTCTTTAGAACGATATGGCACAAGATCTCTGCCCTGTTTGAGAAGGCAAAGCTTTTCTAAAATTGTAGACAGTTTATTGGCTACAGTTAGACTTAGTGATGTGACATCATCAAGGCGAAGAATCTCTTGAGGCACACGGTTTGCTTGTATGAGGTCTTCAGTGGCTCTGGAGGTTATTTCTGCTTGGGCTTAAGACTTAAAATGTTTAACAGAAAGAATGAGTCATGAAATCTGCTTGCATTATTGGAAATGTAGGATTTTTGGAGCTTGACCCATACTAGGGACTAAACATTAGGAAATCTTGGCATCTACTGCTTCAATTTTAATCTCTTATTTAAAAAAAAAATCTGTCTCATGTGACACCCCGTTCTTTAATGAACTACAATACTGATTCACTACATCAGTTCAGTACCCCTCAAATAGCCAAACAAAATGATTTAAACTCTTTTGGGCCTTGTTCAGACTGCCAGCCAAAATCAGTTTTTTGGTATATCCAGACTGATTTTAGAAAGTCCATCTAATAATTTTCTTACTGGGTGTTCCAGACGTCCCTTTGCCCTGCCACACTTTCTAGCTTCTCCTGGGGGACCCCAAGGCGTTCCCAGGCCATATGAGATATGTAATACCTCTAGCGGGCTCTTGGAATACCCCAGGGTCTCCTCCCAGTGGGACATGCCCAGAAAACCTCTGGAGGCATCCAGGAGGCATCCTAATGAGATGCCTGAACCAACTCAGCCGACTCCTTCTGACAGAAAGTACAAGATGTACAAGCTCCTCACCCTGTCTCTAAGGCTGAGTCCAGACATCCTACCGAGAAAACTAATTTTAGTCGCTTGTATACATGATCTCATTCTTTCGGTCACTACTCAAAATTCATGACCATAGGTACAGGTTGAGGTGTAGATGGAACGCTCAAAACAGATTTCAAATTGTTATTTGTGTCACTTGCAACTTGACACACAACATCAAATCTGGAGTGACTGAAGTAAATTGGAGCAGCTGAGCATCATAATGTATGTATAAGCCTTCTCCAACAGAGAAGTTCTGAACTGCGACTTGTCCACATGATTGTTTGGAGGTCGAGATGATGGATCTCCATTTCTCAAGCTTCTATGGCGAAAAGCCACATCACCAGCGTACCTAGTTGCTGACGCCTTTGTTGTTACCACAGCAACCCAAGCAGATAGTTTGGTGACGTCTGGACACACAAATCTCATCTGACCACTAATAGAGAGGTTTTTTCAGTCTTTCCTGCAGTCTGAACAAATCCTTGAGTTTTTCATAGCCATAATTAGTTTCTGAAAGCAGGAACTACTTAATCTTGGAGGGGTCTTTTAGGCCCCTGAGCACCATGGAACCAAGAACAGCAAAAATCCCGATGAGGGGTCAATGCTTGGACTTGCCGTTATCAGTGTATGTGCAGCATAGGCAAGGATACAACTAGCCTTTCACACCTTTCCTTCATTCGAGAGTCTTTGTGCCGAGTTGCCTGGATGTCACATCACTGAGTCTAGCTTCCAACAGTTCAGCACGGTGACCGCTCAGTCTCTTCTGTAACATGTGGTGCGGTGTGCCCAACACAAAGCAGCATGCTAGGAAACCTATAGAAGCACACATGCATGTCAAACAATTCGGTGAATAAGTAAGCCATCAGGTCAACAGACCACAGAGTCTCTAAGTATGGAACAATTGGATTGGACCAAACCGCACCAGACTGGACGGGACCAGTTCAGAGCAGACTGGAGCAGATAGACAGAGATAGAGAATCTGTGTCGTTTTAGTTTGTTGCTGTGGAGAGTAATGAGCAGAGGAAAGAGGAGAGAGGAGGGGGTAGGAGGGGGTAGGAGGGGGAGGAGGGGGGACACTTCAAATAGCAGAGGAGGTCCCTCGAGCCGAGTGGCGACAGCAACATCAAAGCGTTGCTTTGGAAGAAAAGTCACATCTACACTTGTAGCGTCTGCCCCCGTCCACACACACCAGCAATATAATAATAACATTTTCTTCTTTCATTCTGATGTGTGTAGCCATTGGTTGAGACAGGTCACATGATCTACTCTCTGACCATGTTCTCCGCGACCCAGCTCCACAAATCATTCATACAGCGTGAAGCACACAACATGAGTGCAGTGTTCTTTCTTTCTTTCTTTCTTTCTTTCTTTCTTTCTTTCTTTCTTTCGTTCGTTCGTTCGTTCGTTCGTTCGTTCAGGACAGCACCAATATGGACTGCAGGAGAAAGTGCAGGGGAACAGGAAGGAATGAAATAATTCCCCATGTAAAATATGCCCTGGAGGGATCTGTATTGTATTGCAATTTCCCATGTTTTTGTAAATGTAAACATCTTACAGAGGGCTTGTTTAACGATTATTAATCTGTGCCCAGGGGATTAGCATTTCATACTATTAAAAATAAATAACTGATCTCCCAATTCATAGCAGATTTGACTGGATAAACCCAAATGTTCCCTTAAAAGTACAGTACTTTATGTAAGACGCAAAATGAATTAATCCACTACAGTACAATTACGCCATAGCAACTTAAATTTCCCAGTCTGACAAGTTTGCAGACTGTTGTTGTTGATCCTATCTCATCCATGTAATGGTATTATATAATGCTCTTAAAGTTTCAACAGTGGACCTCGCAGCCAGTGTTGGTGAGTGCAATAAGCTTGGGCAGGACAATAGGAATAAGGTAAAGTGGAGTTGGCAATAAGCAGGTGGTCATGTGCATATGAAGTGACCTCATGCAAGGTGGTTCTTGACATTTCTCTATAGTGAAAATGCCTGGATGCTATCACACAATATCATCCTATCAATATCTTTATATTTATAATATCCACCCTTGATTAGTAATCTGTGTTGTCTGGCGTTTCTAAATCCATTCATTTTTATCAAAAGACAGAAAAAGTCTTCAAATTAATCAGATTTCATTTCCTATCTCACTGATACAAGGTACAGGTCAGACTCTGAGACCCTGAGGCAGCAGAAAAAAATGATGACTATCTCTTTCTCACAGCCTCATAATCTCACATCAACAGCCCTGCTGGGTGGGTATTTGATAAAACATAGCTTCCCTCGTCTGTGTTGTCAGTTACACTGTTCTTACCGAGCCTTAAAGCTTTTTTCATCACATCCTGAGCCGAGTGACCCAGGTGTTGGATACCAACAAGTGGCCTGTCAGTCTTGTGTGTAATCAGCTCCAATCTTGCCAAATAATGTGGCTGATGGTGTGGCCAGCACCACAGTAACCTTGATTTTATCGTCCTTGTTGTGGTACAAGTGCCCTGTGGGCTGATTGTTACCCTCAGGTGAGACACTGCAGTTGAATTATTGCCTCTGTCTAAAGGCCTGTTAGTGTTGAGGTGGTTCATTACCCAACACAAAGTGTTTAAATGCCGTGTTAACCCCAGAGGCTCTTTGTTCTGGGTCAAGAACAAGAAATTTGATTAATGATAAACCAGTAGAGACGCCAGACAACAGCACTGCTCCAAGGTATCGCTACACTGCATTACATTAGTCCACCTGTCCTCAACCTATAAACTCCATCAATCTGTCTATCCATCCTTCCCTCCTTCCCCCCTCCCAGCTCCTTCTTATCGGTCAAGACCAATGAGGAGTTTGGTCTTCTCCTCCTCTTTCTTGCTCTCATTCTTCAGGTCTGCAAACACCTGGGTGAAGAAGTGTGGGTCGGTGTTGATCTGGAGCATCTTGCCGCTCATGCGGTTGATGATCTCCAGGCAGCGGTCCCAGAAGGCTTCCTTCTCCGCCTCAACCAGGAAGGGCTTCAGCGGGTAGGAGATCTCATTGCCCATGTAGGAGTAGGACAGGTAGAGGCAGGTGAGCAGCGAGGCCTGCAGCTCGCGTTCTGAGGCCACCTCGGATGAGACCACATCGCGGCACAGCATGTAGAGGAAGACCACATTTGCCGGCGTGATGAAGCCCTGATCCTGCCAGCCCTGTAGGAGGAGGGAGCGGTCCACGCTGCGCAGCCACAACACCGGATCTGTCGGGGATAGACGCTTCAGTCGGTAACACCGACGACACAGGAACTCGCCCAAGCTACGCATCAGTTCGCTGGTGGAGGCCTGGGTCAAAGAGATACAATGAAATAAAAGAGAAGAAAGGTGTGAAAGAGGCTTGGGATAAGGACTGGTGAAATGATGCAGCAATAAGTTTAAGTAGCTAAGGCTGATTGAATGCTTTCAGATTAGGATTTAGTTGGACTGGGTGTCACTCAATTCAATTCCATTAAGCTATTGAAACTTCTCCAGTTAAACGATAGCTATATTTGATCCTTTTTGTACACAGATGTATAAAAAAATTACTATTTGGCACAGAGAAAATTTCAGGGTGGACAGTTGCAGTGTGTAAAAAAGGTTTCGAATGATGTACTCTAATGTTACTGGTATCAATTTAAGGGCAATGGTAATAGTACTGGTACATTAATATTTTGAATAATAGGCAGTCCTAGTATTGCGTGACAATTGTCTGTGATTACAAAAAAGCCCAATAACAAACAGTTAGGATTATGGCTACCTGAACGATAACACGTTTTGGCGTGCCAGCTGCAGTAGACGGCTGAATCCCAGAGCCTGTCAGGGAATTCTTTTTGGCAGCGACAGTAACTACATTAGCCAGGGTCTTGGAGGTGGGCAGGTGGGAGGAGGTAGTGGTGGTAGTGGCCGAGGGGTCCTGGCTTGATGTATAAGAAGAAAGGTTAGCACAGGACTGAGACTTCTTCAGCTTCAGGCTATTGGAGGCTGAGTTGGCCATGGCAGTGGCGTGGCCATCCGGAGAGCTCCCTTTTCCACCGTCCCCACCATCTGACTGCAGCTTCTTGGAGCCCTTCCTCTTTGCTGATACAGCCACAATGCGTTTCCATGGCAACACATTGATGATAGAGGGCCGTTTGAGGGACTTCGCAGCTGCTGCTGCTGCATCCTTGGCGTTCTTGCTGTTCTGGACAGCCGTGTAGTGGCCTACCGTGGCTGGGCCATCCTCAAACAGCACTGCCTTGCGGTAGCTGGGAGACAGCGAAAGTACTGTACCCATGATGCCTGTGCGAGAGTTAGCGGAGGGACACGGGATGGGTGGAGTGGGGAGTAGTGGAGGAAAAGCTCCTTGATTGGTCTACACAAAGAGCTCTGAAAGGACCAAAGTGTCTCACTTCTGGAGGAAGTCAAACCTGTGAGTAAAGAACAGAAGCGGTGGAAATATTCTTTTATTAGTAACATAACATTTGATAAATAATACAGCAAGAAACACTTAATGAATCACAACCAAAATATTGAAGTTAATTAAGAACGATGTATTAATTTGACAACAAACCCTCATTTAAAGATCCATTTACTAGGCTTTTCTGAGCTTTTAAGCCCAACTCGTAGTCTTCCTTTGCAGATGGAGTTTGATAGATTTTCATGGAGCTGCATTCATGGTGTAATCATAGAAACAAGGATTTCAAAAGGGGTCAGTCTGAAGGGCTGAGGTTCTATCAAGAAGTATTTGCTTCTGCAGAACCCTTTTTTGAAGAAAGGGTTTGTCAAGGGTTCTTTGTGGGACTAGAGGATATATTAAGATCCCTCTTCATCTGAAGAAAAAAAGTTCTTACCAGGAACCATGTAGGAACATACAGAGAAATGAATAACCAGGTGTTCACAGTCCATGTAAACACCATATCCTGAATAGCATCAAAAAACAGAATAAGACCCCAAAGCCATATATGAATGAACTCTATGACAATTGAGCAAATCCCATCTGTGAGACAGTGAGATGAGGCTTCCAGCTCTGGAAAAAGTTAGTCACTTTAGTTTTTGTTTTGGTCACAGTACTGTTTCTAATAACAAGAATGAACCTTCACACTGGACTGTTTTGTGAAGTAAGAGTAAAGAGAAAACCTGTGAAGGTCCACTGATCTTTTTATTCCTTCTTTTTTTTGTAGAGCTTTAAAGCACTTTTAACCTTGAGTTATTTTTTATTTTTACTGCCTGTATTAGGTTTTTGTAAACACCTCACAGTCCTCCTCAGCTGATGGAGATGGCTCAGTATGGATCTAACTGCCCACATAGATTTGTCCATGGTGATGTTGCTGTACCCTAGCAACCTGAAGAAGGCCATGAAATGTGGGTGAAAGCTCCACCTCAAACTAGTAAATGGAAAAGTCCCTCCTTTTGGAAAAAAACATGCACAATAGTCACTAGCAAGAGACAAATAATCTTTTGATCCCATTTGAATTGTGCCATGAATTACACATATGATGTTTGTCAATTTAAAAGATAATTTTACAAGTCAAGAAAGTTGCTTTTAGTTGTAAAACTGTTTAAGTATCAGACTGTAAAGATATGTAATTAGTTAAGGTTAAGCACCCACTGGTTGCATCATGACATCATGACTTCCTCCCTCTAAAAGCTAACATTAGCCACTGAAGCTGCAATGTCTGTGTGAGGTCGTACTAGGATGTAGTCATACGAGCAACTGGTCTTGCTTGGTCATTCTTTCACTTCCTGTCTGATAAGAGGACCAAGAGTCACTGGATAAACCGCTTCATGTAAGAGAGCGTGTCACGGGACAATGATGTTGGTGCTGATGACGTGTATTGTGTGAGATGAAAGATACAGTTCATTGAGCACTTTCACATAAAACTAAATCATGACAAACCAACAACAAGTTGCAACTTTTAATTATATTTTAAATGGAAAAATATCATATGTGTAGTTAATGGCACAGCTCAAACAGGATTGAAAAATTATTTGTCTCTTGCCATTGACTATCATAATAATAATACTAATACTACTAATAATAATAATGATTATGATGATGACAACAATAATAATAATAATAGGTTTATTTATATAGCACCTTTGAGTTTACAAAGTGCTTTGACAGATAAAGCAAAAAATAGGGTACCCAGGAAGCAAGATTGCAACAGAAAGTCAATCAAAAGCAAAACAAAGCTAAACTAAAAGTGAGGTAAAATTAAGCACAGAGCAAAATTCTCAAAAACATCGACAATTCATAATTTTTCCTCAGCATGGTGCCATGGGGGCACATCAGGAGGGGGGGGGGACTCTGTGCTTTGTTGTTGTTTTCACTTGTTGTTTTTGGGGGCAGTGAGTCAGAAGAAAACCTTTGATTAAATGTTAATTAACAGAGAATATTATGTGTGAATGATTTTTTTTTTTTATTACATTTTAGTTCTCAACATGGCTGAAAATCTTAATATACATTAGCTACGTAATTTGACGACATTCCTTCACAGTATTGATGCACAGACCTCAATGCCTGTGCAATAAATACTCATAAGTGTTCACATAAAGGAGTTTGGTGTTAGTTACTTTAATAGAATTGGACCTCAGCACGCATGAATTTAATTTCCTTTCGGTTTGATGTCGGTCTGTGATCAAACATTGCTGGTTAAAGCATATGCATCGTCTCTCACGCCAGCGTGACACGGGCCTGCCGTGCAGCCGCCGCTCCACCGTTCATCAGTGTTATATAAGAACCAAGATAAGGCCACGGAGAAAGAAATGTGCGCAAGCATCCATCTTAGCTTCAAAATGGAAGCCTTGAAAACAGCTCCTCCAACACAAGGCAGCTCCAGAAACATCAGCTGATGGGGCCTGTGCTCTCCCACATCCACAGCCTCAGCATCACAAATATCATGTTGTTGTCTTTAATGTTGGTATGAGACATTCTGCAGCAACGTAAGTCATCTAATCATGAAGAATAGGGCGACCACACACCTGTGCATTAATATTATTGGATTATTTAGGCCCCCCTCATCAGACTGTTTTATGATTTAATTAAAAAAAAAAAATGCAGTCGCCATATGCAGCAAAACAATCCTCTGTGTTTTCCTACCTTCTGATTAATCGCCTCTTCTTGAGGAATCCATATATCACACCTTGACCCCCTTGCTTCTGGGCAAATGCGGTCAAAATGTGAAAACGCTTTTCCAGGGTCCGGGGCGTGAAAACGGCTCGGTCCCTGGTCATATATTGAACCCCCAGCGTTACAGGCCGACAGGTTTGTCTCCCGGTGAGGCTGCTGCCTTTTCTTCAAGCCTTCATTTGTGACAAGTCCCTCGCTCGTCGACGGGAATACAGATGCGAAGCAGATGCGAAATGTGCTTCACTCCTTCGCTCGCAGCGAGTGGGAAGATGTCTTCCATTGAGAGGCGAAAATCTATACGGTCACGGCTGTTAATGTCCCGCCACGATGCTCACTGCTCGGACAAACCTCCCTCAGATACAAATAAAAACAGCACACATCGGTCCAAAAGAGCGAAATCAAAACAAAGGCGGAGAATACCGAGAGAGAGGCAGAGAAAAAATGGCCACTATGGATTCCAAAAATAGACAGCAGCTTATACCCTCAGATATGCAAACCTGCCAGATAGAGAGAGAGAGAGGGAGAGAGACCCGCTGCTTTGATGCGGGCATCTGCAGTTATTCGGGTTGGATGTGGGAGAGAAGCGGCGCGTTCTCATTGGCTGCTGCCGGGATGCTGCTGCCGCCGCTGACCGTCGCTGCCGCAGCCGCGCCGCTAAAGCGATTGGCCGCCGACCGGCTCCGACCTATCGGAGAGGTCGCTGTCCGAGGTGCTGAAGCAGGCGAGCAGATGTGTGAAAGCTGCTGCTGCTGCTGCTGCTGCCGCGGAGGAGGAGGAGGAGGAGGAGGAGGATGCTCAAGATGAACGCGGAGGGTTTTATGAATCACTTCGAGTAGGCCGAGCTCCACTAACACTGTGGGTGCAAGATCCGCCTGCAGACTAATGTGCTCATGACTGCTGACTGTCCAACCTGTCTGATTGCACTTTAAAATGCTAAAATAAGACTTTTACTTTGTATCAAATTAGACAAAAATTATAAATAATCTGTTCTTTATTAGACCGTGAACAAATACAGCTATGCACTAATCAGACACCATGCACTGCTAAGATGTAACAAGCCATACTTCATGTCAAACACAAACTAGAAATAATATGATCTTTATATGCAGATTTGGGTAGTAATCGATTACATGTAATCAGGATTACACAATCAGATTACAAAAAGAAGTAACATAATCGGCCCAGATTAGATTTGAAAAAACGTGTAATTAGATTGTATTTATATTGTCAAGGATAACCTGATTACATGTTTTGATTACTGCAAATATAAGAAGTATCATGATAAATAATACGCATGACAAATACGAATTCCTTGGACAAGTGCTCCACAACAAAAGACCTCTATGCAAAAATGCTTTTAGTTTGAACTGAAAACGTTTTGAGATGTTTAAAAAGAAAAAAAGGGGAGATTTGTGGAGCTATTTTTATTTATTTATTAAATTTTTTTTTGAGGCTGCAACCATTTTCTGTAGATGAGTGCAGTATTTTCAATTCTTATATTCTTATATGTTTAAAGTCCCACACTACACACTGTTACAATAGTTTAAAACACACTACATTATGGTGAAAAGCAACAAAACAATCAAACATCAATCCATAGGCTGCTTCCAGTGATTCACAAACATTGATGTACCTTCTTGTCAAAGAACCACGCAGAGCACAGTCTTTATAAAATGTTTTATTTAAAAATAATGACCTGAAAGTTACAGTGTTGGACAGACATGTAGGCACAACCACAGCTACATTTAAGAGTTTCACTTAGCAGGAGACACTGAACTCTTGATGAGCAGTTCATTTGGCCTATAGTCAACCACAGCACATTATAAATATTAGACTCATGTTTTTATTTATACACATATGACCACAATCAAAGCACATGTTGCTTAATACTCTGCTTCCAATTTAAAGAGAAAGTTCGCCCCAAAGTCAGAAATGCACATTTTTCCTTTTACCTGTAGTGCTATTATCCATCTAGATTGTAGATTGTTTTGCCCAGTTTTGAAGATATTGGCTGTAGATGTCTGCCTTCTCTCTAACATAATGAACCTAATAAAAATAATGTGGCTACAGGTTAGGGTTAGCTGTAGACAAAAAGGAGTTTGTGGATTATCTGGAGTGACTGGGTCATGATTTCTGTAAAGAGACAGTGATGTTAAATAAAAAAAAAAAAAAAAATGCAATTTGAGCACCACAAGCTGTGTCATCTAGTTTCACAATACTGGAAAGAAAAAAACAGTATTTTTGATTGGGGCGGAACTGTCCTTTAAATTTAATAAAATGTGAGTGAATAATGGCAAAGTTATAACTGGTTAATAAAAAGTCGGAGTTTAAAATGTGCAAAGTCCATTTTATACATTAAATGTTGTGATGACAACATCGTCTTCTAAAAGCAAACATCCACAAACCTTAGAAACCCTGATATTAAATACATTTAAAAAAAATGGATGCTTTTACAACACAAGGTGTAATGACAGCACAAAGACAAATAAAATGAGGGTATGTTTTCCCAACGTTATATGTAAACACAATAAAAAAAACACCACCAAACATTGATCAGTTGATAAATGCGTGAAGTGCAAGCAAAGACCAAGGCATGAGTCTGTTTCCGATGTGCGTGATTGTGCCATCATTACTTTCCTTCCTTCATTATCTTTTCTCTAAGTCTCTGGTGAGGCTGCTCGTTGCCCGCCTCTCCCTGAGGTTCCGCATGGCATTGAGGAAAAATTCATACCAAAAAAAGGTGAAGCCCGTTGACAAAGCTGCCTTCACAAGGCTGGGTGAGAGGCCTTTGAAGAAGCCTCGCACACCCTCTTCTTTGGCTATTTGAACCACACAGTCCAGCAGGCCTTGATACGTTCGCACCTGCATGAGAGAGACAGGAGATAATGCTTAAATTTTAGAGAAGCACTCTACTTAAGTAGAGCTTTCAAGTATCTGTAATTTACTTGGATATTTATTTTTCTGACAACTTTTTATTTTTATTCCTTACATTTTAGCAGAAATATCTATACTTGTGACTCACATTTTTGAAACAGCTTCGTTACTTTAGTTTTAATGCATTTGAGAGGAATAATTGATTATTTTTATACTGCATCATTGTTCAATTTCAACCTAAATGGATGGGACAATAAAACACGCACGACAGACACAATGAGAGGAAAAGGACAGAATAGAAGTCAATAAGACAAAACATACAAGACTGGGAGATTCATCTGGAGGAAAGGTGAGTTTCACTCAGCTTTGTCAGAAGAACTTTTTACTTTTATACATTTCAGAGCTTGACTTTTTACTTAAATGAAGAAGTTGAATCAGTACTTCTAGTATCAGCACTTTTGCCACCCCTGTTAAATATTAGACCCAAAATATGTGCTCCAAAATATGAAACTGGAAAAAACTGTTTGTCTTCTATTTGTATACTACTGATACTACTGGCACATCACGTGTGTCCTAAGTGTCCTAAAGGGATATCAAATTTGCTGTTTGCAGTGATCAGCATTGGTCATGTGAGGAGGAACCAAATCACATTCTTCACCACTGTAAATTAACAGCCTTTATACCCAGAGATTTAAAAAAAAAACTGTCAGCAGTAGCTTTCTTAGTTTCCTAGTTTTTGACAAGCATTGTATTTTATTTTATATTTGCATTTATATTTTATTTTAAAGTGTTGTATTTCATTTGGAAAAGTGCTGCTTTGCTTCACTAAAATCTCATGAAACATGTAGCGGCAGAGCTTACCTGTCCAAAGTGAACTCTGGCTGTCTCAAAGCCGCCCACCTGGAGTCTCTTCTTGAAGAGGTCGAAGGGGTACGTGATTGTTTTGCTGATCATTCCAGCTCCGCTGCCACAGATCAGGCTCCTCAGGTTTCCTTGAGAAAAGTCACCAGATTCAAACTGTGAATACCTCATATGCAGAGGCACACAGAGACGTCAGTTGTATCTATTTAGCAAACAAAGCTATTTGTCTCTGTATCTGTATTTGGACAGAAGAAAAGGAATGGTCATGGTTTATACCAGAAGTGACGTTAAATGAGACAATGTTTTATTTTCTAACCTAATATTTACTGGCATTGCAACTGTTGTACCTTCAAAGCATCAAGTTGATTTAATTATTGGCATATAATTAATTATGAAACACACTTTCACATCCTCATGCTGTACTTTTCATCTCTCCCTCTCTTTTATTTTTGACTAAACTAAGTTTTAAGAACTGAACCCCACCACCACGCCTCCTTTACACTGACCAACTATTTAGTAATTGAATCTTTGGTTTGTGGCAAAACAAGACATTTGAGGACAACCACATTTTATAGACCAAACAACTAATAGATTAATCCTGAAAGTAATCAACAGATTAATCAACAATTAAAATAATTGTTAGTTGCATGCGTTGAATTGGAGATAGACACTCTTCACAGTAAAACTATTAAAAAAGTATCCTTCAGTTAAAGAGAATAATCTTAAATCGCAATGTTCTAGAATATTATACAATTAGTATTAATTGTGCGTAATGAGCTGGGTGGGACAATGACTTCGATATCCACTGACCTCCTGAGTTTCCAGCTGTGGAAGGTGGAGCCAGCAGCTTTTTAAAGACATTGTAGGTGAAGAACTGCAGCCCAGCGTAAGGAAAAACTGCAAGCAGTGTCGGAGACAGGCCGCGGTAAAATGTCAGCACTCCCTCAGAGCGGCACATCGTAGACACAGCATGTCGCAGGTTGTTGTACACCTGAGAAGACACATGAAGCAGAATACATGATACTTTTGGCAGGGTATATAAAATTAAATACATAACCAACATCTCATTCTTTCCAGCAGTGCAAGAAGAAATTCTTGACTACTATCAAAATCCTTCTGACAGTTTTAGTATATCAGCAGTGCTACCTTAGGTTCTCCCTGAGCTGCAAAGCGTGTCCGCAGTGTGTCCAGAGGCTGGCAGACCACTGTAGCAGAGCAGGCGGCCAAACCGCCACACAAAAAGTGAACTCCTGCCGTCTGGCTGTCGTATGGCGTCGTCTTGTGCACCACCTCAGTCAGAAACTCAAAACTGGCAAACTGCAAAGCACACATACACAGTTTAGTATAAATACGGGCGTTCATACAGGTACTTGTTAGTGTGAGTGTGCAGTTTACAGTTTACAGGCGCTACCTGGACGGCCCCGTAGCAGATGGAGAGGAGCTGGGCTGGGATGTGGCCCTTCCAGAAAGCAGAAAGTCCCTCCTCTGAATGAATACAGCGGGATGCCTGAAATAATCCCCAGTACTTCCCCTCCGGCCTCTTTGAAGACACTCGCTCAATCTGCAGCTGTGGGGAGCAGAAATACTGATAAACATACAGGAGGGAAGCAGCATGTTTAATTGAGAGATCAGTTGCTGAAAAAAGAGTGAGGAGGCCAAATCACCGCCTGATGAGAAATGTGATTTAACTCTGCTGTGTGGGACTGATTACAATTGCATATACTGGTTTCAATATCGGAATATAAGGTATATATTTATTTAAAAGGTGGAAAATATTAAACTATCATTAGTATAAACAGGATTTGATTCAGACATCTCCCAAATCTCCACAGTCAGTGCGCAGACATTTCATTACCTGAAATCTGATTTTAAGCACGTCCAGGGGGCTGATGAGGGCACGAGTGACCATCCCAGCAGCCGACCCAGCCAGGGCCGCCTCCTGTGGGGAGAGAGCTGCACCCTGAGCGTTTGGGTCAAAGCCCACCATGTCTCCACAGCCTCCGATTCCTGTTAACACCATGGACAGGAATTAAAAATAATGTGTACAAGTACACATGTAAAGTAAGCTTTTATTCACTTTTAAGAAAGATTGTTTGTACATATTGTTCATGCATATCAAACACAAAAAAGGCCCTCACTCATGTGTTAAATCTCGCCTATCTTTGAGCCAAATATCTTTAGTTTCACAGCTGAGAGTTGGCAGCCTTCCTTTGGCTACTGGCAGATTCAAAAACATTCAGGAGGAACAGAATGTTAAAAGTTTGTCAAATTTTCTTTTATACTGTATCATACTGCATACAATGCTGATTTATGATTTTTCCATAAAATGGCTTAACAAAATCCTGAAATGCACCAGACACGCCAAGTTTTTGTAACAAAGACATCTCACACAACCCCCTTGTAATTAAAATGTTCTTTTATTATTATTTTATTGCAGGTTTGCTCACTAAAGTCATCAAATTCATCACTCGTTTCATTCATCCTGCCACATTTATACAGTTTTACTGCTGACACAATGAAGGAAATAAAATGAAGACAGAGACAGAAAAGAGGAAAAGGAGAGAGAAGCAAAATATACTATCTTAATTCTAATTTATTTAAATACATTTTACTATTCCTTTCCTCCTCCTCTTTTCTTATAAATTCCTCTTCTATTTCTCAACCAATAAGTACTTCTTTCCATTTCTTGTTTCTTTTCAACTGTTAGTTTCCATGTGTTAATAGATTCATTCATCCAATGATGTGTTATCGGTTTTAATCCAGCTTTACATATGATTTTATACAAATATTTATCTCCTTCCCTCTCTGTTTCTGATGGAATTATATCTAACACAATACTGGATGGCAGTCGTAGCTTCTTTTCATGAAAAATGTGCTTTTTCATGCTTGTTCAACATTGAACAAAAGTAAAAAGATCTGAATTGTTAGCCTCCTTTTCCCCTACATCCCGTCCAACATTTGGTGCGAAAATAGCATAACTGACAATGAAAGATACTCAATGACAACAGTCATGAACATTCATAAAGATGACTTCCTGTTCATTAAGGGTGTGATGTAATGGTATTGAGGTCTTATGCACATCATTCACTATGATGCTACTACGGTCAAAAAGAGAAAATAAAATGGCATTATTGCTTTAATACTGATTCATGACTGCACAAAACTTTGTGAAGGCAACTGACTCACAGTCATGTGGACATCCCAGTCTCAGTCAAACAGTACAACACATGCTTCCTCGTGCTTATTGTGTTGAAAAATTTGACCAAATTGAAAAAAAAAAAAATCAAAATGCGTGAGACACGTGAATCAGGAGTGGAGGGAGGCCACAGAAGCTGCTCGTGTATCGGGACAGAATTTTGAGCAGCACCCTTGTGTATGAGGACCACATGAATTAACAGACACAACACGCAGAGGACATGCACTGGGACCTTGGGAGTAGGCTAAGCTAAGCTAATAACAACAGAGCAGCTGCACACTTTGTACCGAGACACAGGACTGCAGCGGTGACACAGGCAGACAGATACTTACCTTATATTAATTCTTTCATAAAAACTACAGTCAGCTACAGCGCCCGACACGAACAGTCCAACACTGACCAGTTCAGGAACATCTTTCCATTGCATGCCAAAATTAGTAATATTACTTCCGGGTCAGATCGCGCATGCGTACTACATCACTCAAAGATGTAATACCGCTGAAAGATGCATCACTGCCTCAATTTCTGTGTCCCTGTTTAAATAAATAAATAAATAGTATTAACACAATAAAAAGAAAAACAAAATTATTAAAGAAAATAACAGTACAGAGAAAATAAAACCGTACATCTTATTTGTTTTTACTATAGAATTGTTTTCCCATTTATTTGAGAGGTTATCATAGTCTCCTTGGTTGTTGCTCTACAGTGTCAGAGAGATACTGTAGTCCATCACAGAATATATGAATAAAAGGAATGCTATTAAGTATTAGTGCAGTGTTTTTAAGTATTCTAGCGTATGTGATATTTGCTGATAAGACATACAAACTTGAGAACATTGGTAATAGTTTGTGAGCCTGTATTGCAACTCAGAAACAAGACCATGTCTTCTAATTTTGGGTCAGTCCAGGCTATCAGTGGAACAACTGTTAAGTCATAAATAAGTGAAAAATTGATTCAGTTTCTGTTTTAGTTTTACAGGAAAAAATATCTATATTTTTTAAATGATGAATTAATTAGAGTCTGACAAACTGTATCAGTTTAGATAAAAATTAAAATTAGTATTTACATTTTTTTTTTTACATTGTATTCTTCATAATTCTCTGTTCTTATAGATATATATAAATGTGCATTCTTGAATGAGAGCGCCTGTAACTTCAACAATTTCCCACGTGGATTTATAAAATATATCCAATTCTGATTCTGATGTCTATGTCCAGGAGGAGTTGTGGATACTTGGCACATACCTAAGTAGACCATTTTCTTTCCCAGGATGACGAAGGAATATCCCGCCCTACTCTACTTCTGATTGGCTTACCCGATATTCTTGCTCCAGTTTAACCAATCACACTCCTTATGCCTAAACCCCTACCTAGAATCTATTGGCCCGACCCAAAGAAGACACGAGTAGAAGCCAATCAGAGTCAGAGGAGGGCGGGTCATGACTTCGTTCTCCTGGAAAAAAAATCATACGGACGTTGGGTGGCAGTGTACGCCTTTAAATTGGTATTGCAGTCCAACAAAAACACATAGAAGAAGAAGAGGGAGATTGACATCTTGCCGTGATCCTTCAGCTCGGAAATCCTGTGTCGAGTAACGTCTGCTTATATCCACCCTGTGGGAAGACCGGCTGTAAATATTTGGCGAAAATTGTAGGTGAAATCTCAGCGATTATTATCGAAATATGAGTACCTGATTTAATCCGGCTTTTTTACCAACTAGCATCTAACAATGTGCAGTTAACATCAACCCGTGTCTTTCTGTTGACGAGCACTTGTAACGTAATTTTAGGTTAACGTTATCCAACTAACTCGTCTTAACATTACTGCTATCCTTACTTACGTTAGGTTTCTGTAACCGAGCAGAGGCACAAACTCGACAAGCTAATTTAAAGTCAGTTAGCGTTAGCTCTTAGCTGTTAGTGTGTTGACAACAAGAGAGGTTTTAAACTGTGTTAACGCTGCATTTTCTCTCGTTAACTCAACGACAATCAAATAACGTTATCTCAGTTAGCTAACGTTAAGCCAACGTTAGCTACGTGATGGAAATGTGATTCATATGTTTGTGTTGTCAATACACGAGTGACTAAAAGACTACTGTGTTCTTGTGTTGTGTGTTAAATCTGTTGATTTGGGGTATCAGGTGACCTCTTGGTTGACCTGAGTTTGCCCGTGTAATCCCTCCTATCCCCCAGTGAATGAGCTGTGGGGAGCAGCCAGTTTGATGACAGCACAGGATTTTGGGGTTATTGTTGTCACACAAATTGTTCTGTAGTCTCTGTCTGTCTATCTGTCTGTCTGTCTGTCTGTAATGTATTTTGTGCCCAGGCTTGAAGCAGGACCTCAACCTGTTAATGAAAATCTTGCATTTATTTTGAAAAACACCTGTTGTGTCTGTATGTATCTTATGTACGAAGAAGTGGGACAGCCCTCAGGTGTCATTTGGTATCAGCTATAATGGAGAACTCAACTGATGACTACAGGATCCAGTCTTTCGACCTGGACACGCAGATGTTGCTGAAAACAGCCTTGAAAGGTTAGCGTGTTACTTAGTACTCATTTAGAGGAATTTCAGCACCATGTTAGTGTTGCAAACCAATCCTCGAAACCTTACCTGCATTGGCATGTTGCTAAAAACCTAAACAATAACTTTTATCTCCTTCAGATCCAAGTTCAGTGAACCTGGAGAAGGTATCCAATATCATCATGGATCAATCTTTAAAGGACCCAGTGTTCAGCAAAGAGGCTGGACGCATCTGCTACACCATTGTTCAGGTCCATACTGTTTCACATTGACTGGTTGTCCATGTGTTGTTGTCCTTGTTAAGGAGTAACTTTTCAAAGTGGATGCTGTTCTGTAATTTTTTTTTTATCTAAGTGAAAATTGGTGGTATTGAGCAAGACTCCCTTTGCAAAAATGTAATTTTAACATCATAATCTTCATGCAAAGTCAACAGAAACAAAATAAAACTAACCAAAAACATCTTGGCTTAGTTACATTTGAAAATACTGGGAAAGGAGTGAGAAAGAGGTTGGACATCATGTAAGCAGCAGGTAGAAACAGCATGTAGAGCCAGAATATTTTCACATCTAAGTCTGTTAGGGTAAGTGAGGTAAGAGTTGGTGATTGTTGGAGCAGTGGAAAGAGAAGCCAAGACATTTGTGGTGAGTTTCCAGTCTGCTGACTGCAGCAATCTCTCTCAGTACTGGACCAATTTTAAAAAAAAATGTTGTCCCCATTAGTCACTCAGAAACAAAAACCTGGCAAAATAGTGTCCAGGATGAAAGATATCGAAGTTACCCGCAAGTTTGTTTGATCAAGACAGCCATTGTGGCAGCGGGATTTAAGAAACCAGAGCAGGACTGAAATATCTGATTGAGTCTCTTTAACCAAATTCTTAATCCTCTTTGCTTATTAATGCTTAACTGGTAGTTTACACTTTAGCAACAGGAAGCTCTTAAGCCAGCTTACCAATACCTCTGTGTTTCTTAACTTTGTCTGTACTGCATCTTTCATCTGACCTCTCTTGATTACCTCATTCAGGCTGAGGCCAAGCAGAGCAACGGAAGTGTGTTCAGAAGGAACTTGTTGAACCGGCTCCAGCAGGAGTTCAAGGACCGTGAGGAGACAAGGGGGCGCTCGCTGCAGGAGTGGGTGTGCTACGTCACGTTCATCTGCAACATCTTCGACTACCTCAAAGTAAGTCACTGTTATTTCCTATTAACATATTTCAACTTAATCATTTTATCGCGGTCTTAATCATGAACACAGAGCAGCATTGTTAAGTTACTCTGGATCAAATCATCTGCAGAACAGTTTGTATGCATTTTCTTTTAGGCGGGACCTAGCGATGTCTGTGATTAAATCTTGTGTTACGCTGTACATGTGCCTTTCTTGTTGCTGTTTTAATGCATCATCTTGAACTTGTCGGTTGTAAAGTCTAGTAATATAAGTGTGTAGTATGTCAGTAGTGGGAAAAAAGAAACGGGAAGGTGTGGTCCCAGTTCACTTTCCCACCCACTGCAGCTCAACTCAGGTTTCATCCTTGAATTAATGGCCATTGTCGTTTTGCACAGGTCAACGCTTATATCAAGACAATATGGGCTGTTTTTTTCAATTGTGTGAAATTAGAGTCTAACACTTAATGAAGGGGTTGTCTTGATGAAAGTTTTAGGTCTTAAATTCTCTGTATGCCTTAATGTTTAGGTGAACAACATGCCAATGGTGGCCCTGGTCCATCCTGTGTTTGACTGTCTGATGAGGCTGGCCCAACCAGATGCGCTAATGAATGAGGAGGAGGTAAAGAATGGAATTTTTTCCTTTTTTATATTCATATTATTTCTATAGATGCATATTTGGTAAAATACCTTTTCTCAGGAACCTTTTTTAACACCTCTATAGTATATCAACCCATTAGTATTTTTGGCATATATTGTGGCTCAAATCCCTGTAGTCTTTACGTTACCTGGGCCAAGTTTTCAATTGGACTCAATGATTACCTGATTAGATTTTGGTGGTCAAAGGTTAAGGTCTCCATGACTTCACAAAACACGTTTGTGGCCACTCAGGAATTTATTAACCAGAAGAAGTCACTCAGTAGAGTGCAGCTCTCCAGGCAACATTTTTGTAAACAGCAACGTTTTCATTAGTCAAAGTTGTCAATTCTATCAAATGTTCAGGAAGTAAGAGGATCGAAATGCCATTTAGTAACTGTCATTTAATTACAGATTTTTTGTCAGTAACTGTAACAGATTACAGATACATTTATTTTGCAATTTAATTACATTTAACTACATGTAAGTAGTTATTTCCCATCAGTGCCAGTTGTTTATGACTTGCGGCCCCTACCGGCTGGTTAAGAGGAGCGAGGAGTTGACAGTTGTATATAGGTTTCTTTAAACAACTTCAATAAAATAATAAATTGTTACATCTGGTCAGCAGTAAACTAATCTTCGGTGTCCACCTTGAAACTCTGGTGATTGTGTAGTTATTCTGTGCTGCTGACGTGTGCAGCAACATCTACATTTTTGCATTTCAGTCCCACCACAGGCTCGTTGGTTTTGCTGATATTGAGCTTCAAGGGATTGTTGTTGCACCATGTGATGAAGCTCTCTATCAGTCCTCTGTTCTCCTCTCTAAAAATAGTGTCAGTGTTCAGTGAAGACAGCACGTTTCTCACTGTGAATTATTCACTGGAATCATACATGTCAACAAGTCAACACATACTGCGTGGGTTTAGAGAGATGTGGATTTAAGCTGCAACTTGACTGGATGGCAGAGGCATACGACCGCAAGGTGGTTTTGTCTTCAGCAGGATGTACTGTGTATATAAAGTGATATGACTGTTGAATAACCATAGATACCAAGTGTACAAAACTTTATCGTCATTTTCTTAAAATAAAAAAGTACTATTTATAATATACCATTATTTTTAGTGGACATGAAATGTGCAAGAGAGATGTAAATTACCCTAAATAAAATACATATAATATTGTACCATCTTTTCAGAATATTCTGTAGAAAAGGCCATCATCTTTATCATCATTCATCTTAATTAATCGGTAAAACTGAGAACCAGGTGAAGATTTCTTGCCTGAAAAGCGAAAAATCCCAAACATTTTCTGGTGAATAGTTGTGCAATGGGTTTTAATTAGATGTTTTTAATTGGATATACCAAGTGGTCAAATTTAAGACAGAATTCATTTAAAGAAAACATACTTAGCAGAGTCAGTTTGCGTTTCACAGGAGTGTCTTCATTCTTCTTTAAGTCACTGACGTCTCCTCCACCAGGTGGACTGTCTGGTGGTGCAGCTGCATCGCATCGGAGAGCAGCTGGAGAAGGTGAACAGCCAGCGGATGGACGAGCTGTTCTTCCTGCTGCGGGACGGCTTCCTGCTCCAGGAAGGCCTGACCTCCATGGCCCGTCTGCTGCTGCTGGAGATCCTGGAGTTCAGGGCTGGAGGCTGGTTGCTCAGCAGCACCGCCCACAAGTACTACTACAGTGAAATCTCTGACTAGGTTTCGTTGCGAGGACAGGGGTGCTGAGCAGCCGTTTTTCAGGTGCGTTAGCCAACCTTCAAGCACCTTGGATACCTCTCCTCCTTAGTCACCACTGATTATAAAACCAGCAACATCCTCCAGGAGATCAGTGGAGGGTTTCGTGAAGAGTGCGGTTCATAAACTGTAACAAGACTTTCATTTTGCTGGATTGCTCCCTGCGTTTGATAATATTACCAAGACATGGTGCCGTGGATGTGGAACGTGCAATAGTTCAGGAGTTGAAGTTCAGTTAACGAGGTTTAGCCACATTCAGGTACACTTTGTTTAAGGTTTGATTACAGCTAACGAAGCTGAAGATATTTTTATGTTTTTTTTTTAATCTTGCAGGCATTCCTGTTTTGAGAAAACATTTCAAAGTCCAACTTATTTTTTATCAAATCCAAAGGGCTTGGAACAGACATTCCAGTCAGATGCAAGCTGATTTGGTTTTTGCTTTACTTTTTTTATTGTTGTGTGACCAACTTTTTAATTTAATTGAAAAGCAAGGTTTTACTTATTTAGCTGAATATTTTAGCATAGAATTAATGGTTTGAAATGCAGTTCAGAGGAATTTTCTAATTTGTCCAGTAGGATTCCTGTGTTACTGTTTGGTTACATCTCGTCATGTGAGGCCGTTTTGTTAGTTGAAGAATGTGTCTTAATTCAGGGATTTTCTTTCATTTTTTGTTACAGCTCAACTTAGAAAATACCAAGAGATTGATTACAGTTCACATTTAAACTGTTTTCTACAAATAAATCAACAAAAACATTTAATAATTAATATTTAATACATTTTTGTTTGTTACACAAGTCGTGCCAACACAACAAGAATAGCATCATCCAATACAGCAGACCTGAAAAAGACTAAATTTATAGTAAAGGTGCTGGAGGACAGTGGTGGAAGAAGTACTTGGATCACTGACTTTGTGAAATTCCCCCCTTTGATCAATAAATATATCTTAATTTAACTTGAATTATTGTTGATCATATTTAGGGTTAATAATTTCAGTCTCCAAAGTAGCTCTTAACTAAAGCTATTAAGTAAAAGCAGTGCAGGAAAAAGTACAATATACTAGTATAAAGTAGCAGAAAACATAAATGCTCATGTGAAGTACCTCAAAATTGTACTTACTGTGACAGTTCAGCCCAAAATCAAAAACTCATATTTTTCCTCTTGCCTGTAATGATATTTATTAATCTAGATTGTTCTCGTGTGAGTTGCTGAGTTTTGGAGATACGTTGCAAGGACAAGGGTGCTCATGAAACAAAAGTCTGTGGATTATCTTGAGGAATCGGGTCATGATTTTTGGAAACACACGTTGCTTTTGAATTTTTCAAATGTATTTTTTGTCTCTGTGAGTGCCACGTAGTTCAAGAGAAGGCAGACATATCTTACCTTGCGTGTCATACCTTAGGAGTAACTTTCCAACTTGTGGTTTAGTTTTTGTTGTAGAACTGTTTTAAGTGGAAAAATGCCAGGTGCTGAAAAGAAACTAAAGAATTTAAACAGACAGCTTTAGTTTTACCACATTGTTGTAAATAGGTTTATACTTTAATGTTATGAAAGTGGTTTGTGTAAAAAGCAGCTAAATGTGAAACTAAAGATTTGCACCATGATGTGTAATGTAATTTTCATTTTGTTAAAATGGATTTTATAGTTGATATTGTTCAGGAAGCAAAAAGGAATTCTGCAGCTCGCACCAAAACAATCTAGATGGATAAATACCACTACAGGTAAGAGGAAAAATATATGTTTTTGCTCTCGAGTAAATGCTCAGTTAGTTTCCACCACTGATGGTATTTTTCCTCCCCACACATATGTGCAAGTCATTTATGAGTATTTTCCTTTGAATTCATCTTCCACCAGCACTACAGCAAACACTGTGTAGCTGAGCTCAGTTTTCTGTTGTTACCTTTGTTGACGCTCAGTGACGACTTTCCATGTCTTCGACCAAAGCTGTGCCTTGGAATCAGACAGACACAAGCATGAGACAAATACTGTGTGGTTAAAACATCACATCTCTTTGAAAGGTCATAATTTGTCAGCGCTGCACCTGTGATTATATAGACTGTAAATAAACTGAGCTTAATATAAAATTGGCTTCTAAAGCAGTCGGACAATTCAGCTTTGATCAATTCAAAGACCACGGAAAAGAATTTAATCAGTACATTGGACATTTTATCTCTCAGAATCTTTTTTTCCGGGTTATGTTTTGAAGATTTGTGTTTTAGGTTTAGGATTTGTCACCACATTCAGACCCAAGCTGATGAAATATATTGACGCTAAGTAGGTTGGATTGATCCTAAGTTGTTAAATTAGGAATAACTAAGTTTGAATGCTGTAGGCACTAATCGTCCCTAAAGGGCACAATACTGACTGCAATATACAGTATGTTTCTATATTTTATTACACATTTGCAACATTTTTACATCACTCAATTCCAATTTATGGTTGGGCTGTATATTTAATGCAGATTTATTTGTTCTAATAAATCTTTGACATTTTTCATTAATTCAGTTTTATGTGTTTATTGGGTGTTAATTAACAATACAATTAAGCACAACTGCTTATTATACAGAATGTTATTTCTCAATACAAAAAGAATCCCATGTTACCCTTTAAATTTCTACAACAACATATAAGGGCCATTAGGTAAAAAAATTCTGAGATTAAAGTCACGAGGGAAAAAACTTAAAAAGAATTGGATGTTTTGTCACTTTGCAAGGTTTTTATTCAACCTTGTAGTCCTTAGATCACTTCATCTAAGCAGGTTATATTGTGTTAAACAGCTGACCTGGATAAGGTGACAGCTTTTGTGCAACAGGAACTACAACACAAAGGACGGATATAAGGATATTGCTGGTTACATCTGCCAGCAGTTTGGATGGGATTTGTGGTACAGCAGGACACAAAATGTTCTGTACATTTTGATATTTTACCATTTTGGGCTTGCTGTTTTGACTGAGGTTGAGCTCCAAAAAAAGTGCTTCTTTGTGGAATACGAGGGGTATTCCATATATTACAAATATTCCGTATTTGTGGAATACGAGGGGTATTCCACAAAGAAGCACTTCTTCCTATACAAGTAAAGCATATTTTGTTCGATTTTTTGGTATGGTTACTTGAAACACTCAGAACAAAGTGGGTTTTTTTTCTCCCTCAAACAAGTTGTCTTTGCTTTTAAATGAATTGGACACAATTGCTTCCTCCCACAATAAACACTGCAACATGCATCACAAATTTTCAGAAAAGCTGCTGTGAAATCAGGCATTTCAGACTGCAACAATCAAAAAAAAAAAAGCCAGTGAAATCCAGGGGGGACTGTTTAATAGTGAATTTAGCCTGTGAACTACACTGCAGACTAGAGCCTCTGTTAAAGGTGACAAACAGATCTGCATTACATATACTCATCTCCCCACTGTGTTGCATTACTATAAACTACAATGAACTGTCTCTCCCTCTTCATCTCCTTGCACTGTTCAGGTTTGCTCTGTGCTGTAGTGCAAACTGTTCTCATATTATTTTAAATTCTTAACAAGTTAGATACAAGTTATCATGACCCACCAAAAAGTGAACAACTTATTTTTTTTTTTACAACTTTAATGTCAGAGGATTACCCTCCAGCTCCATTATTTTTTTAATCTAAGGACCCTTATTCACTGTCATAGATTTCACTGTTGTCCTGAAAAACTTTTACAGTAGAGTCCATCCCAGTGAACAGTGAATCTTCCTTTGTTGCCATCACAGCATTTGTCCAGTCTCTCAATCTGGAGACACATTTAAATTGACAGTGTTTCCGTCCTGACAGGTGTCTTTCTACCACCAGCGGTAGTGAGCGAAGGCTCTGTTGGCTTCAGCCATTTTGTGCAGCTCGTACTTCTTCTTGATAATGTTGCCCTCCTTCACATAGGCTTGTAACAGTTCCTGGGAAAGTTTTTCATACATGTGCGTGCGTCGGTGTTTGTTGTCCCTGCACTCTGTGATCATCCACTTCATGGCGAGGAAACGGCGTCGGTTCTCTGAAAGAGGGATGGGCACCTGGGTGGAGATCAAACAGAACATAATTAAGAATTTGTTTTTATGATTTGTTAGTAGAGGATTAATGACAAAAGAGCATGGATCTGCCTCATGACTGACCTGGTAGTACTTTCCACCTTTCTGTATGCTTGCCAGCCCAACGACAGGCTTACAGTTCTCCAGAGCCTGATGAAAAATGGTGTAGGGGTTACACTCAATCTCTTCCTTCTTTCCTTCTGGAGCTTTGTGGTATTTCTCCACCTGTTTCCTCTTTATGTTCTCCAGGGTCTAGAAGCAGGAAGAGAAATCGTGGTCATTCATATACTACTAGGCCAACAACAAATCTTTGAGCTTTACTTGGAGACTGAATAGTGCTCGTTTTCTTACCTGTGTCAAGATCTCCCGGGCCAAAACCTTGTTTCCATGTTTCATCATCATATTGGTGAATTTACTGTAAAACAAGGACAAAAATTATCCCGACACGAGCCCTCAAATACACAGCTTTGACTAAATAAGCGACGCACGCCCGCAATGAGCTGGGATGTGTGTTTATTATACCTGAGGACTGGGTCGTTGAAAACAGAGCTGGTGACTCCACCGGTTGCTGCCTTGATGGGTCTGAGCGCTTTGAGCTCCCGCTGCTCCTTCTCCTCAGCACTCAGCTCTGTCTCCGGCCTGCTGTAGGCCTCCTTACTGACCTCTGGCTCCAGATAGTAGGGGTTGTATCTGCTCCATCGCACCAGGAACACTCTGCAAGCAAAGGTTACAAGAGAGGACAGGGGATCCATCTGAAATTAAGCACTTGTCTGTGGAAGAATTGAAACAACTGAGTAGACAATCTCCAGAAAAATTAATTTAGTTTTCTTTGTTGATTTTTTATTTATTTTTTTTAAATCATAGTAAACTCCATCTCTTTTGGGCTCAGGCAGAACAGGCAATTTGAAGACTGCAACTTGTACTTCAGGAAGTTTGAATGTCTTGGATTTTAGGGACCAAATGATCAAGTAAATAAATAGTTGAAAAAATGAGGAAAATTAACTGATAAAATAATCATTTGTTGCAGTCTGAATTGATTTTATTTAGTCTTTTAGATACTCAATTGTATCATAATCCATCAAATTCATATATTCTTGATGAAACAGTAAAAAAAAATAATTTCAAACAAATCTTTGACCTTGGTTTTTCCTCAGATTTATATCATTATAAAGAAAATAACTTCAGGTTTTGCCCCGTTGGTCAAACAAAACAAGAAATCTTGAAAATGTCCCTCAGGCTTATTGAGACAATAATTTTTATTTCTTATTATTGAAAATCAAATGATTGAACAAAAACATCCACAGATCAATCAATTTTACTCTGTTCTATCAACTTGTGATGGGAATATGTTATTATTTTAAAAACACACGATGTAGAATAAATGATGATTGACTTTTTTTCTAAAAAGTTGGATAACAACATTATTGATGGATCAATAACAAAAACAATAGTTTTTAATTATTGCAAATTACAATCATAAACATCAAAACAGATATCCACCAGAGGTTAAATGATTTAAAAAGGGAAAAACTAAAAACAATTAAAAAATAACAAAAGAGCGAGTTGCAGTTCAATTATATAATTGACATATAGTGATATGGTACTGTTCTTGTTCTGATCTACAGACATCTTAAACACCAAACAGATCATCTTCTAACAGTAATGAAAATAAGAAAAATAGGAAATAGGAAAACTAGCAGGACAGCTCCAAAACAAACGCATGTAATAAAAATATTATTTAATTGCAGCCTTGCTACGATGCACTCGTGTTGGACTTATCGTTGAGGCGTTGATGCTTAGCATAAGAGCTAGTTCGCTATGCAAACCACGTAAATTACTTAGAGTTTTGACTCCTTATGGCAGAAAAACGCGGACACAGCACAACAACATCAAACAGACAGCTAACGTCGCCTGTTAATTGTTTGTGTCTTTAAAAGATATATAATTACCTTGGTGTCCAAGGTTTTAATAGTCCTGAGATGGAGGCTGCCATCTTGAAAATGTGAGTGTCAGTTAGGACCCCAGATTAGTAGCTCCTGCCGCTGCCTTCGGGAAAAAAAAGCTAAATTCATTCTCCGCTTTTTATTTTGTACATTTTAATTCCAACGCCGAATTAAAACTCAACTTTTGCAGTTGTTATAGATAAACTGGTTCTTTTTTTTTTTTTTTTCAAAAATATTTCCGAACAATAATTTTGGACGCTCGCGCACACGCTGGTGACATCACGCGATGTTTTCAGTGCTATGGCGTACCAGGAAGGGGAGTCGCTTGAATCCTGGCTCAGTGAGTGATTAATCCCGTTTTATGAATTAAATAATATGGATAATTAGCTAGATATGCCGCTCCGGGTGACGGGGCAGTAAAGCCGTCAGTACAGGAGCTGTCAGCGCTGCTCTCAGGCTCATTCACAGCTAGTAGAGGGTCCTGGTTGACAGTCTGCTGTCTGCATCATTAGCAGGAATGGGTGGAGGAGGGCTTTAATAAACACTGTGTGGGTCACATTTACCCCTGACTGACAGCTCAGTGTGTGCAGTGATTGTTGAAGCTCTTCAGATATACAGTTATCCCTCAGTGAAGCTTAATATTGGCAGCTGTTGGGCGGAAAACAGATTGGTCCGAATGATGAATGAGCAGCACTGCCAACACAATGAACACTACATACATCAGTAATTATACAGAGGAAGAATGTTAACAAGTACTGCATTGTTGTGTTGGTCACAAGACTCACAGGGAGCCATATTCACAATAGGTGTGGGGTGATGTGCATTCAGATTTACACTGCATAGCGAGCACACCAGTTAAAGGGACAGTTCACCCCAAAATCAAAAATACATATTTTTCCTACTACCTGCAGTGCTATGTATTCATCAAGATCAGGCCTTTTCAGTTATGGGCTATTAGTCAGGCATCCGCTTGCCAAAATTCTAGTTTTTCTTGTTCCTGTACAAATTGTTTTATTAGTGGTTATTAAATAATAACAATGATTAAAATTAATTGTCATGTTTAGTCTAGAGCTACTAACAATAAAATATTTGAAAATAGTTTTAAAAAATGTAATAATAGTTTTTTCTCAGTTTAAAACCTAAAGATATTTAGTTTAATATGACAATAAAAGAGAAAAGCTGTAAATATCCATATTGAAGAGGCTGAAATTAGCATTTTGTACCATTTTGTATGAAAAATTACTTCAACAATTAATTATTAATTAATAATTAATAATTACTTGCCTGGTGAGTTGCTAGATTTACTTGCCCAACATGGCATTTTGCTTACTCTGAGCCAGCAGGTGACCTTTGTAGTTGATTTGAAAAAAGCAAAGTGCCAAGGGGCAGGATATTTACATGTCCTATGTTTGACCTACAAATGCACCTTTTTATTTTTTTTCCCACTTTATCAGTTTTCACACTTGGAAAATAAACATTATGCACAATACTACAGTGTTTCCCAACCCTGGTCCTCAAGGCACACTGTCCTGCTCCAACACACCTGATTCCAATGATCAGGTTGTTGTCAGGCTTCTGCAGAGGCTTGATGACGAGCTGATCATTTGAATCAGGTGTGTTGGAGCAGTGAAACATCTAAAACACGCAGGGCAGTGTGCCTTGAGGACCAGGGTTGGGAAACACTGCAATAGTAGAGGGGAAAAAACAGTGTACCTTTGTAACTCTACAGTAGGCGTACCTTGTTATTTTGACAAAGTTTTGCATTTAACATCTTAATTCATTTAGTTTGACTCTCCTAGATTCCCTCTGCTTATACAGCCTGAGTTCACCCCCAGATCAAAAACACATATTTTTCTTCTGGCCTGTAGTGCTATTTATCCATATGAGTTGCAGTGTTTTGGAAATATCGACCCTAGAGATGTCTGCCTTCGATCCAGTATAATCGAATAAGATGGCACTTTGCTTGTGGTGCTCAAAGCACCCCCCAAAAAACTTGAAAAATCATCAGCAATGTCTCTTTTCAGAAATCATGACCTGGTTACTCAAGATAATTATGAACTACTCTCTTCCAGCCAAAGTACATCCACCAACTGTATCACCATGCAGAAGGAAGTGTGCATCTGCTCATAGACAAGAGGCTTGTGCTTGTGACAGGATGTAAACAGTAATTTTCAGCAGCCTTTTCAGCTGGTGCAGTAATTTGGTTCGCAGGTGTAGTGTGGTAGAAAATAGTTCATACATGAAACTGCTCACAGCGAGGTCTGTGGATCAGGTGAGTGAGTATAAATGTCTCTCTCTAACAGATAAAGCCACCCACCCCACAAACAGACAGGAGGACTGGGAGTACATTATAGGCTTCTGCGATCAGATCAACAAGGAACTAGAAGGGTATGTCTGTCCAATATTTGCACACCATTTTTTGAATGTTGTCATCACAGAAAAGGTTTCTCACGCGGAGTTCTTGCAGTCCTCAGATAGCTGTAAGTCTGCTCGTCCACAAAATCCACTCACCACAAGAATGGGAAGCTCTTCAGGCCCTGACAGTAAGAAATACTTCACTCACAAACAAACGCTTCTCTCAGCGAATTAAGCAAACACTTAAGCTTAACGATGTTGTGCGCAGGTATTGGAGGCGTGTATGAAGAACTGTGGGAGAAGATTTCATAATGAAGTTGGAAAATACAGGTTTTTGAATGAGCTGATTAAAGTGGTGTCTCCAAAGGTGAGTAGTCTCTAAATAGGTTTCATGCAAATAAAAAAAATGTGCTGACTGCATATCCTCCTATACAGCCTCTTTTTAATCACGTCTTGTTTCCAGTACTTGGGTGAAACGACACCTGAGAAGGTGAAGATGAAGATTGTAGAGATGCTGTACAGCTGGACGGTGGCTTTTCCAAATGAAGCCAAGATTGGTGAAGCCTACCAGACACTGAGAAGACAGGGTGTGTTGAGATAATTAACACAATGTTTGTGTAAAGACATCTGGCTTAGAGGCAGCTTATCATTTATCATCAGCAATATATCAATATTATATCAATGTTGTGATATGAGACTAGGTACGGCCTTAGATTTTGTACATCATTACATCATAATATGGCATAATTACGCCAAAATGCAACATTTGACGGATTTATTGTGACTTTCAGTATAAGCCACGCCCATTTCTGGTCTTCTGTCCAGATACAGATAAAGAGATAGATGATTTTGTTGACTGGACAGATACAGACGCAAATAATGTCTGTGCACATCTAATATCCATACTATTGCTGATTACTTATCAATTATATCATTGTGTAATATTTTGTGAAAACACCAGTCAATATCGTCTCAATATTGACATTAAGGTATTTGGTCGATATTTAATTCTGCCGCCCTTTTATCAATCCTGTCCTCACTCTTTTCCCCAGGTCTCGTGACACGTGACCCAGAGTTACCACTGGACAGGACTCTGATCCCTTCTCCTCCAACACGACCTAAACATCCGGTGTTTGACAACGAGGACATGGGCAAGGTGAGAGACCGAAGGAAAACACAACAGAACAGTTAAATGTGAAGTAACCAAAATAAATAAATGAAAGAGCAAATAAAACATAGTTCCTCCCTAAATAACTACTGCTTTACTCTTGATGAAATAAGCACAGTTCTGTTTAACTAAAGATTGAATAGAGGAAGTTTCTGTAAGACGGCGCCAGGAAATGAATGTAATGTGTGTGTGTGCATGTGTGTGTCTGTGTTTAGTTGCTTGCTGAGCTTCTGCGGAGTAAAAATCCAGAGGATCTCCAGGAAGCCAACAGGTTAATCAAAAACATGGTGAAAGAGGTGAGACATGTCTGAACTGTACAACTTACTGAGAGTTTGACACAGTCATCATATTCATTTCAAATTTACCAACAAGCTGCTCTTGAGTTTCTGCCCAGGTGATATTACTTTAATATTCTTCATAATATACCGTAGGACATGTCCATTTTTGTGTGTGACATACAGTAACATTTTGTGTTTTGTGTTTTTGTCAGGATGAGGCGCGAGTGCATAAGGTTACAAAGCGCATTAACACACTGGAGGAGGTGAACATCAACGTCAAGCTGCTGACGGAGATGCTGTCTCACTACAATAAAGACAGCTCCACTGACTCAGACAAGGAAATCATTAAGGTGTGTGTCTGTGCACGCACACACACACACACACACACACACATAGACCCACACAAGTGGTAAACTTTAATCAGTTCTTTAACCTACAAGGAAGAAGCTGGAATATTTCCCCCAGTTATTTGGGGATGACTGTCCATCTGTTATCAACCCAGTTCACTCTGTTCAAGTCAGATTAAATCGTGGTTAAACCTTAAATAATGTCCCACCAAACTTTTAAACTAGCTTAAAATAAAGAAAGATTAAATTCAAACCTCCTTTTAAACCTCAGTTTTGTTTCATTCTGAACCTAGATTAAAAGTGGGCTAAATCTGTTGCACCAAAACTTAAAACTCCTTTAAATTTTAAACAGTATTAAGTTTAAAATTACACTTGAGGATGTTTATCCTTTAAAATAACCGCCTTTTGGGGAAGGATTGGAGAAAAAATAATTAAGTTCCTCAAAGAAAGTTGAGGGACAGGCTGAACCTCACTGAGTTTTATGTTGTGTCTCTTCTTTCTTTCCCTCCAGTTTATGAAAATTTATTGTTAACTTAACAAGGTAGCATACAATGTAATATTATAATAACTTTTTAGCTAGCTATCTAGCAAACAGTGCAATGTTTTTTTTAAAGGAATTCAGAGCAGTAGAAAGTTCCTGGTTTAACCCCTCTTTGGGAGGTATTTGGTCATGACATCATTCAAATTTATTTTTCATTTATTCATTCTAATTTGGGGAAACAAGCATCTCCATATTGATTCAACTCAACTTAAGGTTACATGTCGGCTTGTTGTTTAATGAGCTGATAGGTATATTCATTTTATTCATGTTGTCTTGCTCTACAATTAAAAAAGCTTTCTTGCATGAGCCATTTTTGTTTTCAAGTGCACAACCACTTTGCTGCCTTTTGTTGTCATCTGCACACGTATTATGTCCTCAAAGTCCCAAAATCTATCTCAGTTCACTGTTTAGAAACACAGATAAAAGTCATGTTTGCCTGAAAAAATCTGAGCATAACTTTTTTCAGTCATTTTATTGTGTTTACAGAACTGTGTTGTTTCATGAATATCATGTAAATTTATTTTATATGTTTGCATTGTGATATTTAAGTCAATAACCTGACTTAACTAACCGCTGAAATCATCAGCAGACGTCACAGCTGCATTTAAACTGTACAGCGCTTCCTTTCCATGTTCTCTCAGGAACTCTACGAGCGGTGTGATAAGCTGAGGCGTGCTGCTTTCAAAATGGCCACTGAGACAGAGGACAATGACACCAGTTTAGGTTTGTGAGATCGGTGCTTTCTCATCTGAAGACACATTTGGTCATCTCATCGTGTGTAATCTGAAACCTTTGGCCTTTGACTCATCAGGTGACATCCTGCAGGCCAGCGATGACCTCTCCAGAGTCATCAACTCCTACAAGAAGATCGTTGAGGGGCAGCCAATCAACGGTGACAGTGAAGAGCCGCCATCTACGGCGAGCCACACCGAGAGCGGTGAGACACATTTTAAAATTAATTTAGCATTTTAATTATAAAGATTAGTTGGACTGATTACTTTATTTGGAGGGCAATGCATAAGACTGTCTTTACACTGTTATAGTTATGTCATAACACCTGTCATGAACATGAAGGAGTCTTTATAAATGGTTATAACTGTTGTCATTGAGTGTCATTCAGTCAATCATGTCATTTTCAGTGCATTGGTATTGTTTGAGATGTCTGCTATGACAACTTGACATTAAACAAGACATGACACCTATTACGACTTTAAGTTCATGAAAAGTGACATGACATAGTTATGACAGTGTAATGACAGTCTTATGCACACCCCTTAATAAAGGGTTACCAAAATATGGCTGCTTTATGCTTGGGATATCCTGCTATAGTGTAATTAATTCAGCTGCCGCAGTTAATCTTCCTCTTTGTCTCTCAACAGAAACCACAGATACACTGATCGATCTTGCCGGCCTTGACTCTCCGAGCCCTCCTCAACCTGCAGCCCCTCCCTCCCAGACCTCAAATCCCGTCTCCATCAATCCCATGGCTTCCCCCATCCCTGTCCTGCCTCCTCCTCCCAAGCGCCTGCCTGGATCTCATGGCAGTCAGAGCAGCAGCCCGAGTCACCCCCCTCTCGACAAGGCCTCCACTGCACTCTCTCTGCTTGATGATGAGCTGCTGTCTCTAGGTAGATCTGTGCATCTCAGGCATAAATGTCCCACAATGCAATGCAATAATGATGACAACACCAACAACTACACAACAGACAAAGGTGGCCTGCATCAGTAATGTGAATAAGGTTTCTCTTTGCTAGGTTTGATATATTTTTAAATTAGTTAATTGATGGCATGCTTCACTGCAGTTACACATCTCCACCTGGCAATGAGGCTCTCAGGAAGTGACGTGTGCTGAGCGTACGACTGTTTATTTACACAAAATTATGTCGAACATTTGAACATATATTGGGCATGTAGTGCACAGTATGTGACTTTTGATGCAGTACAGAGCAAAGACTTCCTGGAGTCTCCACTGGTTGCCTGGTAACTGCTCCCAGCCCAAAAATATGCTGCCTTCAAGTGGTGTTGTGTTTACTTTTCTGAATTTGTAACATTGTGTACACAACTTCCTGTATCATGATTATGAGTTCACTGGTTACATTTGAAGTCAGCAGTAATCCGGCATATAATTCCCTATAAAATGGTGAATTGATGTTTTTACATTCTAGTTTTTATATGGATTAAACAAACAAGAACAATCAAGATATAAAGTGTTAATTATTGAGCTTTAGAAGGGCTGGTAGGCAGCTTTTGTTCATTTGAAACAGAACCATGCTAGCTGTTTCCAACTGCTGTCCCACGGGCTAAGCTAAGCTAACCATCTCCTCTCTTTAGCCTCATATTTAATGGCTTTGGATCAGTTGGATGGTTAAATAATTAACTATTCTATCGACCTGTGATTGGCCAAAGTCAGAAAGAGAATAAGCAGAATAAGAATAAGGTTGAGCTATTACTTTAATGTAGCAGTTTCCTGTATACAGTACTGTACTGAGTACTTCCCAGCTTAAATATCTTCATATAAAGTATTAGGATAAAAGATTTTGTCTCTTTTGTACTTTCTCTCAGGACTGAACGACCCCCCGACCTCTCTGAGCCAATCAAAACCGAAGTTGACCGAGTTGTCCAATCAGTGGACTTCCTTGCCGGTATTTGATCTGAAACAGTTTGTGAGCATCTTTGACCAAATTAAAGCTTCTTAATCAGTGTGTAATGGCAGAAGGTAAGTCACTGTCTCTTCATGTCCCCTCTGCAGGCTCCAGCTTCAAGTGTGGATATGTTTGGCAGCATTGCTTGTTCAGGTCCAGTTGTGCCTCCAGCTGCGCCAGCTGCTGCCACACACAGTCTCCAAAACCTGCAAGACCTGGCCATGATGGGTTTCACAGATCACAAGAGGTACAGAGTCAACTAAACCGTCTTTCTCTCCACTGTTTAATTGGAAATCAATGCTTTCTAATTCAAATAATAGCAAATGAAGTAAATTTCATCAAGTGTTATTTTCAGTTTGTCCAGCCAGATGACAGCCAGAGGGAACAGCTTTGGGATGCCTGCAGCACCTCCCGTCATGGTCGGGCAAGGCTCTCCCTCCTCACCCTTCCTCTTCCAGGGTGCAATGCCTGGCTCTCCTGCTCTGTCCCACACCAAGGCCCAGAGCCTGGGCTCAGCCCCGGGAAGCCCACTGTTCCGCTCTCTGTCCCCCTGCCACCCTCCTCTCCAGGGCAGCCCGGCCAGAGCCGCGGACGTGTCCCTGAGCAATGTGCACGTCCCTCTGGAGGCCATCAGACCGAGTAAGGACCGAGGGAGTGATGAAATATGGGCTTGACTAAAATACATAGCTCTTTGAATAGCTCGTATCAGCCTGTTTCTGATTGGCTGTGCCCTGTCTGTCCTCAGGTAAAGTGCTGCCTGTGACGGCCTACGATAAGGACGGTGTTCGCATGCTGCTCAACTTTGCATCTGACTGTCCCCCCGGCAGGCCAGACGTGTTGGTAATGGTAGTGTCCATGCTTAATACAGCGCCCCTGCCAGTTCACAATGTGGTGCTGCAAGCTGCTGTGCCAAAGGTACAGATATTTACTTCTGTTCATTCATATGTTTCATATCTTCTTTATGATCTTATAAATCATCATGCAGTTGGTTGTGTGGAGCTCAGAGCTTGTCTGCAGTTAATTACTTGTCTGCAGTTAGTCATTCTGTGCTCTTCTCTCAATAAAATTAAAATTATTATTGCAGGCCTGGAATTTCAGGAATGTGTTTGCTTGTTTGAACTTTTTATTTTTCACAAGTAAAGTATTATCTGTAAAGTAGTGTATCTCAGATACATTCTTATTAAATACATTATAATTTAGTGAAGCTGATAAAGATTTTTCTATTCTGTAATGAAATACTGATTCATCTGATAAATCATTCAAACTTCAAAGATGAAAGTTCTAAATTTTTGTAATGCTGCCTGGTGCCGTAGTGTTCGTGTCTGTGTGAATATCAACATATGCATTCTGAGTGAGAACTGTTGTATGAAGTGTTTTGATGGTGAAATTAATGCAGACTGTATTAAGAGATTTGAAAAAGTGGCTTTAGTGTTGACTGATGCTTGTAAGCAATTGGAAAAAAAACCCTAAGTCACAGATGGGTATCTTCCACAGTTAGTCTTTTTAGTGTGAAATTCACAAATTTACTTTTTGTGTTACTATCCATCACCCGTTCTCAGCGAGGAAACACTGTTGGTGGAAACACAAAGATAGATTTGCAAAATGCGGATTCATCCTTTAATGAAAGGCAAACGGCACTGACTCTTTCTTTCATCGTCCACCAGTCAATGAAGGTGAAGCTGCAGCCTCCATCAGGAACAGAACTGGCACCATTTAACCCCATCCTACCTCCAGCCTCCATCACCCAGATCATGTTGTTGGCCAATCCAACAAAGGTAGGAGACATAGTAACACTCAAGGACATAAATACACAAACCACACAGAGTGTTTCTGAGCCATGCAGGGTTCTGTTGTCGCCGATAAAGATCTTGGTGTGTGTGCGTCTTCACAGGATAAGGTGCGTCTGCGCTACAAGCTGGCTTTCACACTAGGAGACCGTCTGTGCAACGAGGTCGGAGAGGTTGACCAGTTTCCCCCACAGGAGACGTGGGGTCATCTATAGCAGCGTGCAGGCCTTCTGTCTACTGACCGCTCAGCAGGGACAGACCGGTTCATACTCCATGAAGGGGTGCGCTCATCCCAGAGAGAACAGCGAGGAAATTCAGCGGCACTCTAACTTTCAGCTTCACATTCCTTATAGTTGTTCATTTGTTTTGGTTACTAACGGCAACAGCAGACACTTATTTATACAGTGCTTGTATACGTCTCTGCAGATAGCTAACAAACTAAAGATATACACTGGCAAGTAAGGCAGCGGTGTTTACAGGTCGATGGTGTTGAGATAAATATTTTAATGGATTTTCCCCAAGACGAGTACAACATTTTTGAATGTAGTATAAATAATCAATGCATTAGAGCTCAGACTCAGACTGCGTCACGGCATAACAAAGTATTTTAAATGAACCACTAAGTTAACAGAGCCTAAGAGACAACACTTGTGCTTTTATTTATTCCTGTGGCTGAGCACTTTTTCAGCACACAGAAACTATACTTGAATGTATGCAGGAATTTGTGAAACAGGATCTACTAGATGTGTTAGGATGGAGTTAAACTGGAAAATGTATCTGTTAAGTTAAACGTCTGTTCAGATAGTCATTGTTGCGGGAAGATAGTTGACTGTTCATTTATTTATTACATGATTATTTCAGCCATCAAGGTTTTTTCGGTTAAGGAACTTGTGTTTATCAGTCGCTCTGCTTAGAGGGATAGTTTGAATTAGTTGATTTGGGGTTGTATGAGATAGTAGCAGAGTACCAGCACTGAAGCTAAGCAATGAACTGCCATAGATGGGATAAGAAGTAAAACATTTTAGCCATTTAGCCAGGCTGGGAAAAGTATTGTTGTTGACTCTGTCCACAGCAACTTCCTACACTGGTACTCCTGCTGCTTCTCCAAACTGTTGCCGTGCCAACCACCATCTACTGCAGGTAAACACGATGACTATGGTTAAGTACCTCATACAAACCCACTTCAAATAATTGGAATTATACCTTTAACTGGGCTGTTTTAGATTAGTGGACCAACAAACCGCACTTTAAATGGTCATTTTAATTATGAATCTGTAGTTATGACTTGAGTCTACTGAGTTCAACTGGTTTTATTTTATGTGATTAGTTTTTTTTCTTTTAAAAACAAATGGTTGCAGATTTTCAGCATTTCACTCATGATTTTAGTGCTGGGTATCCGTGTTTTGTTCTGTATTTAAGGATGTTCTCTCTTCTACCAGACAGTGTCAGTATTGGGAGTTATTCGTCATTTATTATTTTCTGTTATAGTATTTCAGTGCATCACTGAACCTAGAAAATGTGAACTGAAAAATCTGAATTTAAATTTGGTAGCTCATGACAGTGGGACAGTGTGGAACTGTGCTGTGAGCTAATTTTTCATAAGTCAGTCCACCCGATCCTCGTTCAGCCCTCGACTCGTCGTCATGTGGGATGTACAGAAGTGTGTGTTAAATGTACATAGTTTGTAATGTACCAATCGTTTGTTGTATGACAAGTTATGTGAACATGTGACGTGTAGATTTTGGGAGAGTGTTAGGTCTGTACATACTGTATAATGTGCCATGTGTTCGCTGCATGAAAAAATAAATATTTCTTTCAATGGATGTCTGATACTCGAGGGTGAGGGTTTTTTTCTACAATTATTACAAGAAAAGTTAGATTTTAGAACAATGTACATCATGAAAAGTGTTTTATTATCAAAGAGCACGTGTTGATCACTTCAATTTTATATACAGTACAAAAATGCAACAGAAAAGCCTTTCTTTTCAAAGTCGCCATTCATGCCTCCACTGTTCCCTCTTTGACTATAGCCATAGCCAGATTCCTGGCCAGAGCAAGTCTCAGGAGCTCCACTTTGGTCAACTCGATGTCTTCATCCTGAAATGACAAAAAAAACAAAAAACACATGTAATAGATGTATCACAGCTGTGGAACAAACACACTTGACAGATACAAAACCAGTTCTATGATAATTGGTCTCTGGTTTAGATTATATGAAGCCAATTAGAGGCAAATTTTTTAATGTTCATTTCTTCCACTTCAGGCTAAGTCCCTGGAGAACAGTTTACCCATGATGCATTGCTTGGCTTGTCATACACAGGCACTTTCATTATAATGTTTTGTCGCACATTTTCCCTGTAACAAGAAATTGATCTGGATGTTGCGATTTTGATGATATTTCACTGACTATGTGCAGACCCAGTCCCTGCTGAAAGAAACTAGAAGCTTAATGTTAAAGTCTGTGCAGATTCAAATAGGAACAGCTTTCTGTTTTAGTGTCAAGTGTACAATAATGTCTTTAACATGGTGGAATTAACTTATGTAATGCTTTAGCAAAGATATTCTCAAAACAGGAGCAGAACATTAGTCTAGGGTTACCACTGTTGCTGAACATACTATGGGCTGTCAAATCAGTTTAATTGTATTCAGTCTGCATACTGAGTGGACAGCAGAGGGCCCAAAGAGAAACAGGTTCCCAAAATATTTAGAGCCCACCTGTAAGTAATGCTGTGATTCAGTTATGATCTAGGGCAGCCTAATGGTTAGTGAGAGAGAAAAGCCACAATGGAAAAAAAAACTATGTGGTTGAGAAGAAGGTTTTGAGAAAAATGGATCAACTCTCACTTGGTCAGGGCTCGGGGGACTGATAAAGCGATCTGCCTTATCTGTAAATAAGTGAATCCTGTGCTCAAGGAATATAATGTTGAAGGTAGAATCCACAGGATTTGTCCAAGCTGTTCATAAACACACCAGAGAGATGGTTTATTGTTGAAAGTCATTCCCAGGATATCAAATACCAATGTTGTGCGTTGGCAAAATGCCTCGAGCGTGGCAAAATAATGGAAAATTCAGGCAGAGGGCAGAGTCTTCGGAAGACAGTCACCACCACACCCTCTAGTTCAAAAGGGATGACTGAAAGGGATTATGTTTCTGAGTCATTATTTTGGGGGGGGCAATTGTTGCATATTATGCCTTTAAATGCCATTACGAGTCCAATCACAAATCTTACGAAAGGTTCATGGGTTTTCCTGTCATTTTATTGTCATTTCCAATCATACACCATCTCCCAAAACTGGCACTCAGTCATCAAAACTATGAAAACCCTTGAACGAGGGTAAATTACACTTTTCTGGGGGGAAAACCAATTTAAAATCAAAGGGTATTTGTAAAAAAAATGGTTAGAAAAATTGTTCTTTTGGGGCCAAAACTCTTTTAATGTATAGATTACATTTGCTGTTTGAATTATACTATCTTTATCTGAAGGAAAATAAGAAAAAACATCAATATAACAGGTCACAACAGCAGCCGCTGAGACTAACTCTTTTCTTAGGCAACCAAAAAACAGCATCAGCGCTGCACCGCCACCTGAGCAGGATTAAGGCTGTGTGAAGAGATGTGTACCTGCATGGGCCTGTCTGCACCAGGAGCGGTGGTATTCAGTGAGGAGGTGAGCTCCTCTAAACAGAACATCAGCTCATAGGTTTGGTCTGCTGAGAAGATCACCTGAGAAAAAAAAAAAAAAAGACAGAGTCACCTTTTAGGCAAAACAGCCCACAGACCAGCACCGAAGTTCCTCTTTTGTTCATGCTTCGTGGTTCCCTGTATCAGAGGGACATATTAACATGGACTGTAAAGTTGGTCGCACTTTATTTTACAGTACACTAAAGACATTACAAGCCCTACTTTGTATCCAAGTACACAGAAACTGAAAAAACTAATTAGGGACACATTTCACTTTAGTGTACAGTTCTGTTGTAATGTGTCCCAAATTATCCTCTAATAAAGTTTAATAAGGGTCTAATAAAGGGTCTCATATAATTTCTAGTTTTTGTCAAATTTGACACACAAAGAACAGCTTTGTCTTACTAATGTTCTGTAAAATAAAGTGTGACTGTTAACTTAAGTTCAATCCTGCACTTCAGTTTATTCATCTTTACATAGCTATTTTCCTCATACTAGGTTTATTGTTACGCACCAGCTTACTACAGCAAATATCATGAATGTGAAAACCTATCTGACAAAATTAAATACTGATTCTGCTCCTAATTTCAATTTAGTACAACATCAATGACTAATGTTTACTTGATAAAATTAATTTTGACAAAAGAATGCAAAAGAAAAGCATGATCCGCTCTAAGATTCAGTCTTGAGACTTATAATTGAAAATGCATGATCAGACACATGTTTATTTTCCAGTCACAGACATGCACAGACAGAGAGCACTGCATAACTTTCTCTTATACTATGAGACAAAGCACAAATCACATATAAATGTGTGAATCAGCTGTAAATCAGACTAAAACCATATGCCGTTTTATTTGGAGTGACTCACTAATCTGAATCAGCTCTGCAACTAAATCAGAAAATCTGCTTTTTTCTGGGATCTGATGCCAACTATTAAACCTTGATTTGTCTCTCCTACACAGCAAATAAATGTCAAAAATACTGGGATATAATTCAGTCTAAAGCTGCAACTGACCACTCTTTAAATTGATGGCCAGTCCACAGCATAGCGAACACTTTGTGGTGACCGACCTCTTTCTGCTCCAGCAGCGGCAGGGCGTCGGTCAGCAGCGTCATCCAGAAACTTCGGGGGGCGATCTTGGCTGTCATGAGGGAGAGGAGCAGCTTAGCCGCTTCGCTGAAGCGCTTCTCTCCGTACAGCTTGTGGAACTCACGGTACTTTCCTACGAATGACGAGAGAGTAACGTTTTCAGACTGCAACACAGGCCCAAGTTCATACTTTCTGATTACCACCAAGCCAATGCTGACTTAGATGTTATCGCACAACACCAAAGTGCAGGTTGATAAATTTGCATCATGCTACTTTCATCTGTGTGAACTGGTCACACTAGTATTTAAAAACGGGTTCAAACTGAACTTTGGATGAGGGTGCAAGCAGGGTTAAATATTATAAACCCTGCTATAAAACTTACCCAGACGTAACCCAGAGGAGCAGTGTGTGTGAACAGAACAGGGATCCTGATTCTCCAAACACACATTCCAATATGACTTTTCATTTTAAGATCAGGATTCAATTTGATTTTTCACTTTAAATATGTTTTTTCTTTAACACCGACAAATGTCAGACTGACACTTTCAAAATCTTCTTTAAAAACACAGTCCATATGGTATCAAATGTGATATAGCGGCCGGTGAGCTACACTGCGTCGTCTTTGAAGTTGGTTGTGAAGATGCCACAAGTAGGCAGGGATGAAGGGAAAACCAAAAAACTTGGATCGCATATTCAGCCGTTTTGATATGATTATTGAAATCGAGAGCTCATTTCGATCAATTTCCAATTCAATACTGAAAATGTGACACCCCTGGTTATTAGAGCAGCTCAGTGCCTGGAGAGCAGGAGTGGCATGTTGATGATGACATTGCACAGTGTGTAGCTGCTTAGTGTCTTCTCACTTTTATTTCTTTTCTTTTCTTTTCTTTTCTTTTTTTTTTTTTTTTTTTTTTTACAGCTGATCAATATCAGCCCACATTATTACTTGAATTTATATTTTAAAGCCTTTCATCATCATCTGCAATGTAAAAACTTCAGATAACCGTCAAAAAATTAAAGAGTGTTCTCTGCAAATCCCAGCGCACCACAAAGCATCTCTCCTGCTGGGCAGGCAGACTGGAGTCAGCTGATGTCCATGTCTATCACCCCCATCCACTACCATCTCAGTTCAGTTTGGGACTCATTTTTTATTGATATCAGTGCAAAAAAAAAGTCATCACAAAGGAGTCCTCCTCCTCCTCCTCCACCTCCTCCTCCTCCTCCTCTGCAAGTGCCACTCCTTGCCTTAATTAGATGGATTACTTCCAACACGTGCGACTGAGAACATGTCTGACACTGACAATCCCCTGGTGCTTGCTACATGTGTGAAACAACACATTCAGGCAATGTCCCAACCTGATTCTCAGGACATAATTCAAAGAGCATGTATGAAAACGGCTTTATTAGCGTCCCGTGCGACTAGTTTGGACACCTGCGTTCACACATGCAGCTCATCTGGGTAATGTTGAGAACAGCTAAAAAGACACTTCTCAGCTGTGAAACATTAAAGTATTGATTCATGCAATCTATAGAACTTCATTACAAATACACAGATCAATTTACAACCGAACAGTCTAATGGAGTTTCTTCATCTTTCAGTGGTTCATCTCTTTGTAGATATTCTGCCAGTGCAACACGCTGTCACATGCTGTTGCATTAAGCCGTTCAGAGCTTTATTTATATCTCTGTGTGCACTCATGTCTCTGTGTCTGAGGCTCATGTGACGGCCTAACAGAGACTATAAGGGAAGCGGTCCAGGAGACGATCTGCCCTGACTCAATGTTCCCTCGCTTAATGTGTGAACTTAACTTGTGAGAGTGGCTCAGTCACAAGTTGAGCAGTGCTACCAATGTCGCAGTGCGTGTTTCTTGTTCATACCGAGGAAAGTAAGCCTGTCACTGAGCAGCATCGCCGGACCCAAGTTGTCTATGAGGTCCAAATCAGAGAAGGTCCCTCTGGCACAGTAATCCTGTAAGAATCTGACACACACATGCACAGTTTTAAAACCACTCGCAAAGAACCATGCAAACAACAAAGTGCTTTCACATGGAGACCAGCAGGTTGCAATTCATCTGAGACCTCAAATAAACTACAATGCTTGATTTGTCTTGAATAAGCCATGTGTAATTCTTCACACTACTTTTCTTTTTTGTGTTGTGTAACAGGCCTCCTCAGAATACACGAAGTCAGCCAAACCATGGTCAGATCCAACAGACAGAGAGCAACAGGAACAAAGAGCAGTTTTTTTTTGTCTTTTATACACTTTTTAGATAAACATGAGTAAACCTGCTAAAAACAGGCAACCTTAACCCATTTCCCACTGCCAGTAGTCAAGTTTATCCATTTGTTTTTTTCCCTAATGTGTGCTGGAAAGCTGACACTCCTCTCATGCCTGTGCAGGACACCAGAGAAAATTAGTTTCATGGATTTTTTCTCTGTCAAGTGTAAAAGAGACTTAACTTTGACCAGCTCAAGAAGTATCATCTCACAAAAGTCATCTTAACTCTAAGTTTGAGGACGATACAATTCTGCTTGACGTTACAGAATCAAGTGTTTTCAAAAGTGCCTGCAGAAAGGTTGCTCTTCAGAGTACATGGTGACATAAAAGGCCTTTTTGAGTGCTGGGATTCTTTGAGGATTATTCTAGTGTTCAGAAATGTCTTGAATAATAAGAGCATTGTTAAGGGAACTCACCTCTCTGAAATGAGGGTGGCAAAGGCAGCATCTTTGGCCCTGATGCTCCAGGAGAGAGCCGAGCCCAGCCTGTTGTTCCTCAGGGCCCGCATAGCCATGATCTTACAGATACTCCGGACTGGAAGAGGATGAGACATTAAAGGTTAAAGTCCGTACTGCTTATGTTAGATGGACAGATAGTCAGTGTGTTACCTACAGAAGATGGAGGTTGACAAAAAAAAACACCCCCCAAAAAAAAAAAAAAAAAATTGAAATAACTTTTAGTGTACGCTATATTTAGAATATCTTCACCACTTTACTTTGCCATCAAACATCCTTTACCAACAGGAAACCGCCAAAGCGGCTTCCGTCAACCAGAACTCCTTTTGCCAAAACACACAAACCACAACTCACAGAACACAATAGTTGCTGGTCTACTGCTGCCTTGATCTGTTAATTTGTTTGTGTTATTGTGTGACGTCTGTGGATCTGACTAACATTTTAAAACACTGATGTTACACAACAGCACAAACTAACAGATCGAGGCAGCGATATTCTTATAGCATTGGCTTACACAACGGTGGATTCCCATCAAAAAAGACTGTCTGATGGTCAGGCTTACACTTAAACATTTCGTTGCTGACTCTCTCCACAGCAGTACAATGTTTACCTTCTTACACCAGTACTCCTGCTGCTTCTCCCAACTGGTGCCATCAACCACCATTAGTAAGTAATGTACTGTAATGTAGTAAGTAATGCACTGACTGGATTATTTGAAATTGTGTTGTATGAGGTACTTATCAACAAACTATCTCTTTAATGTCTGTGTTTGTGGGGAGGATGACAGAAGACAAAGAAGGAAAGTGCTACCTTGCTCTGACATCTGCCTCTGCTCACAGATCCTGAGGACCTTGAGCGCTTTGCGCTCCGTGTCTAAAGGCACGCGCTCGATCTGCAGCTCCAGGTAGACACGGCCAAACTCAGGGCAGTGGTCGAAGTAGTCCACAGCTAACTGCCACAGACTTTACACAAACACAAAAAAAGACATCCTATGAGGGGAGGCATCAGTAGAGGCCATTTGGTTGTACAGTGTCATGACACTGTTGTCAGCTGGCTCGTGTCTCAGAGCACCTTCTAGGGCTCTGAATAAACTGACAGACTAAATTACATTAGTAATTCTAAAAACATTGCATAATGGTAAAAATGATCTGCCCAAAAAGCCCAAGTTTTCATACTTTGTGTAGATCTAAATCTTTAAAAAAGGATTGATCTACCTTAAATGACCAAAGTAATTAAACACATCAACTAGCACAATTTCCATACATCAGTATAATTAGCATACTGAGCGTATAAAACTATACCTGTGATGAGTGAAGAGACCAGAAGCATATTCTAACAAGAGAAACTCTCTTAAGTTGGAGCCAAAGCTGAAAAACAAATGCAAAGGATGTAACTGTTAGATCAATAAAGAGTGAGTCTTGTTATCTTCAGATTAGAAGTGTTTGCGAGCACAAACTGGGTCCTTACTGCAGATTGTGAGACTGGAGGAGTTTGCAGTGATCCAACAGGTCTGTCAAATGGGCCACAAACCACCAGTTGTTGAGAGCAATGCTGAAGAGACACATGGTGGAAGAAATAATGTAACAAAGGTAGACAGAAACACATACGAGGCTTATATATACATTAGGGCTGCAGCTAACTATTATTTTGATTATTCATTTATCTGCCAATTATTTTCCCGATTAATTGTTTAGTTGTTTGATCCCTAAAATGTCAGAAAATTGTGAAAAATGTAGATCCCCATTTCCCTAAAGACTATGGTGATATATATATTTAGCTTACTGTCATAGAGGACAAAAAAACCAGAATATAGTCACATTTGAGGAGCTGAAATCACATAATTTTTCCTTTAAAATAGTTTTATCAATTTCATGGATCCAATTCTGCCTGTTACCTGCAGTCCTTGATGACCTGATGGATGTCAAACTCAAAGGCAGACAGCAAGATGCTGTCAAGGGGCTCTGGGACACTCCTCGAGTCCAGAAACATGGTCATGCATGACTATAGCACACACGCAGAAACACACACAGTAAATAACAGGGCTGTAGTAGCAGTGACTGAATGATGAGTGGTGCAGCAGCGGTTGGTGCAGTGTACCTGTGCGTAATAGTGTAACTCAGTGGGTTTGACTGTGGGGTGGCAGAAGAGCAGTCTGGTGACCAGGAAGTGGTACCATGTGCTCAGCAGTTCCTTGTGCTCCAGCAAAGTGTCTTCGTCCCCCACTAGGATCTAAAATTAAGTGGAAAAAACACGAGAAAACATGATGGATTAATACTTTAAGATTTAAAAATTCATATGGTGCAATAAACCGAACGCCAGGCCCTCTTTTGAAAATGTTCACTTGGAAGCACATGAGAGTGATTAGGAGTGTGTTTTCAGCTGAGACGCTTTGGTTACCATGGTACCAAATATCCACAGAAGTAATGGTTGATTTATGTGTTGCAAGTATCAAATTTGTATTAACAAAAAATAAGTAATGTAAAAATGTCAACACTACAAATCGTAAGAAAATTTCAAGTCATAATTATAGTGACCAAAATAATCATGATTATACACAGTATTCCCACTGCACACAATTAAAAAAACATGCTGTCCTCAAAAAAATGCTTTGGTGGACGCAGCCCTTTACACAACCAAACACTACATTCCAAAACCCTGAACATGACTTCCCATTGCATAAACAGTACACTAGAGATATCATTTTACATGTTTTGCACATGAAGAAAAAAAAGGCAAGAAGTAGATGGACAGTAGATGGGGGCTACTGAGGACACTGACCTTGCAGATGAGCTCCAGGTGTTTGTTACTGGCAAATGAGTTGTCCTGCAGGCAGCGGTCCACCTCCTCATGCCAGTGTCTCCACTTCACATCAAACTCAGTCAATGTTTGGGTGCCACCAGGCTGAAGGGTTATCACAGGAAAAAGTTCAGAAAGGAAAGCCTCCATCCAGGAATTAAAAGCAGGTTTACAGCTGAATGCAAGCAGCCTTTCTCATAGAACAAAGAGTCTGACAGATGTCAAATTCAGCTTAAATGACCAGTGTAACCAGTGGAATATTGCTCCCTTTCCAAATACAGAAGGGAAACTACAGTGAGCAAAAAACTCACAAAAACCACGAAAGGCCTTCTCTAGAGCCATAATTTTGTTTATCCGTTCTGGGCTACAGTAAAAGTACAAGAAGATTTCTGACCAAAGTCTACTTGCCCAATGAAAATCTTTACTTACCCCTTTATAAATTAGCTTATTTAGACTTATGTACAGCTGCAATGTCTATAAAATGTTAGAAAATAGTGAAAAATTACATAAAAGTTTCTCAGAGTCAGTCTAAAACCCAAAGATATTTAGCTTAATATGATAACTGAGAAAAGCACACATTTAAGAAGCTGTTATGCATGTTAGAATCCATTTCTGCCATATGCTGCCAACAAATCCTACTAATTCTTACCACATTAAAAAAGAAGTTATTAATTAGCAATTTGTTGTCTTACATTGTAGAAGGGCATCTTGCTGAGCAGCGTGTCCATTAGCTTGTACATGCTCCTGGCAGCAGGCTGCAGGGTGGCCTGCTTCACCAGCATCTGTCTGGCTTCATCCAACCTGCCCTGCAGTACATAACTCACCACCTGCACAGCACAGACACAAAACCTTTGGTCACTGAGGTTTTCGCTCTGCGCTTTGTGTCAAAACATCTCTGCTCAAAATCAGGGCTAGGTGTGTGCATAGCTTTTATAGTTTCAAAGATTAAATCTGTGTGTGTGTGTGTTGCACCTACCACATCCCAGTAGTCACGGTGCTCAGCAGGGCTCTCACTCTGCAGCACTTCTCTGGCCTTCTCATCCACATTAGCCTTGTGTAACCTTACCCAGTCCAGGAGGTGGAGCAACAGGGAACCCGCTGAGGACACAGACAGACACAGGGTGATTTCATCATCTAAAAGTCAAATTATAAAATGTATTCCAAATAAAAAGAGGGAGATCGACTACAAAGACAAAGTCAAAGTCTAACCAGGGGCAGCATCAATGAACAGCACTTCACACAGATTCCAGATGAGCTCAATGGCCAACAGAATGGACACCTGTCTCACCAGAACAGAGGCAAAAAAAAATCATCCAGTAAATTTCAGTCAAAAATGAATGATTCCTCTGCATTTGCACCTCAGCATTAATTGTCTCTTTATTTACTGCAGCTAATTTTCAAATACAATGTTCAGTAACAATTTACTTGAAGGGTGTGCATAAGATTGTCATTACACTGTCATATCCACATACCATACTTAATTATTGCCTGGCTCTACTCAGAAACAAATACACAGGTGCATTAGTCTACTGCTCACATAAGTAATGTCTCTGCATGTTGGTTCACACACATATACAGTGAAAGGACATACCTGATTTCCACACTGCCTCGCTTCATCTGAAACTGCTGAAACTGCAAAAAAAGAGGAAAAGATCTGTTCGATTCTTTCTGTGTAATCACGCTGAAGACTAAAATATCTAAATTATATTTCAAAGTTCTCACCTGCAACTTGCCGAAGCTCTTCCATACAGGCTCGTATCACAGATCTGTAGTTTTTACTGATGCTGACAAATCTAAGAAGCAAGACGGAGACAAATCACGATAGGCAATAATTTATATGAATGCTTCATGTGTCTTTTGTAAGAGTGGCCTTACTGGGGTTTTTTGTTCTTGCTAGGGAGGTCCTCTCTAATTGTCTGCAAGCCTACAAAGATGTGATGTGACTCATTGAAGAGTTTGCGTAAAATGGGGGAATATATGTCCTCATCTTTCCTGACTTCGTGGATGAAAGAGCATCCAGATCCTTTGATACCTGAAAACACAAGACAAGATTAGATAAAAGAAAAGAGACGAGAGAGAAAGGGCAGGACACCTTAAGAGAGGGGCTTGTATTAATATCTACACATACCTGAGGTTTTGTAAAGGGTCTCATACACAAGGATATCACCAGGTCCCCATGCAAATCCCAAATGCGTCCCATCACTGGCTGCAGGTATGTTCTGCATTTAAAGAGAGACAGGTACACTGAAATTGTTCATTGAAGCAAGTGATGCAAGATTCAAATTGTGTTTTCTCATTTCCTGCGGTCAAGCCAAATTTCCAACTTTTTAGTAACTTAAACTACTTACACCCTGCTCATAATTTAAATAGACTACTAATTTAATTAATCAACAAGTAAATGTAAATACTTTCTAACAAGTATTCAGAGGTAGGAAGTTCCAAGCATCTGTACTCATCTGTACTTATGTTTCTGATAACATTTTATTTTCTTTTTACACAAGTATCAGTACTTCAGTAATGCTGTATGTTGTATGTTGTGTATGTTGAAATAGCTAGATTAGACTTGTCCTTATGTTACTGAGACAGTTAGCTAGCTTGATAGCAATGCTACTCAGTGGGAGAACAGAGGATTAAGCTACAGCGGTTACTTACGGTGATAGCCGGCTCAACGTCGACTTCCTCCATTAGGAAACAATATAATCAATACAACAAAATATAAAAAGACAAACTACTCGGCTGTAAGTATTTCACGACATGAACTACAGGTGCGGTGCTGCGCGCTCAGTCCATTCGAAAGCCCTTACGGCGCACGTATAATGACGTCACGGAAAGGCTGCCCTTCCTCCTGCCGGTTTTTCCATCTGCTGTGTTTGGCTCATGGTGGATAGGTACCGAAATACAGACACACAACTGAAAATGCATAAGAACATCAACACAGATAATCGATAACTCTAAAGCTGTGGGGAACCAGAGTCACAAACGAGGGAAGTAATGGATTATCAAGATATGGGAATAGTTTCATTTCTGTTACATATGTACAGATATAGCATATAATTTTTATAGCTGGAATCTGTTAAGAATCAGTGTTTTCATCTGACTCATACAAATACACTCTCTCTTTACTTGTAATTATTCATTTAATATAGTTTTAGTGGATGTTCTCATGACAGAAAAACAAGATGGCCGCCGGGATTCACAGGGTTAAAAAGAAAAGGAGAAACAAAAAGTGCAAAGTAGAGTAGTGCAGTGTGTAGTGAAGTGTACCGCATGATGATGATGACTGTACCACGAAACACTGATGTCAGCAGGGTGACGATGCGTGTGTTATGGGATCATTGTACCTTTACAAACCTGACAACAAAAGGCAAAATATCGCTGTGCGCGTTCATGTGGTGCTGAGTAGCTCTTTAACGCGCACTGGGACTCTCCCGCCCGTGCCCAGAATGCGCTTTCACCCTCATGACTACCTTTAGCCAATCAAAGCCCGGTACTGTGGACGCGCACTGGCTCGTGGCCGCGCACGTTAGGCTCGAATTACTTAACCGGGAACGAGTACGTGCGCGTACCCGTATTCTTTGTGTGGCAGCGTAGAGAAGCGCCAAAAGAGTGACCATGGCTGATGAAAAACCAAAGGTGAGTGTCTACACATTGTATCTGTGTGCCAGTTTATTTCATCACATCTGTGGCATACGGGTTCACAGAAAAAACGGACATTTTGCACATGTTCTGCTGTTGTTTGTAGTTAAAGTTGAGAGATAATATTCATCTACAAGCTATACCTACTTTGATAGACCGGAAGGTTTGTGAACGCGCATTTACAGACGCGCAGATCGCTGTCTGCCTGATAACACGCAGCCATCCAGCTGGTGTCATCCTCAGTGCAAGTGCATGCCCCGATTTGTGTGTGTGTGTTTATTTATGCATGTGTGTGTTCATTTGTGCAACTCCGAGAAAGTTTGTGCACTCATTTTGCAGACAGTGCAACAGAATATAAAACAGAATAAAGAAATGGAAAATACACCCCAGGAAAGATCTTAAAGTTTACTTTGACATCTTGAAATTCACCATCAAAAACATAAAACATCTGCCTAAACCGCATGATAATACCTGTTTCAACCTAAAACAGCATGATTTATTTGATCGCATTGATTGCCAAGATATTCAATATTATATGTAACATTGTCATCAATGATTTATAAGTCAGTCAGAGTTGCTGAAAAGATCAACATTATCACATTAATGACATATTGGAGGTGAAGTTCACTCACTCTGAAGTAAGCACCTGTTACCTGCAGGGTTGTAATGGTAGATTTTCATGGTACAATAACTGTCTCAGAAAATGTCACGGTTTCATGGTATCACAGTGCACTGTATTACACTATTATAATAAGTATTTTCATATTATTATCATCATTTTAAGAAATGCTTTATCATAATTTCATAAAATATCATGTCCTGATGTACATGAACCTTGAAACCATTTTTAGTGAATTCATGTGTTTATTAATAACACTAATAAGTAGAAAGGGAATTATTTTAATTTAAAATACATATTTAATTACTTTATGATCCATCCATTATCTGTAACTGCTTATCCTTGAAGGGTCACGGGGGGCTGGAGCCTGTCCCAGCTGACTTTGAACAAGAGGCAGGGTACATCCTGGACAAGTCGCAGGTTCATCACAGGGCTGACACAATCACTTGTGCTCACACTGACACCTATGGACATTTTAGACTCACCAATTAACACATAACTCATTTGAGCTCAGAGCCTGAGAACCTTCTTGCTGTCAGGCAGCAGTGCCAACCACTGCAACACCGTGCCTCCCTGTTTTTGAGTGTAATTTATATTTTGCTGAGCAGATTAAAACAAGCTGTAATTTGAAACAAAATATTTTAAGAGCTTGTTTATGAAATGCTCGAAATACTATTATATACTATAATAGCATAAATACTATTATTCAGTATATCATTTTATTCTCAAATAAAACACATTTGACACCTGATTGATGTCACTTACAAAACTTAACTTAAAGTTACTACAAGGAATGTTCATATTTTGTTGATTTTACATGCCCCTGTAGACAGAAGCAGTGTTTCCACTGTACTTACCATAAAATAACATCAAAAATACAATTATTACTACAATTATTTATCTTATCATCACTACTATTTTTTTATTATCACACAGCATTTATTATTCTTTTATTATTCCTTTTTTCTTTGTTATTATTCTACCTAAGCATAACCTGCTTATTCTTACGTCTTCTCAAAAGCACAAGCAAAACTGCACATCCCAAATCCATATCAGCTGTTGTACTGCACTGTATTGTCTTATTGTTAAAATGTATTGACTTCATGATGTATTTGTGTAACTAACAGTAGAATTCAATATTTTTTAAAAATAGCCCTAATGCGGTAGAACTCAATAATGCAGATAAGTAAATGCACACAGTATGGAAACCATCAATTGCGATACCATGGTCTGCCACAAAACCAGCACAGGGTACTGCTGCAAGCCTATTTACCTGCAGATCTTCATCTAACCGCTTCACCTTTTTTTATGCATCAGTTACTCATTTAGTGTAGTTTAGTCTGTAAAATGTCAACAATAATGTTAGTTGCCCATCCTGAATTACAAGAGCCCAAACTGAGTCTAAAAAGTATTCTGTTTATAGTTTAAACAGAGAGAAATGTGCAGTTCTTCACGTCTGTGAAGCTGTAACAACAAACTCTATGGTCTTTGTGGTTGATAAAATCTGCATATTTTTCCCCACTAGAGCTTGCCAGTAACTTTTTTGCTGATCAACTGATTAATCATCTTATTATTTCAGCTCTGGTTCCTTATGTGCCTACTGTTTTATTTTCCCTCTCTCTCTCTCTCTTTCACAGGAGTCAGTCAAGACAGAAAGCAACGAACACATAAACCTGAAGGTAGCGGGTCAGGATGGATCTGTAGTGCAGTTCAAGATCAAAAGACACACGCCGCTCATCAAACTCATGAAAGCCTACTGCGAGAGACAGGTGGGCACGGCACTATGTCCGCACATAACAACCATCACTGATTGATTGTGAACACTCAGGATGATGTTACAGATTCATTTCCTAAACCAGCGGTTCCTGAACTGGGGGGCACAGAGTTACTGCTGGCTGTTACTTTTGTAGAGTAACTCAAGTTTAACAAACAATATAATTACTGTATTGTAGCTCCTTTGCAATTTTAAGCAATCTTGGGTACTTGTATTTAACAGTACTTGTACTTGAATATAGATTTTCAGTACTCTTTCCACTTCTGATTTTACTAGCATTTTCTATAACGTGCGTTGAGACCATGTGTTCTCTCGTCATCGATGACATCTTGTCATCGCCGCTTGGTGACTTAAAGGAGTAATAAGCGATTGCAGCGTAGCAATCGGCCGTCCAAAAGTGATTACTGTAGTCCAGATAGTGAGTTGGAGCCATAGACTGTATATCCTGTTTATGTCTGTCTATCTATGTATCTATATTGAAGCGTGGTTGTTCCTCCCACCCCCTCCTCCCCAGACTTAAGGAAGTTCAGGCAGGTTGCAGGAACACTGCAGGCACGTGACATTTTAATTTGACAATAATAAGTGAATGTGTAAAATCCCACTGCTCTGATAATACACACAGTTTGAGTTCAGTGACTCCATTAACATTTTGCTCAATTTAGCTGTTACAAACATCAGCTCCTTTGAAAAGGTTATTAATGATTTCTTATGAGTCATAAACAGACACTGATTCATTTGACAAATATTCTGTATGAATTTGAACTCTACTTAACATGAAACGATGACAGAAGTTATGGGTCAGAATAGAAATTTCAAAGGACACTGCAGCTGTAGTGTCATAGAAGCAGTATTTCAACTTTGCAGTGTTTCCTTAATCTCTGATAACATATCGTGGTCAATTTCTGATTTATTACAATAAATATATTACAGATTTCGCCTTTAAAGGGTGAGGATATGAACCACCACCAAATCTGAAAAGGAACAAGCAATGTAGTATTCTCAACAGAAAACAGCTGGAAGTTTCTCTGGATTTGTCTCTGGTGGAGCTGTCGTTTTGAGCCTGCTTGTGTGAACTGTTTAGATAGGAACCGCCCCTGACGGCTTTGTAAATCTTTTAGCATGAAAGGGTGTTACATGTCCACTATTATTCACACCCACTGTATGTATTACATCTACTCATTTATTGGAGTTAGAGAACAATATGTTGGGTAAACAGCACAGTCCCTCTTGTAAATTTTAATCAAAAGTCCTGCTGTCTGTTAAATCTACAAGAGTTTTTAACTGGTTACGAAACCATCTCAACTGATTACTGATGCCTCTATATGACCTACATAAATAAACAAGTTATCCTCAAGAAGACTGGATATTTCTCTATTCTTTAGTGCCAGCCGCCAGAACAGATTCTCCTGAAACCAGATGAAACGTGCCTGTGTTTACATTTTGACTGGCAAAAGTTAGTGAGTAGTACATTAGCCAGTTAAAAAGAAGCCGGAGATTTTATTCAAACAAATTTATTTTTGCGTATTTAAAAATGTGGTTATGGCAGTGCAAATACTGCTGCTTTTGTCCACAGGGGCCTCCAAAATCAACAAAATAGAAAAGTTCCTTGTAGTAGCTTTATTGAGCCCCTCTAAGTCCCGCCCCTTTTTGCTCTGTGCTCCAATAACAGTTGAACACACCTCAGTCGACTTTCTGTTTTTCCAGTAATTAATGATTGTTGTAGTTTAGCTAGCCAGTTAGCTAGTGTTTTGCTAACATTAGATGACTTAAGATGTGAATGTCACTTTTACAGGTCCCCCCTTAATCAGAATTAAGTCTTATTTTCAAATATGAGCCCAGCACATAACATATCTAAGTACAGGAAACAGGAAAAGAGAAAGTTGACCAAGGAATGAAAAGGAGCGGGACTTTGGATCTGACCTTTTCACCAAATGCAGTGCATAACATTTGAACGACGGCTCCCTTCCAGTTTTTCTGACCGAGAGCCAGTTGTTTGGTTGTTGAAACAGGAAGAACTGGTTTGAAACCAGCCTTCTGAAAAATGTGCCGCTAAACCGTGTCAGTAAGTCAGCATGCACAATACTGAGGCCCTTGCACACCTGAATATAATGCAGCCGTTATTAACACCTGAGCTGCTCCTGCTGTGACATGTCAAAATGTCTGCCATTAAAAAGGCCTGTCAGAGTGGAATATTTTTGCATAGTACCCATTTATTAGAGTTGTCAGTTTCAAAATGTATAGACAGCATGGGAAGGCTTGGAAGAGCCACGCTGTTAAGTTGCATTTACACCATATGGAAATAATTGTGGGAAGGCAGAAACTATTTGCACCCAGGTCAGAATAGCCAAAGTGCCAATTTGCACCCAGGGTGAAATAGATATATATATAGCCTAGCATGGCAAAGACAAGCACAAGAGACAAACCATGATGTTTCCCTAAACTAACCAAGCAGCTTTGTTGCCGGAACCTAACCAAGATGTTTGTTGGCCTGAATCTGATCCAACTGTGACTGAAAACTGAAAATGATAAATGAAAAACTGTATATAACAGGTACAACTAGCATGTTTATAAGGTCACAGTTCAGTGTGTTGGAGAACTCAGCACATCACATATAAGCCACCTACAGATCCTGCAGGATGCTAAAAGGTCAAACTTAAAATAAAAGCCAGATGATGTGGATTAAAGAGTTATTCATCACAGTCATGTTTTTGTTCATTTTTTCCTGAAAGAGTTATTGTTCATTGTTTATTGGCTGTGATCCAGCTCCGCATTACAGCTCTTCTCTTCCTGCTCAAACACAGTTAGGGCTGCAGAGACGATGCAAATCTTCCCTGAAAAGCTGAACACGGCTAGAGGTTTTTACCTCCCCCATCACATTCAAACACAAACCTCCTTATCTACGTGTCTTTCTGTGATTCCACGTATTAATCTCAAAACGTATCTCATCTTTTCCATCAGCAGTTATCAGCTAAATCAGTTTTGAAGTTGTCCTTCGCCAGGATACTTACTGCAATGGGATGCAGGAATGCTGACTTTCTCTTATGACTTATTCTAGTGCGTTAATATTTGAGGTTTGAAGGTAACTTTTACATTCTGAAGTATCTGCACATAAAAGTTAAGAAGAGGATATTAAATGAAACACGACCTCTGACATTCCTCTCTGTCTGAAAGTCAAATGAGCGTTTAACTTTGTGGAAGAATGGAAACCTGACACCGTTTGTCATGCAGCTCATTTTTAAAACAACAGTGAGAGCCAGATGTTTTTCATTATCTCGTTATTCATGTTTCACTGCAAGAGACAGTGTAAGTCATTATTTTTCTGTGACCCTCAATCTTCAGCCGGCTTACCTTAAACGTGGAAATACTTACTTTAAAGGAGAAATCCATAATATATTTTCTGAGACAAATTATAAAATGACCATGATATGTCATCACACATTAGGGAAACATTGCTAACATGAAATATTCACTTCTCTAACAACTTCTCTTTGAAATTTCTATTCCGGTCTGTATCTTGTTGCTGAACGTAGTAAGTGTCTGTTTATGAGTTGTAATAAACCATTATTAATCTTGTAGAAGGAGCAGATGTTTATAACGGTTAAATTGAACAAAATGTCAATAGAGTCTGGCAAGAACAAGGCAGGCAGTCACTGAACTCAAACTCCAGAGTGTGTGTTTTTGTAGGAATGGGCTTTTATTTTCAGGACAACAGGTTTAGCTTTACACTGAAAGACAGTCGACAGTTATAAACAGCTGATCGGTTTATATTGTAGGACTTGGACAATGTTGCGCTCGTCTTGCACTCCTGCAGCGTTCCTGCTTCCTCAAGTCTGAGGAGGAGGAAACAGGCAGAAACAACTTGTTTCAACCATAGATCATATATTAAGTATATTTTAAGGATATATTAAATATTTCAACCTATTTGATATAATGTCTGTGACTATTTGGACTGCAGTAATCCTTTTTGGATATTATTTGTGATTTATAAATTTGTTTTTAAATGTGCTGCACAAATAAATGTTTTTATATATTGTTAGTAGTAGTTGTAGGTACTAACAGTAGTGGCTTTTACATCCAGAACAGGTTGATGCACCCTCAATTGCAGCATAGCCTGTTTATAGCTGTCACCATGAAGGTGGCATATTCAGATGTTACTTAAGATATTGCAACAAGTTGAAGTAAACTGCAAAAAAGTTACACACAATCTGCCACGTGAAGAAGAAAGAGAATGACATGTTCATAGGCTCAGAAACAGATGCAGTAGGTTCTCCGACTGATTGAAGACAGGCAGAGAGATGTATGAGCAGGCCCAGTGCACCCTCATTACATTTTTCTTCTTGAGACCCACTCAGCTTTAGTAAAAACAAATAAAAACCCAGTGGTTTTATGCATTTGCCTTGCAGTGAATCTCCATTTTTGGTGGTGAAATCATCATGTAGTTCATCATTGTTAGAGTTAACTTGTGAGGTCCTCACCAGAGCTTTTTGTTTTTGTAATCCTGCGTCAGCCTTTAATTTAACATCACAATTGCATCAGGTTCACAGAGGAAAGTCTTTGAGAGGGTGCTTACTACAGTGATTGGAAAATGTCGCTTTAAAGGGCCAGTTCACCCCAAAATCAATTGATCTGAGTTGCAGAGTTTTGGAGATACCCAATATAATGGCAGCTCAACCTCTCAGCTTCTGGTATTCACTGTGCCAAACAGATACATTTCAAAAATTCAACACCGGTGTCTCTTTCCAGAAATCATGACCCAGTTAATCAAAATTATCCATAGACCTTGTTGCACTTTCATGAAGGAAGTAGTTTCTGTCTTTTAGAAAGAAAGTAGTTGCAGTAGATTCTACTATATATGAGTAATAGTTCCTCAATGAAAGTGCTCACAAATAGGTCTGTGGAGTATCTTGAGTAACCTGATTCTTGGAAAGAGATATTACTGCTTTGTTTTTCACATGTTTTTTTCTGGTGCTTTGAACACCACGAGTTCCATTATATTGAAGTGAAGGCAGACATTTCTGTAGTCTGCTCACCAATGTATGGAAATAAATTGGGGTGACGGGGGTGTTGGGGAAGACAAATGAGGTAGTTCAGGTTTTATTTAAAAAAGAATTTGTGCTTGTTTGTCTCTCCAGGGAGTTTCAATGAGGCAAATCAGGTTCAGATTTGATGGACAGCCAATAAATGAGCCAGACACACCAGCACAGGTAAGCGTGAAGTCTTGAAACAATGAGCTTGAATACGTAAAACAAAATTAATGGTGTTACATTCATGACACGCTTTGCCAGGGGTTTATAGCAAACATGCTTCATACCCTTCCACGTGCGTCATCTCTTGTGCTGATGCATCTGTGGAATCCTTATCAATTAAGATATACACATTTCATGCATTCTTTTACATGTGTTTCATGGGAAAGCTTGTTATAGTAATCTTTTTATTATCTTTTTTTCTCTGCAGTGGTAAATGCATGGTGTACTCACAGATATACAATCCCAATTTCAAACAAGTTGGGATGTTGTGTAAAACGTAATTAAAAACAGAATGCATGAATGATTTGCAAAAACTTTTCAATCTATATTCAATTGAAAACAGTACAAAGACACCAAACCTAATGTTCACTGATGTTCAACTGATGAACTCGATTGTTTTTTGCAAATATACTGAATTTGATGCCTGCAACACATTCCAAAAAAGTTGGGACAGGGAGTTGCCTTTTACTGTGATGATATGCAAGCTTGCCATCAAAGCCAAAAACAGTGTTTTGCAGTGGTGCCATTTTGCCTATGCAAACAAATTTCACTTTGGACATACTATCAGCTTTAGGGCACACACCATGCAACTGCAACATGTCAACATGACATGCTCTCTGTGCATGCAGTAGGCTGCATCTCGTCACTTTACACTTACAATAAAGCCAATTTATCCAAGAAAATAAATACACAAGATGCAGAGCAGCTGGTTCTGAAATGTAGCAGAGGTTGTGCAGAACTTCAGTCATATGACACTTTTCAACTGTTTTTTTTTTTTCTCTTAACAGTTGGAAATGGAAGATGAAGATACAATTGATGTGTTCCAACAACAGACGGGAGGCCTGATTTAATCAACCACATGCATCAATATTTTCCTTCTTCACACAGCCAACCTTCCCAGCCTGTGATACACAGCAGCTGCTTCTTTGCAACTTGTCCTCTCGTCTCAACAGAACACCATGCAGAAGAAGTTGTCATTTCTCTGCTGCACATAACTGCTGTATAGTATTTTCATTTTTGCCCTTGTTACTTTTCTGTTTTTGTACATAAACCACATCCAGTTCACCATGAATTCAGGTTTTGTTTGTTCATGTTGTGTTGTGGTGAAAGTCGAGGAGAAGGGATCCTTCTAAGGTTGCAGACAGATAGGACTGATGGGGTGAGAATTAATAAAACTGACTTAACTGATCTAATGTTGCTGTGCTAGGCTTGGTCAGTGTCCAGCAGATCTGTTCTTACATGTACTATTTTGAGACTGGCTATCACTCGGTGAACTATATACCCAGTTTGGGAATGGGGCTGGAATGTCACTTGTTTTCTGTTTTCATCAGAAAAAATATTTGATTTTATACATTTTATATAGTAGTGGATGTGTAGAGAAATGTTTTGAATAATTGGTTGACTAGGCCAAGCTTCAAATTTTGGGAAGCCTGAAGAGATGTTTCAATTCAAAAAAACTGTATTGTCTATTAAGATGCCTGTTAAAATAAAGCTATTGTCTTTTTCCAAACTTCCACTAATTTTGTCTGGCTTTGCAGTGTGATTGTTTGATGGGGGGATAAGACGGCCCTGTTTTCAGTGGACAGTCCACATTTTTCGTGGCCACATTTTTAACAGTGCATTAAAAAATAATGTATAAGAAGGACAGTGAAGGAGATAGAGGGGGAAATGTATCTATATGATTAGAGAGACTGCCAATTTGATGTTTTTTAGATAAAAACAAAAATCAGGCATGCACTGGGAATCTGTTGACCAAAGTCTTTTATCTAATAATGTACTATTTATTATTAATGACTGGAGAGGAAAGAGATGACAGTGGTACTGCAAAGTATGATTTTCTGACAGGTTTTACAAAGATACTTAGTACCCAGTTTTATAATTTGACCTGCATCACAGTTTATTACGATAGAATAGTTACCATGGTCACAATCCATGAACAGGACCATAGCTACCACTGAGGACGAAGGTCATGTCCTTATTTTTTCTGGGTCTGTTTTACATTTCATTTTACATTTTGTAATGTATATATTTCTTAAAATGTTAAGTTAAAGTGTCAGATTGCTAAAACTACTGGCATACATCACGCCACCAGCAAAGCTGAACATCTCTGCATCCACAACTCCTTATAATATGTTCATACCGTGTATCATATTTTTATGTATTGTCTTGTCAAGACAAGACATTGTACATGCTAATTTTAAACTGTTATTCCATGTGTAGCTTTTACATTATGGCTTACTGTTTGGATGGACTTGATGACTGAATTTTAGAACATTGACAGGTAACTTAGGGTGAAACCTGAAAGGTAATGCCATTCTGTTCCCCAATTTGTTTCCCAATGAGATTAATTTGAATGCAATAAGAAGCTGAAGTGGAAATTAATAATTTCATATTGGCCTGTTTTAAAAATTTATTCTGTGAATGGTTTGAGTCCAATGTTAGTTTTGACACTGACATTTCCAAAATGTTTATTGTTACTCTCTAAATGCAATAAAATTTATAGATTTATAGTATAGTCTTACTAGGGGGGCTGGCATTCATGACCTCAGTATATTTAGAACCCTGGCTTCAGTCCTGGACATGAAACTATAATTTTCCTTATTTTTAATGACATAAATAATAACATTGGTTATTTTATTGACATGCTTATCATTAAATTGGAAATGTTGCCTGTTTTCATTTCAGTAATCGGGTCACCTTATTGTTTGACTCTCCTCTGGGCAGAAATACAACCAATATAAAATACATGACAAGAGCACAAGTCCAGATATTTTTTTGATGAGCCTGGAACTTAGTCCCAAAATCTTCACCAGCTGGATGTTAGATTTAATCCACGTTTTTCTTCACTCTTTCAAGCATTTTGCAGATTGCCATGATCAACGCTAATAGATTGGACAGCAGGAAAAAAAAAAGCCCTCAGGGATGTGGACTCAACTGTCTGGATATTCAGAGCCGCCACCAACAAGAGAGGCCATCTCTGCGGTTCTGTCCAATGAGAGAGGAGTTCTGTGACGTTCTGTCCAATCAGAGCGGGTCGAACGCTGGTGGGATGGTCTCGTGGGCTGGCACCGCAGAACCAAGGGCTCTGGTCCTCGTTATGTTTTTCAGTGTCGGGTGGAGTCTACATCCTGTCGCATCTCTGCAGGGAAGGCGGAGGAGGACTTTTTTTTTTTTACATTAGTTTCTCTTTGACTATTTGTCACTGCCAAGGAGACATCGAAATACGCCATTAAAGATGACGACGACCACCACCTTTCAAGGAATGAGCCCTGGCGCTAAAAGCAGCTCCAGGTAAAAAAAGAAGCTGAAAACCTTTCGCCGAGGAACAAAAGAAGTGTGATGCGGGCGAGCCGCTCGGCTAGCAGACGCCTCTTCTCTGCTGAAAGGCAGCGGCTTGCTACCTTTCATTAGCCCGCTGGTGGCATGGCGAGGGATTTTTCTGGATTTAGCTGAACTGTCACATAGTCTTGCTAATTAAGTTAATCTTATTGGGTGACTGATGCGCTATATAGCTTCAGGCTACACTAAGTTAGTTAGGTCTGAGCTGAGAATAATTAGGCATGCTAGTTAAAGGAAAAAGGAGTGGAAGTCGAAGCGCCCAAGGGGATGTTGTTCATCTGTTTTTTTGGGGAGAAAATGGCCAAAGCTAGCAAATGTTACCACTCCACTGGCTGTGGTCGACTACAAAATAACTTTTTTTGTAGTTCAAGGCCGGGTTTCTGTCCTTCTGTCCTTTCTGGAGTTTAATGTTAAAGTTAATGTGGAGTTTGTCGCCATTTTTTCAATAGATGACCAAAAGATACAGCTCAGGAGCAGGAGTCCAAATGTGTGATTGATTGCAGGAAGAATCCTAGACTAGACTTTGGTCTGCATATGTCATTATCACTGATATGGCTCATTGTTGGTCAGGGCTAATGGAAGTTTAGAGAAACTCCGTAATAATGCAGTCTGTCCATTTGTAGTTTGAATAAATATGGCTATGCTTGACGCACAGTGTCTGTTAAATCTTTATGTTAAGGGGAAAATCACCTTAAGAGGGCCACTCATCCTCCAAGCATGCAGTCATAGCTTTCCAGTAAGTGATGCGTCTCGTCGGAATGCATTCCTGCCCCTTTGCAGTGAAAACAATGCAAAGAAAATGACTTTAAATTATGGCTGGCTCAGTAATGGCGCATGATTTCACGGCACATACCCCACATTTTGAGGGAAACTACTACTAGCAGCCTTTTGAAGAGTGATCACGTCAAATCTCGGTCAGTCATTAAGCGTTTTGAAGTCGCATGCTGTTTTCTGATGCTGCGGGGGCTTGGGTGGGGGCTTTGAGCTAGCTAAGCCTGTAAATCTTTTCCTTAGCTCTTTGCTTTTGCTCCTTAAAGCCCCATTTACGAGCTGCTGGTCATTTCTGCTGCTGGCCGACCAAAGGGATCTGTACAGCAGCAACTTGAGCAGAATTAGGCTCAAATCTTAGTAGGCCATCAAAAGCCTCCTCCTACCCTGCCTTATCAGACATGCCATCTTTGGCTCTGTGGCTCAGCTACATCTGCCCTAGCTCCACCTGCCTGAAGCTGCTCTCAAGCTTATCAACGTTAATGCCATTTCATTGATATTATTTGCTGTTTCATTCTAGGGTGGGGTCTGCTGCCAGGCAGCTAAAAGCTTTTCCCCCCATCGCAATCCGTGTGGAAAGCATGAGCTCATCCTCTCTGGCCGGGGAGGTGAAGTCTGGTTTAGGCATTATTGTCACAGCCAAGTGTGACGGACACCGGTGCATTTACAAGAACTGATTGAGAAAATTCATGTCTGTGCAGTCCATGCCATGTGGATTCCCTTCCTCTAGTTGCTTTCTTTGTAGTTCTGTTTCGAGAGCGGAGTTGTTTTTTGGACTCCCATCTGCCCGCCTGGCCCTTGGACAGCTGCTCAGTGTGTCAGCTGGTGGCTTCAGGGACTCTGAGGAGAGGAGAGTTTGCTGGAAAAAAAGAGGGAGGGGTCCAGCAAGGCCTCTGCAAACACATCAGTTTTTGTCGTCCACCCAACTGTCCTTCAGCACAGCAAGGAAAAGGGTTTCCCTACCCATTATCGTGCTCCTTTTGTTCAGCTTGTGGCGCAAGGAATGTCGGTGTGAAGTGGGCTTTGTTTATCATGCACTGGTCCGCATAAAGGCCCTCTATATAGTTCCAGAACAGTCTATTTATTAGGTGACCTACATTTGCTGTGGACCTCAGACTTTTCACCTCTGGTGTGTAATATTGACCCAGAAGGGGGCATGCAATTGAATTAACTCATTTAATAATGAAATAACAATGTAAGCAGGAACTGACACCGACCTCTCTTGTGTCACTGCAAAGGAATCTGTGCTGAGGAGAGGCAGCAGCTAGCCTGCTAACTCTGTGATTATATGCGACTGGAGTCAGCTGCCGGGCAGAGATTGTGACTGTCTGTCTGACAGGCTGACAGCCGGGGCTTAGAGAGCAGAGACCTTGCTGGTAGCCTGTGTGTTTTTGTGTGTGTGCGGTATGTGTATAAAAGGGTTAGGGTGGAGTAGAGAGAAGGCTCTAAGTAGCTTGAGGCGTCCTCGTGTTATATTTGACTATCGATTTTTCTTTTTTTGTACTGTGCAGCTGATCGGTGGCATGTGACATGATGGCCATGTGTTTTACTTTGGCCTGAAGAGTGGGCGATGGCAGCGTGGTAGCAAAATGTCAATCAAACCACATTATAATCAATCTTTTTTTTTTTTCTTTTTTGCTCTTCAGGGTACTACGACCGCCAGGCGGGGAGTCCAGCTTCTCCCTCGGCACAGACGATGCCACAACACCCCAGCGCAAGAGCAAGATGGCCTCGAGCATCTTTGCAGAACCGGACGACCCCCATGCTCATCGGAGGAACAATCCACCTAGTAAATCATAACTCTTAACATATCTTAGCTCATTTTCCATGTGACTGTACAGGGGCTGAAAAATGAAAACAAGAGGGTTTAGATTACAAGGTAACAATAACAGTGATTTCAGGGGATATAAGCACTCATATGAGGACAAGTTCAATCTTGCTAAGCTAGACAGAACTACCAGAAGCCTTAAGTAAGCAAAATACAGCATGGAATTAATTCTTCGAACTTGAGCTCGGAAAAGATACAAACTGGAGTGTTATTTAGTATTTTTCCATTTAGGTTGTCAGAAAGAACATCCCACAAGTGTAATAGCCAAAAAACCCCGGAGTACTGGGATAAGGGTAATTTGAAGCTAGGCTGTGTTAAATGGGATGAGGATCGGGCCTCAATGGAAAGAAATAGGTCAGATAAAAAAAATGTGTCAGTTGGTGAAATGTGTCGCCTTGTATAGGCACGAGGGAAGTTTTATTTTGAGTACAAACGCAACAGCAGGGAATGTGAGACCTGTAAATGGCTCTGAGTTGTCAAGGTCACTGCAAACATACAGCCACAGAGGCTTGAATGAAAAATTAATGTAGTCTGACATTATTGTGCCTGCCTGTATGTTTACAATGAGGGTTCCTATGCAGTATGTAAAAACAGGGAGTTTGATTTTAATCTGTCCAGGTTGAAGTATGGAAAAGTATTGGTGTTTCCAGACTAATGCCCCTTCTCTGTTTTCTAAAATACAAAATTCGGAATCTCTAAAAATAAACTGATCATACTAGAAATTGCATGTATACATAGTATCACAAATAACCAAATAATAAGCTTGTCTGAATATTTACGAGTTATGCGGTGATTGCAGTTGTTGCACTCACACAGTGTAAATCAAATTATTTATATTATTTATTACTGTTTATTAAATATGTTAAAAAATAATATGTGTAGCGTTGCTTCATGTATTTTCTGTTTGGGCAAGTTTTCCAAGGGCTGGTCTGACAATCTCAAAAAAAAAAAAGCCTGGTTGGCTAAGATTTGAAATAGAAAGAGAAAGCTAGTTGCAACATAACACAACATGTCCAGGATAAACTTTCTGGCAATTATTTGGCAACATAATAGCATATGTAGTCAGGATGTTAAATAGATGTTAACAGTTGGATTGATGGATGTCAAATATTTTCTGAAAACTATCTGCCTGGAAAAGTATTGGAATTTTGAAATCGAAAGTGTATGAACCCTTTGAACCGTGTAAAACTTCCGCTAAACATTACTCACTCTTTAGTATGCCTTATCTTTTTAGCTTTTAATTAATCTTTAACCAGCTGGTCAGTGAAAGAAGAAAAGTCAAGCCTGCAGCAGTAGGATTTCATTTCAGCTCATGGCTGTGAGGCTACTCACAAGCCAAGAATCACATGTTTTCACACTGGCCACTTTGTAGAAAACTGTTTGCATGGCGTATCAAATTTTCTGGCTGTGTGGACAATGAAGAATTTACCCTAAAATCATTGCTTCATCCTCTGACCTCTGTAGCCAGCAGCTGCTGACAGCAAAGCCTCTTCCTGCTCGCATTGTTTCTTTTGGGTCTAGGTCAAGTTCAGGGGGGCCTTCTCATAGTTGTCCCACTTTAACGGATACAACTGGATGAAGGTATTTTGTTTCTGCCTGAATGAGCAAAGTTTATTACTATAACAGGTTTTATGAGCATTGTGGGATCTGTCTGACCTGGGTATGAACTCCCCACTTTAGATGAACAGGTGTGTTTATTTTGGCATGCCGTCCAGTGAAGATCCTTCTTGAATACATCTTTTTATATGCTCAATACATGTCTCAACCATCTAGAACAATCTGGTACACTTTGTTAAGAAAGCATTTGGAAGATACGTATTTACTGTCCTGCAGTCCACTGTCCAGTGAAGTTAAGTAAAGTTTACTGAAGTAGACGCGTAAAGTAGTAATGCCATGCTTGCTGAAATACTCTGTTACAAGTGAAAGTCCTGCATTCAAACTGTAAAACAGTAAAAGTACAAAGGTATTAGCAGAGTAATGAATATATTATAACTATTGATGTAGTAATGCGTTCATCACTTGTTTGTATTGCCTGTGCAATAGGAACTTCAACTCCAATTTCATCCTTCAACCCTGTGTTGTATGATGATAATAAATTACCTTGATACCTTAATGTTGTAGCTGGCAAAGGTGGAGCTCATTTTAATTTCTGTATGTACTTCTGGGTAGCTTACCTATTTATAATGTAATACACCATAATTTATTAGTTGATTATATTTTGTATTCATAATCTGAATCTTCAAAGTAACTAAAGCTGTCACATAAATACCAGAGTGTTAAAGTCCTACAAACTAGTATTATAGTATTTGTATTTGCCTCTGAGGTGTAGTAGTACAGAAGTATGAAGTAACAGAAAATGAAAATACTAAAAATTATACATGAATAAATGTTCAAAGATCCATGTTTCACTCTTGGTGTAACTGTTAGCCGTCTTTGTAATAAAACATTCTTGTGCAACATTGTACAATAACATAGTTTGGAACATACTTATTTGGATTTAGCCTTTTCCTGAAATTATAGCTACAGGAAACATGGAAAGGTGTGAACTGTGACAAGGATCCCACCATGGATGTGATGTAAAACAGTGTGTATTCTACAGCAGTGGGCCACCAGGAAGGTGTGTTTTTTTTATTTTCATTAAGCACTTCAATAGATCAGGCCTATTTATTTGGCGGCCGTTTGACGACCTCAGTGCGGTCCTTTGATCATTTCTAAATATGAAAAAAAGTGTAAATAATTTCTTTAAATGAGGGACAGTCTCTGCGCTTTTCATGTTGATGTCAACCAGTGTCGATGGTAAATGTAGTCTAGTGGAGCAATTAATTCCTCAGTATGTGCAATATTCACCAAAAAATTGAGTTCTCAAACTTACAGAGCCATGCAGCAGTACCAACATGTACCAGAATGCATTGCTCTTACTTTCTTGGACAGAACATAGCGTTAGGTAATGAAAAAATACTTATCTAGCACGGTCCCTGGCTACCCAGAGGTGGAGAAATCCAAGCTGGGATAGCCTGTAGTTCTTCCCGCATGAAGTGACAGAACTACAGATTTTGTGGCATTAGAACTCATCTTTTTTGGTCAATGCAGAGAAATTTATTGATTCAATTGACTAAATTTACCATCAACACTGAGTGGACATCCACATGAAAAGTGGTGAAGTTTCCTTTTAAGCACAGAGATGACTGCAGACCTGTGGCACATATTTGTTTCCTATTACATTCTCTAATATTCCAGGTGCCTTCAATATCATATTTATTTTCTTCCAACATTTTTTTGCAGCTTGTCTCATTATAATTGTCAGCTTAGCTTTGTAAACCTTCTATTGCTTTTCAGCGGTCTTTGTTGAAAATTTAATGAAGTCTCTCTAAAGTTTGCTTTTTAAAAATTTAATGAGGGTTCTAACTGTGTTGTGTCAGTTCAGCTGTTTTCATGTGACGATTATGTTTATGCTTACACACAAGCATATTGTTATTCATAAGTCACATGGTGTTTGACAGGTTGTTGGTCAGGATTTTAAGGTTTTCGGATTGCAAGGTTGCTGTTTTGTTCAAGTGCCCTCAAGCTTGTGGCCACATGAGGAGCACTCTGTAATCAGAGAGGAAGCCAAGACTATCAGCAGCAGCATGATTGCTGTTCCTGTCTCCGGGCTGGTTGACCAGTGATGTCAGTGTTATCGTACATTAATATCATGGACCCAGGAGATCTAAGGTTAAGTAGAAAGCTATGTGTTGTTGTGGTGATAACATAATGCATCACTGTCTGGTCTGTGAATCTAGTTTAATCCTCTTCCATTTGCTCACTGTGTGGAGCCAATAATGAAGGAGCTCTTGTTGAGTGATGGAGACTCTCAACAGCGCTGATTCACTTCACTCTATTAACAACAATGGCCACTCCTCCGCTTCTTCGGCATAGTTGTTCCCCTCATGACAAAGACCGTTTGTCCCCTCCCTGGCCCTCAGGCCTGGAGCTGGGCTGTTACCTTATGTGGCTTTGGTTAGCACAGTCTGCTTCCCCACAGCGGGCCAAACACTGTGTTTTAATGCTCTTTCTGCTAAAGGAGAATGCAGCCACTACAGGACTATGTGAGTTTTGGCACTCAGGTCGTCTGTCTGGAAGTGTTCCACTATGTTTCTGGGTCTGTAGCAGACGCCCAAGCGGATTTGGTGATGTTTCCTGTTGGTTCTCAGTGATTTTGTCTCATGTTATTTCTGTTCCAGTTCCCCCGTAAAGCTGATGTTTTTGTCAAATCTGAGAAGATGAATGTTGTGGTGAGCATGGTTAGAGGCATTGGGGTCTCTGGGGTGGCTTTGTGGTTAATTGGATTAGTGTCCATATGGTATGACTCTGCTGCTTTCAAACCTGAGTCATATTTGGCTCTTGTATTTCCTGTCTAGTTTCAATATTATCTACTGGCCGAAAAGAGAAAAATAAACAATAGGGATGTCACAATTTCAATTTTAAGTCAAAAACCAACCAAAATCAATGTCTGGTGAGTGTCCAGAGACATAAAACATTCTTTTGGAGAATTTGAATGACATGAGAAATTGACATGAATGGTCACGGGTATTTATTGGCTCCAGCTCTAATCAGCAGATTCCCAGGTGGACACGCTAATTTTTGTCTGTTTTCAGCAGAGGCAATGACTTAAAGACGGCTGAAAATGAACGTGAAACACTAAAATAAAGCAGAAACCCGAAAGTACAAACAGCGATGCAGGGGAGAAACTAAACAGAGATTCTGTTAGAAACTATGAAAGTATTGTGAGCTAAACACATGGAAACTCTTAAAAGTACCTTTCTCTCTGCTCTCCTGCACACATGAGCTGAGTCTCTGCTTTCCAGTGTACATCAAGAAAAAACAAAACAGAAAGGTAAACTGGTCTCCTTGCAATAGGAAAAGGGTCAGTCACCAGCATTTAGAACACTTCATATATGAGCTAATTTTGCTATAAAAAGGTTTAACAATGACATGACATCAGTACTAAAAAAAATGTCTTAGAATCAAAAGTCAGAAGAGCCATTGTTGATTTTGAGAATCATGATGCCCCTAATAAATAGGCATAATAGCAAGTGGATTGCACTCTGCTAAAATAAGTTTGTTAATCTATCCATCTGTCTCTTCCCTTCCCAGGCGGGGCACCCACAGGGACCCTGTGCGGGGAGCCTTCGGCCCCACTGAGGCGGTGCCAGCAGCCTCTTCTCTTCCCCAAGAACCCTCAACCGGAACTGACCACCATCCACAACTCTGGGGCCGCCCTGGTCTGGAACCAGACAAGACAAGAGGTACCTCTCATTGAGTCTGACAGGCACTGTTTCCAAAACAGAGCCACAGCCTAGTTTGGAGCTGAAAAGCACAGAGTCATAGATTAAGTATAATTCCAAACAGTTCAGTGGAAAATTTCATTGGAGGACAGATGACTTTATCCATCCATTTGAAACTGACCCAGGATGTTGTTTGATAGATATTCTCCACTGGCATTTGTAATCCTTGTGGAGGTTTAATTTTTATTCTGGGAACGTGCCAGTCCAGTCCAGTCCTCACTGCCTGACATGGGAGGATTTTTTTTTTCTAAATGAACAGTTTAGCTGAGGTATAAAGAAACACTAAATCAGAAAATCTGTTAAAAGATATAATGAAAGCATAATGGTCCGCTAAATAAAGGCATAAATTATCTACCAGAAAAATATAATATCTGTCAGAAAGCTCAGTATGTGGTGGAGTGCTTAAAATATGTACTCTAATTACATTACTGAAATATTCCTCATCTACAAGTAAAAATACTGGTGTTAAAAAATGCTCAAAGCTTACTACAAGGAACTTTCGTATTTTCTTTATTTTCGAGGCTCCTATGGGCAAAAACAGAAATGCTTCCACTATAATAACCACAAAATATAATGTCAAATATAAAAATCTCCTCCTGCTTATTTTCAATTCACTGATGTGTGTCGCACTGTAACTTTCCTGGGGAAAATGTAAACACAGTCTTGTTTCATTTGATTTCACAGTGAACTCAACCAGTGACTCAGTTGCAGGCATCAAGATTAACTATATAGAAATGACAGATCGTTTCATAAATGGTTGGGTTTGCATATGTAGTTCATAAAGAGGCATGAGTATTAAACTAAAACTTTTTCAACAATCAGTTAAACACTCCTTGTAGTAGGTTTAAGTAAAACTACACATTATGCAACTCTAAAACTACTCAGATTACAAGTTGCTTGTTAACCATAGATGTTACGTCTTCAAACCTGTGCCTGTTGCAGCCTTTGTTTATTTTTATCACCAATATGTCCTGGTGTTCATCAGCCCATTTTCGTTTGGACGTCCTTATTGGCTGCGAAAATACAGATGAAAGGTCTGGATATTAATTGAAATTGAAGGCCCACTCAGTAGTGAATTATGATTTTAATGAATAAAAATAACAAAGTTGATTGCATACTATAATAAATGCTAAAACACACTACAAAGACTTTTTAACTGTTTATGAAACTTGTCTCAATTTAATACTGATGCCTCCATATGACCTACATAAGCAGAGATCATCCATGAGAAAATCTGCTATGTCGATGTAGTTGATTTTGATGCCTGCCACTGAGTCAGATTCTCTGTGAAATCAGATGAAACAAGCCTGTGTTTACATTTTCCCCAGACATAGTTACAGTGAGCAGTATGTTAGAGAGTTAAAAGGAAGCAGGAGGAAATTTTTATTTGGATGATTTTATTTTTGAAGTTACATTTTGTACCCCAAAACCAAAAATGACTTAATTACATTAATATGAGTAGGTGGCACAGAGGTGTCTATAATTATGTGGAAAAAATACTTTTCTGTTAATAACTGTGTCTTTTGGCTTTGTGGTATAAATAACAACACTTCTTCTCAGAGACGAAGTCCAGACTCGCTGTCTGATCAGGTTACTGTGGTGCCACCAAGTAGATGTAATATGATTCAGACACAGGAAGACATTACGTCCTTTAGGTTCAGTGACGGTATCTGATATCCTTGTCTTATGTTTTCATTGTAGCTTGCAAATGGCCAAGAAGAGGCAAATGATGGTAAGTACCGTCAGCTCTTGAACTGTTTATAAAGAAGCTTTTAAGTCTCTGTCACACTCTCAGTATGTCTAAACAGCAGTGCATGACTTAGATTATTCAGTGAATAGCTCCATGGTTCGCTATAACAGATCAGGTAATTCCACTCCCCCTGCCTTTCAAAAATCAGATTCCGGTGACCAGTCTCGTCCCATATGCTGCTAACATACCATAACTTTTTTTTTTTTTTTTTGTAAGATACAGTACACACCATCTCCCTTTCCACGTTAACATCACATGATCCCTTTGATGTGGTTTCTCCCTGTCATGATGGCGTGATGGTCTGTAGTCAAGCAGCTGTTCTTTGATGACAGGCTTCACTTAGTATGAAAAGCTTTTTATTAACCTCCAGGTGCATATTTGTGAGAGAGTGGCTGGCTCCTCGGTTAATGGAGGGTTCGACCGCACATCTCAATGGGCATTTAGAAATCAAAGCTCATTTATTTATCTGCTTTTGAATATGATTGGAATGTGAGTGCACTCTGAAGTCTTTTATATACGTGTATTAACATTCAGCCTGTATGTTCATCTAAAAATACTAAGCTGGTTTCTTCACATAATGAACCAAGCAAACAACAAGGCCATGACTCGCCTCCTCCTGAGAAAACTGATACTATTACTCAGAGTATTACTCAGAATTATGATATTATAAACTTAAGCATATATTTAATGCATTAAGAGGCAGTAAACACATTCATTGAAAACAAAAAGGAGATGATGGGCTATAATAAGATAAGATAAGCCTTCTCTTATGATTGTCCACTGGCAGTTGCAGACATAAAATACAGTACTTTTCAAAATAATAGTGTTTTTTTTAAGTAAAATACAATGTTCTGCGATGAACTGGCGACTTGTCCAGGGTGTACCCCGCCTCTCGCCCAATGTCAGCTGGGATAGGCTCCAGCAGCCTGCGACCCTTATGGAATAAGCGGTTACAGAAAATGGATGGATGGAAAATACAATGTTTTTTAAAATAAAATAAGAAAACCACTGACAGTTTTTTCTCTTTGTTCTTCACCAGTTTGTGGTTATGATTGGGATGATGGCTGTTATGATGGTAAATTAAATTTCTAGGGTTGAAGGGATGTGATTTGGCTCCTCCCTGCATGACTGACGCTGAGCAGTCACTGCATGCAGCAACTTTGATAAAAAACTGAGAACGTTACCTGAATTAATCCATCGTACCTAATACATCATCATCATCCTCTGTTAACATGTCTCCTCCTGTTTCTTTAAATACAAATGCAACGAGGAGAGAGAGGCACTTGCACAAACGACTCGCAAACTGCTGATGTTACTGTCCAAGAAATACAACACATGTGTTTGGGATGGAATGTGTCACATCTGCACCTGAAAATAGGCTCCAAAAGTCTCAGCAAATCTAGACCAGTGAGTTTAAATATGTGAGCTTCTTGATGCACATTGACCGGGCTGACCTGCGCCGTCCCTGTATCTGTAGCACCAGTCTTAAAACCCATAATTTGTGCAGTTGTCACAGCAGACACTCTGCTCACTCTGATGTCAAGCCAAGAATATTTGAGTGTTCATTTGGCCTAAAAAAGATTTCAAAATCTGTTTTGCCCATATTAGTGACATTTAAGTCAAAAAGTACTCTTGAATTTGTACATTTCTGCAGGAATTCAGGCACTAATGGACAACAAGAGCCCCATTCTTCAGCACTGTGATTTTATTACAGAGCTCTAGCCTTCAAAACCAAAAAGCAGTGACTACATATTGAAGGCATAGTTCAGATGAGCTAAAGTGAGGTTGAATGAGGTACTTGATGATAGATGGCTGTAGATGGCGGAGAAGTAGCAGGACTCGGGTGTAGAACACTAAGCAGTGTACTGCTGTGGACAGGGTCAGCAACAGAAAATATTTTATCTACCTTCTGCAAACAAGATTAGCTAATACACTAACTATCAATAACCTCACACAACCGCACTTCATTATCTCTTTTAAGTCATAATTTAGTTATATCCATATCAAGTTTGTTTTGGCATAAAAAAATTACAGTTTTCTTTGAAATGTATAATTTCTAAGTTGAAGTTGAAACCAAACCAAAGACGCAGAGCAAGACAGCGAAATGCGCTGGTGAGATAGCCACAGCTAGCCTTTGCCAAAGCTAAATTTGGTTTCTTTTTACTCCTGGCTATCAATTTTGATGAAATAACATCTTGGTAATTTAGTTTGTTATACCACAAATAAGGCAGAAGCTAAATCTGGTCACAGCAAATAAGTAATTATTAACCAGTGGGAGATGGAAAGCTGAAAACACTTTTTTTTGTTGCTACTGTGTTTTCCCTCCTTATATTCCCTATAGTTTTTTTTCCAAAGACAGTGTGCGGACAGTGTTTGGGGTATTTTTTTTTCTTTTTTGTTAAATAATCAGTCTAAAAATAACATAAAATGATGGCATTACATCCTGTCCATCTGTTACACAGTTTATGGATTTATCCTGGGAACTTTAAGGCCTTTTTTTCAACTTCAGCTGTAGTTAATGATCTGTGCCTTTGTGGGATAGTGCTGTTTTAGGATATTTTTATTGTATACCTAATAACTTTTTTTAGTTTTAAATCTATTTTATCAGATAACAGGGTGTTTTACTGTGCTAATGTCTATATTTATTGTACGTTTTGACATCCAGAAATAGTCTGTGTTTTTGCATTCATTAAATATTAGCCACTGTGATACGCTTTTGATTAATGTGTTGTGTTTTTGCTTCATCTGTAGAGTGTCCTGACGATGTGGAGCACCGGGAGCAAGAGCAGCAGGAGCAGCAGCAGAAGGAGGTGCCAGAGCCCTCTGACCCGTCGGGAGTTGCCAACGCTGCCACAGGTGGCCGAAGAAACCCACCTGGTGGCAAGTCCAGCCTCATCCTGGGTTGAGACCACTCATTTTTTTTTTTTTTTTGTTTTTTTCATTCGAACGCTTTTTTATTTTTTAAAGATAAATACCCCCCCTCCCACCACTCTCTTCCTCCTCATCAAACTGTCACCTTCTTCCCTCCCTCACCTACTTCACACGCACTCATGCCGTCACGTCCATGGACCCCCGTGTCCTCTCCCTCCACCCTCAAACCTTTTGTTTTGATCCTTTTTTCTATTAAAAGAAGAAAACTGTTGACAAAAGCACTTTATGTATCTCTTTCCCCCCCTCCCTTTTCCATTTCAGCCCATCCTGTAGTGCATCGCGCCTGCTGGGAAAGGCATGACGTTTAGCTTGTCCCTCATTCTTCCCTGTTGTAAATGGTAAAGGAAAAAAATAATAAAAAAGATTTGATGCGTGGATTTCTAAATACAATAAAGATTGATATGAATTTCCTGTGGCCGATTGTTTTTTTTTTAATGTAATAATAGTCATGTTATAGCATTGAAGAAACACTTGTTCAAAGTGAATGCTGCAGTTCAGAAGTGATGTGCATAAAATAATATAGATACCTGCACATGAAGTGTAAAATGTAAGCATAAAATGGACGGTAGTGTAGACTCTTTCTCAGTTTTCATGTGGAGCTGAATATTATTTATGTACAGTGAGATGGAGCCTGAAGACTGCGGCCGTTGAGAGCAGAGACAGGCTCTGTGACTGGAAACCTGCCCAGCCAAAGTAATCACGAAAAACTGCCTCCAATTCTGCCAAAAGAGAAACTGCTGTATCTTTTCATGACATCATACACTGGATATTTGGCTCTCCTCGCGGCGCGTCTGATTTAAGATAGGCGTTGTAGCATTTTGTCGAGAATCTGAGTTTGGATTTTTAAAGCAAAAGTCTGATTCGGAAGGTGAAGTGATTCATGCAGGATGTAATGTTACTTATGCAACTTTATTGTTAACAGCACTCCTCAAAGATGGCTTTATTTGGAAATGCTTGTCTGAGTCCAAGCTTATCTGCCTTCTTAAGCACCGTGAGGAAGGTACAAAGTGGATCCAGTACATCAAACATTCTTTAACAGCACCTCTTGGTTTGATTTAAGTTAGATTTATCAGACAGGCTCTTTTCATACTGCTAACAGTGTACTTACCTATAGAAAAGTTAAGTTCTTCTGAGTTATTTCCCTGGTGGTGAATAATGGCTACACATACATGAATGGAGGATGGCAAAACATTAAATCACCTAAATCCTTTAAGAGTGCCATAGATCTATGAATACCACCAAAGATATTTAAGAGATTCGCTGCTCAAACAAGGTGCAAAGTTTTAATCTTAAGTGCTCTAACTGGTTCAACACAGACAGCGATATAAGGAGCTTCAGTCAATAAAGACTTCTGTTGTTTTATGCAATCAAGTCATGTAGCAAACTAAAACACATTTATCTCATTATATTTTTATTTAAAAACTCTTGCATCAGCTGGCAAAAATGGCAAAACATACAGTAGGTGCTCAGGTTTGACAAATTATTTAAGTTTTATTGTAGATGCTCAAAGCCCTAGAAAAATATCTTGATATTCATGTTTTTAATGTCAGATGTAACTATCTGATAACAGACACATGGAAAACCTGTGAAACTTGATAATGACAGAAATTTTTACTTCCCTGGAAAATCAGTGGAACAACTTGTAACTTGAGTGTTCTCCAGAAGAAAATCACCATCTATCTGAGCGGCTAATAACCTCAAAAGATGGAAACAATTAGTTTACAAAGTTTTAGGTTTATTGTAGTTCCAGAAGCAGTCGATCTTGTACGTGTTATGTAGACATTTAATAACACCGCTGTTGCAGAGATGTATTGAGTAAGTCCTGGAAATGTGGTATCAAGGGACATATTTGCGCAGAATTTAGCCTAACGTGATCAAACCAAAGAGATCTGATTTGGATGACGGTGTATTGTTGACTTGTTGTCTCTCTGTAAGCCTCTTACAGTGAGGCTGAAGGGACAGATCATCTGAGTTTAGTATTTTTCTGCAAGTTTTCATGCTGTGCTCACCTTGGGCTTAACCAGACTGTCTCTTTTCATTATACTGGGTATGCTGCATGTGTCTACATACCAGCCACATCCTGCAGGTGTGAGACAAAAGAAAGACCAGAATAAAAGTTGCAAACAGAATAGTTTCAGTCGTTGTCCTCTGTGCCTCCTGAGCTACAGCTCAGGCTCGTTCAGAGCCAAACCCTGAGCGGCCTGCGAAGAGAGCTGTGGCAGAGCGGTGTGTTTAAGCCCTCGTCTGCAGTGGAAGGCATGCAGAGGTCACTCAAGATCAGGAAAAGAACTTCCTGCCCTGGAGAAATGCCAGGATGTTGGAGTGCAGTCAATGAAGGCTTGTTTTCAGTAAGTGCTGTGCCCACAGGGAAAGTCCTGTGCCTTTTTATTATACTTAAAGACAGAGTCAGCCTGGATCTCTGCTGCTGCCTTTTCGTGATGTACGTATGACCTTCAGAAATGTCTGCTTTTCGAGTGACAAGATGTCTTAAATTAATTAATTTTTTTAACTGGACAATAGACAAAAAGACAGCATTTACTGACCACCAAAATTATTATCATCACAGTTTGAATGCCAGCAGTGAAGGCCCCATTATTGCCGAAAGGCACATACAGGTTTTGAAGCCACATGTGATACCATGCAGACGATGTCCTTTTTCAGAGTCCCTGTTTATGTCAGCAAGACAATGCCAAGACACATTCTGCATCTGTTACAACAGAACATGCAGCCAAAAGGGCACTGGCCCTTTATACAATCCTGTGGGGAAAAGCACTTCTGTGGTGCTTGGAATTCAATTCAACTGATGAAAAAATAAATATCGCCAAATTGATTGTTTAAGTAACACATTATTTTGAAATGTAAACGTAAGTCTAAGCATAAAGTGTTTTTCAAGTGTAATATATCTGTAAAGGCTTTTGACAGAGAAACGGACATCTCCATGTATGACCCAAACAAGCTTGGCAAAATCTTTGTTCTACAATTGCATTTGTTTTAAGACTCATGCAAAGTGAAAGCCATATATCAAGATCATCCAGAAACATTGACAAATTCTCTGGACCCAAGAAGAACTGATGCAAAGTGGAAAAAATGTGCTGCGGCCTGCAAGTCCACATTTCACATTGATTTTGGAAATCATGGACATGTAGTCCTTGCCACTAAAAAGGACAAGGACTATCATGACTGTTAACAGTGCAAAGTTCAAAAGCTAGCGTCTGTGATGGTTTCGGGGGTGTTAGTGCCCATGGCATCATGGTTAACTGTCACATCGTGAAGGCACCATACATACATCCACGTTTTGGAGCAACAGAACAAAATATGACAACAGAGACCCTGGATTGTTAAGCAACTTAAGTCATGTGTCAAGAAAGAAAGCATTTCTGTGTATTTCTGAAATTGTTTTGTTTGTAGCAAGCTAATGCAGGACTGCAGTTTGCTCTTTTGTCCCGCTAATCAGTAAAACCACATTAGAAACAGACTCTCTTGTCTAAACCCCCTTGATCATCCTACTAATCTTTCTAGAAAGACGGGAGATTACCATTTTCCTCCCCCACAGCCATATGCCGAGTCATTTAACTGATGTCTGTGATGAATGTGTGAGCATCCTTGCTCATTTGCAACTTCAATGTATTGACAGGGCCATTACGCCATGTGCACTCCAGATGAGGCCTGTGTGTGTGTGTGTGTGTGTGTTCTGGAAGATCTCTCAAGAGAGAAAGGATACGTGAGCGCGGAAACGAATTGAGGAAATGAGGTGAGTCATCTCTGAGTGACATGGCGAGTCAATCAGTCAATCAGTACATCCCATTCATACTACACTGACTCAGCAATATGCCAGGCAGGAGGAGGAAGGAGAATTGTATGAGGAAATACACTATTCGTATGTTGCTCGGTATCCTCACTAATAATTGTGTTGTATAAAGAAAAAACAAGTAAATAACCTCCCTACATTCTGTTGTTGTCTTCCTGTCCTCTCTGTGACCAGAGACAGAGCCTCCTGATTATCCTGCAATCTCAAAAAATATATAACGCCTCCCACCCACCAGAAGCCCTAAACAGGAAGCACTGGTTGGCAAATGGACAGGGCTGTTTCCGTAGCGACAATGGGAGAGTTAAAAAAACCCTCCTTGCAGCGTGTGCTCCGGCTCACATTGTACCTTCCTAACTGGATGAGACTGGAGGAGGGGAGCTGATGAGCTGGGGGGGTGGGGGGGGGGGGGGGGGGCGGCGGTGGGATGGACAGGAACCCTTTTTATTCTGTCCCAGAGGGAAGCAGACGGAGCAGGGGGTGGGAGGCTGTGTTTGTTTGAATTCATCTTCACAGTCTGTGAAAGCCTTTTATTGATGTTATTGATGTTGAGTTTTGTGACTCTCCCAGGACAATGACAAGTTAATGGAGTTTGTTGAGGTCTTTTCAGCTTCAAACTACAATGGTCATCATCTTATACATAATGCTTTAAAACCTTGTCAGCAGTAAGTACATGGCTGTGAATTTTACTGTGTTGTGAGTACATGGTATGATATTTTGTTTTACTATATACTAATGCAAAAAGAGGCTCTATGCCGCAAGAAATCATATAAGAATTTAGAGGAAGCAATTAATCTTTTCTCATTAACAAGTTTTATTGCTCATGGCATCCTGGGTAACTTCCACATCTGTGGACATCCAAGCTTCAGCTCCAGCTTCAAGCTACAATGGTCATCATGTATATAACGCTTTAGATCCTTGTCCACAGTAGGGACATGGCTGTAACTTAACTGTGTTGAGAATATATGGCACAATATTTTGTTTTATACTGATGCAAAAAGATGTTCTATCTATTTATTGTGTTCTTACTCTGCATAAGTAATTTAGAGACTGGCTAATCACATGCCTGACTGAATTTTAGATGCCGCTGTTTTTTAATAGCTGTTGTTGTTTTATTGTGGATTTTTATTTAATATGTTGCATTTGTAAATTTTAATATGTTGTGATTGGCTGCTACCTTGACCAGGTCTCTCTTGCAAAAGAGATTTTAAATCCATCAATGCATTTTATCTTTCTGCAGATCTTACATATAACATTGGCTGGCATCATTTCTATTGTTGTCCTCTGAGTTTACCCATGTATCCACCCAATTTAGCATTTAAGTACTACATAAACATTAAATGGTTTGAAACACACTATAATTTTTTAAGCAAATATAAGGACAATTTACAGGTCTAATGGATTACAACTGTGTTTTATAATATTGTGATTGATTTATCATTCATTTCATGTTGACAGTAAATGGTTAAAACTCAGACATGTTTGTTCTTCTGCCACTAGAGGGCAATGCAAACACTAAAACACTTCCACCCTCTGCTAAAACTAAACTTTTGACCTACTTTTGGTGTGGAATAAGGTTTGAGATCCTATTTCTGTAGTGCAAGCTCTAAAAAATATATCCACCTTCCTTTCCTTGTGTTTTATGGTTCAAAGGGGTCTGATGAAGAAAAGCTAGGGATCAGCTTCACTTGCAGTGTGTGTTATGTAACTGAGAAATATTGATTTTGAGACAGTAAAAATGTTTTTTGGTTTTAACGGCATTAGTTACTTTACATAAAAATTATTGATTGTAAATTCAAATATGTGATAAGTTTATAAAATACAATGCATGAGAAGAAGATCTTCATACTTGTTCCAACACTGGTTTTCAATCACTGTGGTTTTCCTCAGACTGACAGTGAGTGACATATCATATCTTGGTGTTATTGGGAAATGAGAGTGACAACACATCCTCATTTCCTGTCTGTGTAAGTAACCATTCAGGACTATAATTGAGGCTCAAGCATTCCAGCGAACCTTGTTTATCAGGATGTCTGCCATTGGGTTACAGCTCATCACCGTCCTTTGTCTCTCTTGCACAGCCCTGAGTGGCCCAGGTAAGACTGATTATAAGAATGAAACAAATGTGTTTACTTCCACGTTTGTAATATCTCCAAAACAAAATTGTATAAAGAAATTGAAAGAATTGTACTCAAAATGAATTGCAAAAAAACCCAAGCAGTGATGGAATCAGGCTGTCTTAGAGGCAGGGGCCCAAAAAACAGGCACCATCTGTATGTGGTGGGGCACCGGCACTCCAAAAGTCTTGTTGCATTTAGAAACAGTTTGGATCCCTGGAGTACACGTTTACAGTATCACATTGTCTTGCACACTGGACCTTAGAAGCACTTTGTCATGTTTTATCGTGTTAAGTGCCCCTCCTCTGAGCCCACAGATGCAGTGAACCAGTGTGACCCACCAAATCAGACTCATATGTATGTGTCTATCGTGATCTCTGCTGCTGCGCTGCTTGGCGTCTTCCTCATATTGATCATCGTTAAGGTACACACATGTTAGTGTGTGTGTGTGTGTGTGCACGTGTGTGTGTGTGTCTGTAGCCTATAATATACAGTACATAAGATGACTACAGACAAGGTGAAAAGCACCAATAAAACAAGGAAACAAAAGAGAGCAATGATCAAAGTCAATGTCAGCTTTACTGTAAATATACAGGACATATAGAGCATGTGTGCAAACACACAGTACTCAAAACAAAACAACAACAACAGCAGTTAAAGAGGTTAAAATACACTGAGATCGAAACAAAATACTAAGAAAGTACAAAAAGAAAAGTAATGACAGTGTAATGGTAATATATACTGGAGGGGGCAATTATAGTGCATATAGAATGAATGGTGCAAATACAGATGTAACAGATGTACAGGTAATATTTTAGCAATAGTTTTATAATATTCTTAAAAGTGGATTATGATGTAACATCCTGTTAATCCTGTCAAGTGTTTCTACTGGACCTTCTTTATTTTTATATTCTGACCTCTCCTGTCATTTCACTTCCAGCCCTCGTGTTTGTCCTGCCCCTGATTATCCACACCTGTGCTCATTCACCTCACCCTGGTTCAACCATCAGCGGATCCGTCCATCACCCCAAACACGTATACTGTATAAACTCCCTTGTGTTCACTGCTCCTCTGCTACGTTGTCTTTATTCTTATTGTTTCTCTCTGAAATGATTACAGATAATTCTCCACAGATGTCCCAGTTTACATTTAAACGCATTTGGTCAGGTGAGGTGGTCATCATCAGGTGTTAAAGCAGGCCTGACCACAAAATTCAAATGTGTCACTTTATAATGTCTCTTCAAGTACACTGAATAATAATCATATTTCTTATTATACAATTGTCACTCATATTACATGTTGACAGCACAGACTGTGGTTACCAAAACAAGATTTTGAAACCAAGGCGCATCAACCACCAGTGATGTTGAACACTCAGACGCTAAGGATGTCAGCTTGCAAGAAACCAACCTCAAAATATCTCTGCACCACCAAGGTGCAGGTGACACATCGAAGTAGCATGTTCTTCAGCATATGCTGATATTTCCTCTGGCCTTTGCGTGATTGAATCTATGTCAGTAAAAGACAGTTAAGACAGGAAGTCTTGCTTAAAGGTACGGTGTGAAAACAATGCATAAAAATGTATACCACAACTCCATTTAAAATATCTAATTTATGGCATCAGAAGCTTTGTCTGAAATCATTAACTTCTTGAGCTAATAATTGATAATGATGTGGGGCTCTGTCTTCTGCCTGGTGCAAAGCAGCATGCACCGCAGCTGTCATTGCTTTTTTCCGACCAATACAGGTGTCATTTTCTTGTCCAGCGCAAACGCTGTGTAAGTAGCAAATGTACTTGTGCACCTCTGTGTGCCCACGGGTGTATTGGTCTAAAAATGAGGTGCAGTCAGGTGCAATTCACACAAACTGTTTGGAGTACAACAGCCGTATAAATCCTGACTTCCACCAGAGCTGTCTAAAAAAGACTGACAGTCCTGTCAGTTTATGAGTACAGATTTTTGTTTTTCTGCTTAATTAATTATTTCACGCACATGTGAATGAAACTGAAGCCTCTCTATTAGTTAAACCATTGCTTAAACAATTGTGATTTCTTTATTGTGTGTTATCTTGTCCTTAACAATTCCCTTTAATGATTAGAGAGGCTACTTTCGACATTGCTTTCAATATTTAACTTACTGTAGTAACATTTCCATGTGTGCTGTAATTTCTGTAGTTAATCTTCTGTGAATCATTCGCACACGCACAGTTAGAATTACTTCATCCAACTGCAGCCTATCAATTATTAAATATGATGTTAATTTTATGTGTTGTTTTTATGTGGAATTTTTATGACTCGGCCTGCCTGACCAGTGGGTTAACCGCAGTGTCTGCATCGCTACATGTGGGTCATTTCAGTATCTCCGTTCATCCGTCAGAGGCAGGCACACCTGGCTTTTAAAGGGGATAGGATTGGTTGTATTCATGATACACCCAAAACACATCTACGATCAATTAAGAGACTAAAGACCACCTCTTTGCGCCTTACTTTGCACCCGAATTGAGTGCCATTTAAATGGTAAAGTTAGACACGCCTTAAATGCCCATGCGCCACATGCACTTTATAGCTTGCAGCTCGTCATCTAAATAGGGCCCCTAATGGTGTATACTCTATATTAGCTATGATCACACACACAGTTATCCTCTGAAAATGATGATAACAGCTTATCATCCTCAGTCGAGCGCTACAGCTCAGGAACAGGTTTTGGTCAGGCTGTTGACTGGGAGCCAGGAGCAGTTGTCAGCTGACTGGGAATCAAGGACAGGTGTCCTCTGACAACTCAGAGTGCTTTACACTACATGTCACATTCATCCATTCACATGCATTGATGAGGGAGGCTGCCATTCAAGGTATCTCTACTCCTTAGAATCTCCAGGGCATGATTAAGCAGAGAACTGGCTGGTTTTGTGCAAGCCGACTGGTCACCTGGCAGGAGACTAGCAGTCTGGGTGCTGTCTGGCTCTAGAAAAAGGTCTAACAGAGAAGAGACCAGGGAGCTGGACAACAGGGAGCCTCAATGCAGGAGGGCAAGGTTTGGTTCCCCAGACAAGAAATGGCTGGCAATCGTTGCAGGTGGAATCAGACAGGAAGCTTGCCAACTCAGGAACAGGAATGGGCTGTGGCTTAGCAGGCCAGGGCCGTAACAAGTCAGAAGCTGGAGTTGGAATCAGGCTAAACGCTAATATGTTGGAAGCTAGCAAACTGAGAAGCTTCAGGATGAAGGCTAGCATACTGGTTGCTAGTGTGTTGGAATGCAGGCTGGTTGAAATAATGCCACTGTGAGGTGCAGATACATAAAAGTGAGTTGTGCTAGGAAGAGATAAAAGATTAGTCATATTCCTCAGGAGCTAAGTGAGCACAAGCATGGCTGCCTCCTTAGTTGGAAGTTCATTCCTCAGGATGGTGAAATGTCTTAATTGGTGAAATTAATTTTCAGAATCCCAGAAAGCTCACTGATCAATCATCCAGTGGTTTTGTGTCACCTCCATCAAGCCACAATAAGACACAACACGCAAAAAATAAAACAAAAAGGGAACAAAGAAAGAGCGGCAGTGCTCGCAATGAATAAAATTGCAGTTATATCAAGATTACAAAAACAAAAGATCAGTTTCTGAAATCAATAAGATAATTTATCAGAAGAAAATGATCACTGTCGTCCTTGCAGCTGGGCTACTCTTCTTCTTAACTGATGAAGACTTATCTGAATGTTATCTCCAACAGGAAGATACAGTGTAATTTCTGCCTGTGTTGGACCTTGATTAAAGTACAGTCTGATGCTTTGATTAATAAAGGTAGTCTGCTTAGTCAACTGCTCCACCCTGTGGTCTAATTTTTCATGACAATTAGTAACAGGAAGTGCCAGGCTGCGTGTCTCTGTTTGGATTTTGTGCTGCATGAATGCATATGGGAATTGTGACACACATCTGGGTAGTATCTTTGTTCACCAACGTGGAACAGCACTTCTTGATCTGACATTTTCAGCTCAAATCACTTACTACAGTTGTCAAGACACCATCTATGCATGGTGACAGTGAGCCCTGATTTCTGATGAACTTTATAAATAACTTGTTTCCTTTCATTATTGTCTTCAATTTGGTGCAGGATGAGTTTACTCTTAGTTACAGTAACTTAATTTTTACATTAAGTACCTTTAGCTTATAATACTCCTGTACTTATTTTCTTACTTAATGACATTGGATTTTGAATGCAGTACTTTTACTTATAGTGGAGTACTTTTACATTATTGTATTGGTACTTGAGTTAAAGTTAACAACAGGCACTGTTGCTGCAAAGCAAGGCCCTTTCACCCTCTGTTAACACTGCAGGTGCACTAGAGTTAGCTCTCAAAATATATCATGAAAAGATCTTGACCGATGCTTAAAGGAGGATCTTCACTTCGACCTCAGAGAAACAGTTGTGTCTGTATCGAGGCTGACTACGCTGTCAACTTCTCGTTCACATCAGTTTCTGTGATGTAGGTCACGTGCTCCTGTCACTAAAGTGATGGGTTATGTGGGTGAAAACAGACACACATTTCCTCCTGACAAGTCAGTATTCGAGTGAACCTTGTATGACTGTCTGCCAGGATGTCTGCCGTTGGGTTACAGCTCATCACCGTCCTTTGTCTCTCTTGCACAGCCCTGAGTGGCCCAGGTAAGACTGATTATAAGAATGAAACAAATGTGTGTTGTAGGAATTAAGGTGAGGCAGGATGACTTCTGAAAGTTTTATCAAACGTAAAGTGAAATGAGACTGAGTAACTGTTTTTGTGTGTATCTACGTAGAGAGAGGTGGAGTGATGTGGAAAGATTTGGGAGACACCATCACTATCCAGTGCAGATCTGATTCAACAGAGGAGTTCCTGAATCTGAAGAAAGGTCTCAGTCGGGATGACGTTTTGGTCCAAGAGGACAAGTCAGAACAAAAAACCATCGCGGACAAATTCAAAGGCAGACTTCAGTCAAATGGAGTATTCCCCAACATTGACATTCTCATCAAAAACCTGACCTCTGACGACACGGGACCGTACTGGTGTTCTTACTCAACGTTTGACATGATATCCAATAAAATCATGAGCAAGGACGGCACAGGGTCTGTGCTCCTGGTGGTGTCAGGTGAGCCTTTTTAATGTATGTTTTATCTCACAAAACCTTTAGTTCTTACAGTTCAACTTCATCATCTTTCCACTGGATAGAATTTTTGGTCGCTCTTTATTTCACACTACACTAATAAGACGTAACAAGCTTTACTTTGTATTAATTTAGACAAAAACTAGAAATGTTGTTTTTGTCAGTATTGAGCCTTATTAGACTTTATAACAGGGCAATTAGGGACACAACAGAAGTGAAAGGTTTAATAGTGTCTAATAAAGAACATATTACTTCTAGTTTTTGTGTACTTTGATACAAAAATAAAGTGTGACCGAATTTTCTTGCTAATGCCAAATTAATAATGACTCATTCAACAAGCATGTAGAAGCACAACAATGTATTGTATGAGTATGCTACTGATTTTATAAGCATTAACAGACTATTGATATTCAGTCCAGGGATTTTACATGCTACTGCAAAGTCTCAGACATACTAAACCTGTACTTAATTATACCCCTGCTTTCTACTCACTTCATTGCAAATGAAACAGTTTTTGACTCCATTTTTGACACTGCCACGATTACCTACACTGTAAAACCAAAGAATTTCAAGGCAACTTACTTTTACCAGCCAATAATGTTTTGTTGAGATAAGTAACCTCTTCTTTAAAATAAAAAAAAAAATCTGAAAATACAACTGTATCTCAAAAATTGTTGAGTAAACTCATTGGAGTGAGAACAATGGTTAATAATTTAATACCATTTAATGTTCAAGCACCCAAATAATGACAAATCAGGTTCACAGCTCACTGTGAACAGTTTTTGAAAAAGAGATTACCCAACAAAATATAATAAGTTTCAAACAGAAGACCGTTCTAAAAATGTATACTTACGTTTAAACATACTGTAATTTGGAGCATTTGTTTCTCCAAAACAAAATTACATGATAATAACATTGTGTTGGTGAAAAACATGGAAATCTTTACAGTTTGGGTCTCAGATTAACACGCTGTCCATTAATAGGAGATTCAGATAAGCCGTGTGAGCAAGTAAATACGGATCTGGTCCTGGTGTCTGTTGTGATCTCCGCTGCTGTGCTGCTGGGAATCGTCATAGGCTTCCTCATATGGATCGTCCTCAAGGTATCCATTTGTTTTAGTGTGTGTGTGTGTGTGTGTGTGTGTGCGTGTGTGTGCGCACTGTAAACACCACTTTTCTTACTCAGCTTAAAGGTTTATTGTAAACAGCTTGCACACAAAACATTTAATGTGCACAGTAAATAAATTTGAGCTGGCTCAACTGAAGAGTGAACCTTAACTGAACAAAGTCTTTGAATTTAGTAAAACCAACTGTGTTTAGTTAACTGAACTTGAGAAAGCGTGTTCAATATATTAAGTTGACTTAACTGTAACTTAAACTTACAGGGGCTCCTGTTGGAGCTACTTTGTTTCAGCACTGACACAAAGACAGTGTGTTAAATTGTGTAAGGGGGACTAAATTCAAGACTAACCTTCATCATGGTTCACAGTGTTTTTACTATTGTGAAGTGTATTAGACACAGCAAGTTTCCATCATAGATATTTTTCTTCAAACAATAAAAAAAGAAGGTTCTGAAGACAGTTTTACCTCTCACACAGTGCATGCCAGGAAGTGTGCTCCTACGCTGCGCTACAACTCTAAAAATAAACATTGCTTTGAATACAAGAAATTGAAAAAGAGTGTTCACCATCACACTGCAACTCTTGCTGTAATAACGTGTTTTTCTTATGTTAAGTGAATCCAAACGATTTGTTTTTCTGAACAAGAACTACACTTGATATGAACATTAAAACTTACATACGTACATATGTTTATAACCATTTTTTAGTGCACACAGCTATTAAAATATACAGCTGTTAGTGCTGAGTTCACAAGTTATGTCTAGCTAATTGGTCTTTAAGTAATTCCACTATGTTGACTTAAAAAAAGTATTTTTTTTTTTCAATTTTCTTTTCATGTCATTTTTATGTGTAATCGATGATCTTGGGTTTACTGTATGTGTACAGTATTTTGCTATGACTCACAAGGCCTGATGGAATCTCTGGGGCTGTTTTCATATTCATATTATGCTCAACAGTGTGACTAACACACATTTGTGGAGTTTGTTTTACTTTTAAAGCTGAAAAAAAAAAATACAATGAATAACAATCCTGTTGCTTATTGTATGATACTCACTCATCTAACATGTTGTCAACCATATCTGTTTTTACCAGACCAGGACTTTGCGCCACAGAGTGAAACCAAGACGTGCCACCACCAATGATGTTTACGAGGACATGCGTGGAACCATCAGGCGGTAAAGTTGTTAGCCTGCAGGCAACCAACCTGAAACTCTATCTCTGCACCACTGAGGTGCAAGTGATGCATGTAAAGCAAGTAGGAACTCAGTATTTTCCTCTGACATCTCCTCGGGACTTTTGCGTGACCAAGTGTGAGTTGGAGAAAGACAGTTCAGACATTAAGGCCCATGAAATGCTAAAAGGTACAAGATGAGAACAGCACTGCAACAACAAATCAGAACCTAATTGTACCCTGACATGTATTTAATTAAATGTAAATATACTTTCTTTCATTTCAGTCATTTCTTATTTTTGCATTTTTGTAGATGATTTATTGTGTTACTAATAGCAGGGATAATGTGAATACCCAGTGTCCCCTGTGTTCTGTAAATGCTTCACATGTGGGATGTCCTGGATTACAACATCAGGAGAAGACATGAATCTTTGCTCACCAGCAACAGCCAGAAATCTCATCATTAACATCTGCAGGAATGGGTTAATATTTCATAACTGCTGATTCAGAGGCTCAGAGATTCTGTGTGCCAGATGTATCAAGCTGTGGTGTCTCCAAGAGGTGGCCACATGACTGTAGGACTCCAGGGTCCCATCTCACAATACAGGATTACTAATTTATCGGAGCATTGAAACTCACCAGAAATCTGAAACATACTCACTGTAGTTACCCTCCTAACTGACCTGTCTTGCTGTTAATGCGCACAACTGATAATGTTTTTGTATTAAACTGCTCATTTTCTATTGTTATTTACATGAAAGAAAATAAAATCATGAACAATAAATTCAGTCAAACATAAGTTAGAGTTGTATTTTTCAAACTAGTTAATGTCTGAACTCACTGAGTGCTTACTGAACCTCCTGCAGCGGCTCTAAAACTTTCCATGCAGCACATCATCCAAAGTCACAACTTCAAATAAAAAAATCTGTGGTTAAACAGGGTGTCAGATCTCAGCAGCAGGGGGAGGTTCATAAACATTTGAGACATTGATGCGTCCAGGGCTCAGTGAAGGAGACACTTCGGCCTAGATTGAGTTAAGATATGGAGGAGGAAGAGCATATGCTGCATCAGCACAACCAAAACATGAGAAAACTGCACCATTCAGCCAACACTGAAAGAGGACAGCTGCATAATATCGTTCGTCAAAAGAAGGAAGCCAGTGTGAATTCTATAATATTGCATGAGTAAATAAATCAATTAACAGTGAAGCGACACATTATAATTGTAACCCAGCTTTTACAATCCCTTATCTCTTATGCCTTTGCACCAACAACGGCCGGGGCCAGAAGCATTATGTTAAAAGTTATACACAGTACATGCTGTATGAGCAAAGGTAGGATTTATCGGTTGCTGTTTGTAAATGCACCACTCAGAGTTGGCCCCTGGCTCCTCTCTGGTTCAAGGAATTAGAGAGGAGCAGTGGAGCAGCGATGTTCGAGAGAGGTAGAGAGTGAATGAAGTGAGGGAGCAGCCTTTGTGAGAACAGAATAGTGAATCAGAGAAATACAACATTATTTTATGATTGTTCCACAGTGGTTATGCTTTAAAGCACAAGCACAGTGTCGTGTGCCCAGCGCGTCTTCTTTATCGGCTCGCTTTCGGTCATCTCATCACTTTCTAAATAAGCTGCCAAGACGGTGACCTAAAAACCCAATCCTTGCCTTAACCCCAAAATAAACTCACAGGCGAACTTGCACCTAGCTCTAACTAAAAATAGGGATGATTTTTTTGATTTTGGTTAGTATATGTAATATACTTAAGGATCTGTATCTTGATGTCAGTGTCGTATCTTGCCCAAATGGGCTTACAAACATCAAGTAAACTTATCTCATATTGTATGTGTGTATTATTCAGTCTAGACTACACACCACTGTCCACAAGCTGATGTCCAGAAACATCCCAAACACAGCAAAACAAGAAAACACAGGCCGAGGTCGAAGCATCTGCAGATACAACCACCACCACACACTTCTAGTGGGTCACGAGTGAAGACTGAGAGCAGTTATTTTAATGAGACTACATTGTTTTGTTTTGTTTTGTTTCCAGAAAAATCCTGCTTAGTAGGCTTTTATCTTTGAATCTAAGGATTAGCGATGTTACTTTTTACTTGAGAAGTCTGAATTAAGCCTCTGATCTTTGGTATTATATGTAAGACAAAAACCACATCCTGTGACTGGAGTAAACAGCAGAACACGTTTTTGTTTTCAACAGAGATACACATACCGATAGCTCTCAAAAATTTTTTAACACTACACGGGAAACACTAATCAGGTTGAGTTTGAAACCAGCCACTTTGGGTCAAAACCATTTTTGACGCAACACCTGCCTACATCTCTAAAAGCACCTAGTGAAGGTCACAGTTTCCACTCTAACCTCTGTTACTGAAAACAACGTCTGACAAATTCTGTAACTCACAAAAAAAAAAACCCAAAAAAAAAACATGGGGGTGAGAGATGCTGCCACATTTAACCGTTTTTTTTTTTTACTTTATCCCTGATAGACAGCACCTGTGTGTGTGTGTGTAAGTGGGTTATCAACCCTGATATTGAAGCCTCTGACATAAAACTTATCTCTGCATGAGGTTTCTTCTGTTGTTTTTGTAAACACACATCACTGCAGCTATTGGCTGTGTAAAACTGGGCTAGATTACTATCTCTCTCTATGTCATATGGTATTTTTGTACTTCTTGTTCTGACATACCTTATCATTTGCTGTTTCCTGTTACAGGTTAAGACAGGTATGGAAACTGCTACAGTTGCACAATCAGGACTTTTCTGCTCTGAATAAGATGGGACATTTGAGTTAAAAAAAAAAATGTCACACTTAGATTAACTGTGACTTCGTGGTGAAAATGTTTTTGGCTTCTTGCTGCAAATGCTGGTTTTTTTTCTTGTAAAAGGGGGGGTCTCAGTTTCCGTTTGTATGAAACCACTCACCTCAAAGTACCGTTTCTCACTGGACGGTTTACAAGTTCCTTTAAGTGGTCCCCCTGTGCACACACACACAGACAGAGACCTATTGCCTACTCACACCACTTTACCCTGCTGCTTACCCCACATACAGGCGTAAACACACATTTCATACTTAAATGCTTTGGCTGATCTTCGCTGCTCGGTGAAGGAAACAAAAAGTCACAGCTTGTGACCACACAGAGACAAGTGACAAGTAAACACTCTCCCATCTTGTTTGTGGCTATGAGATGAAGTTCTTTTTTTTTTTTTTTTTTTTTTTTTAACATTTTAATGTTGAATAACAGAGCGTGTCTCCTGAGTTTGGATGCGACTTGTCCTGACTTATATTGTTTGAGCTGCTTCTTGATTTACAGTGTTTGACGATCCACTGTTTGCGTTAGTGAATACATGTGCTAGGCTCCACTTGGCACTGGTAGTAAATTATTGCAATGTTTTTCAAAAGGTTCTTTCTTCTTTTTGTTCTTCATCACGGACCAGGGCTTGCTGAGAAAAAATGCATTTGAAATTATTCTACTTCTTCACATAAACAACCCTCTGTTATTATTATGCTACAAAAAAAGAATAGTGTGTCAATCATAATAGAATTGACTTCACCACACTGACTGATGTGGGATGTGGTGGCTTAAGCAGGGTGAAAATTTGAACCACAGACATGTGGCAAAATAATTATGAGAACAGGAGAGGTTTTACCTGAGTTGTTTGTTGGTTCCCAAGACCCTGACTGATACTATCACATGCTCAATTATCCACATAGTTCCAATGCCACACTTCTTCTTGGCTTCTTCTTGAAAGGATGAGGTTCTACCCAGAACCATTATTTCTCAAGAACCATTTTGTGAAGAAATGGTTTGTCAAGGGTTTTTTGTAAGATTAAGGATTCCATTAAGAAGCCTTTTCATCCAAAGAACTCTTTCTGAGGGAGAGAGGATTGTTGAAGGATTGTTGAAATCCATGAAGTCAAGGGTTTGTCAATGGTTCTTTGTACCATAACATACTAAAAGGGTTCTCTCTCTTTAGAAAATATTCTACCAGGAGCCAAAAAGGGTTCTCCTATCGGGACAAGTCAAAAAACCCTATATGGTTCCGGTTAGGATTTGTATTTCTAAGAGTGTACACACCAGTCACTAATGTTTGAATCAAAGCTCAGAGACAAGATTTGAGTGGAGGTCTGGGAGTAAAAAAAAAAAAAAAAAAAAAAAAGTGGGGTTGGGGGGTTATTACCAATGTTACTAATTATGGTCCTGTTCCATTTAGTGCGGCAGAATCTTTCCAGTGAACCAACATGCACAATACCAGCATCCTGATTCTGTTCGACCTGAGTGGAACAGACGTGAGCGTGATCACTGAGAACGTCTCTGTTTTTTTGTGGTTGAGCCTCCAGTCTTCAGCGTGACAGAGCTTCGTCAACCTTTCGCCAGCGAGGAAACAAACACTCGTCCGTCTCCGCTCGCTGCAAAACAAGCACATTCATCTGGTTTCTGAGAACAGAGATGACTCACTAGACTTTTTTTTTGTGCCACTTCCCTTGCGAACCGGCACGTTAAAGCAAGACTATATAACTTTTAAATTCACAGTGCGTCTTTCCTCTTGAGCAGTTAAATCCACCAGACCTTAATTCAAAACACACAGGGCTCCTATAGTTTTATATGGTCTGGTATGACCAATAGTTAATGATGGCTTGTTAACTTAGCAAACTTTAAGTAAATATAGCTGCCATTTCTCACTCATTACTCAAATTATGTACTTACTAAATTTTAGCAGATTGTGTTAGGTTGTTCAACTAAAGCCACAAAAGTGTAAGGTGCTAAATAAGTGTGTAGCAGAAATAACCTCAGAATCAGAATCAGTGATGACATTGAATACTCACACCTTTGACTGCTCGTCTGATTCAACCAGTTGTTTATATGCTTTTCTGGGTCAGACAGTGAGCAGGTCCGCCCACAGTTGTCAACGCTGATGTGTTTCTAATTTCAGTCTCAACACATCAGAAAGTTCATATTTCTTTGGTAATGAAGTTACTGACAAACGTGCTCTGAAAAGCATTTTTTTTTTTCCAGAGACTAATTTCAAAATCTACTTTTGGTGAAATTTGATAATATCGTGACGTTTTTCCTGTTTGAAAACACTTCCAAGAAGCACCCAGTAAGTGACATGCTCACAAACTTTTTTTCATGTTAAAGTTATTGAGGAAAAGCACTTGCCAATCATCAAGTCAACACTTGCATAATCATTTTGGTCAGTGCTCACTGATGAGACCCCAGAGAGTGATGGGATGGAGATCAGCAGAGTTCTGAGAAGGTCCGATGCATAAACCGCACCACACTTCCTGTCAGTGTCTCTTTAATGTAGCACGTCTTCTTCACCTTTCTTCTTCTTTGCTGAAGGATCGCTTGCATGTCTTTTAGGTTTTGTCCTACATGCCCAACCACAACTGTGTTATCTCTGGATGCTCTGCGGAGACCTTTGTTCCCAACATGCGACATGCCTCTGCAACTAGGAAGGCTTGTTGCTAAAAACTTATTCTCCTGACCTTGAAGTCCATCACTCCACCTTGCTCTGTGCATTTGCTCAAGGAGACGCCATCCATTACACAAACTGTTTCAAACAATCCCAACACACAGAATAGCATCCATTACCCAGCATTCATAGAGACTTTGACCTGCCTGGTTAACTGATCCAAGTGTGGTGTCTACCCTATAATGGGTTATTTAGCTTGTCCCTATAGGACAACCCATTTTAGTTCCTGGTAGAACCTTTTTTTAAAGGTTCCACTTGGTACAATTTCAATGAGTTCTACCTGGAACCCAAAATAAGGGGTTATATTTAGAGCCATCTGTGAAAGGTTTCACCCAGAACCCCTATGAGTGGTTCTACAGAAAACCCTTCTATGGTGTAATGGTTCCACCCAGACCCTCTCTTGGGGTTCTATCCAGACCTGAGCCAGGGTTTCTACCAAGAGCTCTTTTATACTCTTTTAGAACCCACCCAGAGGGGTCTACTGAGAACCCTTTTTATGATACATAGAACTATAAAGGATTATTTAATTTTTTTTTTACTTTTTGGTTCCCGGTAGAGCATTTTTTCACAAAGGTTCCACTTGGAACCCTTTCAGAGAGTTGTTCCTAGATTCTAACATAAAGGGGTATACCTAGACCCATCTTTAAAAAGCTTCACCCAGAAGCACCTGTAAGAGGTTCTAGAGAGAACCCTTCTATGGTGTAAAGGTTCTGTCCACAACATTGTCTGGCGGTTCTCACCAGAATCTTTACAGAATATGGATAACCCTCTTGTCTTTTCAGGGTTCTATGAAGGTTTCACCCAGAAGGCCCTGTAAGAGGTTCTACAGAGAAGAGAGTTATTTTTGTGAAAAAAATTCTTTAAAAGGCTATTCTGTAAATGGCCTGGCACCCTTTGTCTTGTGTTCTGGTTGTGTTCCTTTTGGTGTCGTATTTTCTTTGTATGGTTCTGTATGTCCCTTTAATATATCTTCTAATACTGTAAATAAAGTAGTAGAAAAAATAATGATGTGATAATAGCTTTCTGAATTGTCTCGATGGACAGCCCTGAACATGCTTTCAATAAACTGAATGAATGAATGTTCAGAGCTGGACATGCCAGATAATACAGATATCTGCTGTTTCGAAGCAGGCCAGAGTGCAGAGAGGAGGAGGACGAGACACGGCAGCGGCCACAAGAGGTCTCTGCAGCTCAGAACTGCAGCTCTGTCTGTGTGGCAGGATGTGAATCCAGGTCTACGGAACACGAAAGAGGTTGCCACAGTCTGACACGCAGAATCTTAAAAAAACAGATATGGGCCAACTCAACACGTGTCCTCGCCCTGCCAGGCAGCCGCAAAGTTTATAGGACAAACAAATTAGACACACACACACACAAGCCAGCCCACACAATACACACGTGGTGGTGTGTGGGTAACGACATGAGCTCTTTGAATAGTACCACTTCACACATGTAGACAGTGATTACCTGTAGAGTCACTCTAATTTTAAGGATGATCATCATGTCTGATAATCTTGAGGTTGACTGTTATCATTCAAATGTGTTTGTGCCCACTTTACATGTTGCCCAACAGACCACACTCTTAGAAATAAAGGTGCTAACTAGACCCATAAAGGTTTCTTCAGTTTGACCCCATAGGAGACCCCTTTTGTTTTTGTTTTTTAACTTTCCACTTGGAACGTTTTTAGATAAATCTACCTAAACGTATTAGTTATATCTGTAAGGTTTCACCCAGACCTTCCTATGAGAGGTTCTACAGAGAACCTTTCTGTGGTCTATTGGTTCCATCCATTACCCTCTCTGGGTGAACCATCCAGAGCCTTTCCAGCTTCTGAGGGTAGCAACAAGAACCCATCTAGGGGGTTTTACCAAGAACTTTTTTTCATATTCCGGTGGTTTTATCAAGAACACACCAAGGGGGTTCTATTGAGAACCTCCTTATATTCACAGGGTCTTATCAAGAACACACCAACAGGGTTTATCGAGAACCTTTCATACACCAGGGGTTTTATTTGGAATCCACCAAGGGGGTTCTTCTGATAACCATTTTCTATTAAATGGGTTTTATCCAGAACCCACCCAGGGGATTTTACTGAGAACCTTTTTTATATTTCAAAGATTTTATCAAGGACCTGCTGAAAGGGTTCTACCAAGAACTTTTTAATAATTCGAAGGGTTTTTATCAAGAACATGGAAAGGGGGTCCTATCCAGAACCCTTTTCTTTTCCAAGGGTGTTATCAAGAACACACCAATGGGGTTCTGCAAAGAACCTTTGTACATTCCACTGGTTTTATTTGGAACCCACCAAACAGGTTCTAGTGGGGTTCTCAAGAGGGTTCTACCAAGAAAATCTTTATGACATAGTACAAAAAACCCTTGATGAAAGAGTTCTGCTATAGGATTTCAACAATCCTTGAAGGATTAAAATGGTTCTTTAAATGCAAATGGTTCTGGGTAGAACCTCAGCCCTTCAAGAAGAACCCTTTTGGAACCCTTACTTCTAAGAGTGCTGACCTGAGTACTACTGGATTTCAGGATGACCAAACTGTCCAGTTCAATGAATTTGTTGCAGATAGTTCAAACTTCAAACCCTTAATCCCGCAGTAAAAATGATTTAACCATGTCTTTACTGAACCTCTGGTCTTTGACATGCGAAAGCCTCCACATGCAGTCACTGCGCAGTAAACCACTCCCGCTCCTGGACTGGGCGTGCGTCAGGAGCGCAGGTGTGATTCTGTCCATTCCCAGCAGACTTGTCTCCCCAAGTGGCTCGCGCTGGAAATTAAGACGGGGAAAAAGTTCAGGAAGTTCGGGAAGAAGTGAATTTACCTGCGCCCAGGTGACCGTCCAGGAAACAGAGGAGGAAACAGAGGAGCAGAGAAAAAGAAACAACCTGGAAAAGTTACGGATGCAGACGTGCCCTTAACACTTAAACAGCAGAGCGATTCATCAACTCTCAACAGCTGTAAAACCACCTAAAGACTAAGAGAGGAAACATCTGCAGTCATGAAGAAGTCTTCATATACAGGTGAGTGTGTTTTCTTAGAAGAGATCTTCAGATTGTTGCTGTAGTTTGATTAGAGGAAAGGTTCCAACATGTGAAGTAGCCTGCTGTGTGGGCGTATAGAGCAGGGAGGACTGGCATAAATGCAGATTAATGTTTAACAGCGTTAACTGTGAATACGCGCTGTATCACTGCTCCTGCACAGATGTGATTATTCCAGACTTTCTTCTTTTGGATGCCTCCTTTGCAAAATAAGAGCCCACACACGGATCCGTGGGTGTGGTTGTAAAACATTTCCCTCTGGTTTTAAGTCCAAAGGCCAGATGATGTGTGACTGTGGCCTCACGCACACACGACATCATGGCACAGAGGTGGCACACAGAGCCGAGCTCAGTATCCTCAGGTTCTTTAATGCTCTGAAGAACAGAACAGAGAGGGAAGTTGAACGTACCACAAAAGAGAAGGATTCATTTATGGTTGGTTTAAGTACACTGTTTACTCCGATCATGAGACAGTTACCTCGTTATCTGTTTTGATTGACAGTTTTATGGACCAGTTCCTGCACTCCTCCCCACAAGCGCCCTGAAAGATGACTTGATTTATACATCTGAATCAAATCGACTGTACACAAGCCAATTGGTTCAAGTTTATTCTGGGACTGGCTGGATGTGATTCAGGTTATTGCGAAAGAGTTTTTGCTATGAAACACACAGATTATCTGGGTATTTGACAGCTTGCATCAAAGATCCTTGGAAGACTGCATTGTGATTATCCTGATCAGGGTTCAACATTTTTTTACTTGCCTATGAACAGGTGCAGGAATACCCAAAGTCAGTTTTTACTTGCCCCCTATACAAAATGTGTTATTTATTAGCAGTTTTCAAATAATGCATTCTTAATCATACTTGACATCTTTTGAAAGAAGAGTTTGAAAATGTAAATGACATTTGTAGGGCTGCAACTAGCAATTTTTTTCACAGTCGACTAATCGGTCGATTATTTTCTCAATTAATCCATCCATAAAGCAGGAATTATTCACATTTAAGAGGCTGGAATCGGAGATTATTTAATAATAAGTATGGGAACTACTGGATATCTTTGTAGAACTTTTTAATAACAAATTTATTAATTCATTTGTGCTACAACATTTTTCCTGTGAGTATAAAACTTAATTTTCATAAAAACATCAGACTTAGGAATCTAGACAGCAGATAAGGGAAATCCTTCAGTATCGGTACCCAATACCAATATTGGATCAAACTGGTTCCAACTGTAGAAAGGATTTCTGCCTCAAGGCTTGAATCAAAGCTGGTTGTTTGAAGGAAAGTCTCACTAACCAAAAGGGCTGCCTTGTTGTCACATGCATCATGTCCTGACTGATATTAGTTACATCCCTCTAGGTTCTTCCTCCCTCCTTCCTTTGTCTCTCTTCTCCTCTGAAGCCCCCTTTCTCTTCCCCCTCTTCCCCCTTCTCTCTCCCCAGGACTGCTTATTGTCACTTCCATCTTCTTCTGCCCCTCCTTGCCCCGTTTCACCCCCCTCTTCCTCCCTCCCTCTAAGCTCCGGCTCAGTCCAGTGTACACAACCATATCCCACGGAATGCCGGCTTTCCCGGCTCCTCTTCCCTGAGTCTTTGTGCGATGGAGCGTCCAACGGTTTTCCATCAGAGCCAAACACATGTTGGGTCATGCCGCCTCTCCTCTTCCACTGTGTGTGTGTGTTCTGCCTCTGCCCTGCCGTGCGATGTGTGTGGAGCTGTCACATTCCTTGTCAGAGCTTCACTCGGGGAAATAGTCTAATAACAAAGTGTGTGTGTAGTCTGATGTGTGTCTCTAACGTGTAGGGGTGTTTAGACAAGCATCAGAGATGTGGAGGGGTGACTTTGAGAGAGAAAGGTCCACCTATGTTTTGTACGCAAATACCATTGTGCACACACACAAACACACACACACACACACACACACACACAGACACACACACACACACACACACACACACACACACCTGAAGTTTGAGTTTTAGTTTGGCTTCACACGATTAAACTTTCAAGGATCTAGTTTGCAAACTGCAGGAAACAATTTCCATACAAGTATAGTATAAAATTGTAGCTTGATATGTGATTATATTTTATATAACAGGTCTGATTCTCATCCAGAGTTAATATATAGCATAACTATAATTAAGCTAGCAATAACGGTAGTCACCTGCTAACTGCAACATAAACAAACTTTGCCTCGCTCATGTTTGTTTGTTGCATCTATGATGACCATGAAGATAATCTTCTTCTGAAAACAACCACAATTCTATGTTTGTAATGTGGTGTGTTTGACGTCACCGTCTGACCCATTATCAGCGTTTTGATTGGCTGTTGCACGAAACTAGTTTCACAAAGTGAAACAAACATGTTTCAAGCTCTGTTTACACAGTGTAGCTCATTTGCAACTTAGCTTTACCTTAAGCTGGGTTTTACACAGTGAAACGTTCACAGGACTTTAGTTGGTTTATATTAAGGTGGCACTAAGTTGCAATTGAAGCCCTCTGCAGCACCTTGAAACTTGTCTGAAACTCAGCAGCAACAGTTGCAAAACTCTCAACTTTGTGAAACTAGTTTCATAGTTTCATAGCCAATCGACATGCTGATAACGTCAGATGATTGCATCAAACATTCCACATTCCAAACACCCCCAACTGATCTGAAGACTGATTTCAACTCGACACTGTCTCAATATTACTACTATGAACAGTTCAGAAGGATGGTAACACTGTCAATAAACAAATGTGAGCTCATCAAAGTTTGTTTACATTACAGTTTGTTTACAATTAGTTAGAAGTGTGCCATTTTGATGAGAATCAGCACTGGTATAAAATACAATCATAAATCAATCATCCAAATTGATATTATTCAGTGAGAAAACCAAACGAAATAAGATACAAAGATGCAAATGTTACAATGTTACATGAAAACAATTATTGCTAAAAAGAATTACCAATCCAGCCATCTTATTTTTAGTAACATTAAATAAATTATATCGCATGAGAGTTTTATCTTTGAACTGCTTCATGTAATTGTCAAATTACATGGGATTTGTGTTTCATGCAGTTTGCAACCTGAAACTAGTTGCATAAACCTTTCACCGTGTAAAGCCAACCTCAGACCTTGTGTATAGAAATGTGTGTATATGTTGTATTTTTTTTGGAGGGGGGGTGTTTATATGAATACATTAGTGTGTGTGTGTGCCTGTGTTCACTCATACGGCTGAACCCTGCTCGTGGAGCCAATCCCTGACTTGCACACCACTCCCTCAAGTTGTCTGGATCAATGAGTAACCTGCAAGAATAACAGCTCTCTCTCTCCCCCCACACACACAGAGTCATTATTTTCCAAGTAGCCTACACTCCTCCTGGTATGTGCTTTTATGTCCCACTCAAAACACACTCATACACACCTAATTCTACTTGTACCTCTGTGACAAATGCCTCACTTACTGCACTGTGCATTACGGCTTTTAGCCTGTTTATACTGGAGAGTCAGCAAGGACGCTTTGATACGGAGCCTAAAGCTATTGTTGGATGGTAACTTGAAAGTCAAGCTATAAACTGTGTTGAGACATATTTGCCCTGTCATCTAGCAGAGCATGCCGAGGATGGTCTAACCCTCAATTTGGCTTCCTAGAAGGCTGTGAATAATGGGCTAATAATGTATTGGAACACGTGGACATGCACGTACAGTAGCCTAGTCAGTATGCTCTACAATGCTGGACAATGTGGCTTTCAAATAGTTTGATTTAAAGGTGTTATTGCTAGAAATCCAAATATTAATATGAAACAATAGTGTGAATACAGGTGTTAACAGTGATTAAGGTCCTGTTCTATTAAGTGTAGCAGGGCCTTTCCAGTAAGCCATAACGGATGTGGGTAGGGCATGAAAGAGTATGACTCAAGGGACTGTTTTCCAGCATTAATTTAGTCCTGCAGAAGACATTATCACACATTAATTGCCTTCTGGTCATCTATAAAACCTGTATCAGGAGGCAAAACAACACAAAACAGCTTGGTAATGTAATAGTATTCAACAGTTAACATTGTGCACCAGAGGTTACAAATAAATGGCTCAATTTCCAAAGAAAACAATAAAATAATGCAGAAACATTTTTCCATACAAGTTACCCTCAGCACTGTGAAGGGCTGACTGGAGGGGCTACGGAAGCCCAGGAGGGACAGAGGGGGAGGGGGGGGGGGGGGGGGGGGATACTAATAACAGTAAATAAAAATTATTCAGAAGAGCTCGTATTTTCTTCAGTCATTGTTGAGAAACAAGCCAACAAAACTTGCTAGCTATTATTAGCTATTGTGTTTAGGGGATTGTTTTGCCTCTACCTAAACTCCACCCACAAAAAAAGCATCATAATGTTTACTAAAAAGATAGGGGTCTATTGACAGGTGTAGGAACAGTAACTAAGGGGGCGTGGCTTTGTGAACACTGGCCATTTGTCTCAGACTTATTTCTGCAGAGGTAGCTTTGTTATTACTCACAAACCTCTCTGGTTATCTACGAGGCTTAAACGCATTTAACTTATCAGTTACTTCACCACTTTGTACTACACTTTACTCGATAGTGTTTGAAACACAGTGTCATAGATATACTCTGGAATGTGGAGTTCCCCTGATTGCAGGAGACCTACAGTCTATGTCTTGTCTCTGCTGTGTATGGTCCTCCCCTCTCAGCCGCGTGGAGCCTGCTCTGAAGTGTCCACTCTGCTCTGTGTTTATTATCTACAGCCAAGAATGCAGCTCTGTGATGCTGGCTGCTGCTGCTGGCTGCTGCTGGGGGTGTGAACTGATACAACAGACTGCCTGTACTGTAGGCCTGAGGCCAGGAGAGATCCTGTAAAAAGATAATAGCAGGCTCAGAGTGGTTCTGATGTGTGGTGGAACATGTGCACTGACATCTAAATGTGGGTATTAGAATAATAAAGTGCATGCACTGTCAGGCACCATTTAAATTACAAACCGGACTGCAAAAAAGTTGTAATGTTGTGTAAATGATTTGCAAATATAGAGATATTTAATGTTGAAACTAATCATATTAATTGTTTTCAATTAAGGCAGGCCAGTCAAGTATCTGAACTCTTTTACTTTGAAGCCAGACTGTTGTAACACATGCAGAATGTCTTGGCATTGTCCTGCTGAGATAAGCAGGGACGTCTCTGAAAAAGATGTCATCTGGATGCCGGCATTAGCATTAATGGGGCCTTCACAGATGTGACTGTAAGCCATGATGCCATGGGCACTAACATGCCCCCATACCATCACAGATGATGGCTTTTGAACTTTGGGACTGGTAACAATCTGGATGGTCCTTTCCTGATTGTCCATGACTTTCATAAACCATCTGAAATGTGGAACTAGAGACGTCTGCAGGATTTCTAGATGTTGTTGATATATGGCTTTGCATGGTAGAGTCTTAACTGGCATTTGCAGATGCAGCAACAAACTGGTTTTACCATCAACGGTAAACAACAGTGTTCCACGAGTCCACGTAGTAATATCCTGCACACAGTCTTAATGCAGTGCCTCATGAGGGATTGTAGGTCAGGGGCATTCAGTATGTGGGTTTTGGCCAGATACTATAACCTGTTTTTGATTTGTAAATCATTGCATTCTGTTTTTACATTTACATTTTACAAAACTTTTGGAATCAGGGTTTGTAGCTGTATTTACTGAAATACTTCAAACTTACCATAACTTCAAGTTCATTGCACCAGCACCTGATTAACTTACAGACTTGACAGGAAAGATTTTCTCCCTATCTAACAGAGACAGAGCACATTCAAAGAAACAATAGGAACTCCACTGCTTGGCAGAATCAACCATGTCCTGTTGTGACATGAATACATTTTTTATTGCAACTAGCATTCACTTTTAAGTGTTAGTGATTCATATCTGTTCAGAGAGCGTATTGGAGCGGAGATAGTGCTCCTGAATTAGCAAGATAATGCATGTTAGCTGCATGTGAGTCATACTGTTGGCAGCGCACAAAGTCTTGATCTAATTTTTAGCACAGATGTGTTCAAGACAGCCACTTTTTTATTATAACATTAAGAAAAAACAAAAGAGAAAGAACACAATTAAACCCAACAAGTCACTCTAAGTAACGTTATGCCGAAGTTACAGTTGCTGTCTGCTGCTTTGCAGAGACAAACTGTAGAGGTGATGATGGATGAATAAATGCATGAATGGATGAATGAATGAATGATGATCTTTCCTGGTAATTTGATCAAATTGTTGTAAATATCACTGTTTCTCTTCTCTCACTAGGCAATGTTGAGTTTGCCTATACAGCTTTTCCTCTCTGGTGGACGCAGGGTGTGAATTGTTTGACATGCTTAAAATTGATGTTCTTAGCTACACTATAAGGGTTCAAAAACGGTTATTTCTGAAGGCTGAGGTTCTGCCAAGAACCATTTGCATCTGAAGAACCCTTTTTTGAAGAAAGGGTCCTTTGAACCTCTAAAGGTTCCATTAAGAACCCTTTTCATCCAAATAAAAGAAAATGATTTCTACACAGTCATTTTGTTAGCATTTCAGCCCTGTTTTCCCCTTTGTGCTTTTTCTCTTTATCACAAAAGAAACTGGATATATATAATAAAGTAAAATATAAGTTTTCATGCATATATACTAAACAGTGCACATACAAGTGTGTGTTTGTGGACAGACCACCATGCAAACATGGAAATCCTTGTGAACACACAGATGCTAAAACCCACATTTCTGAACTTGCACATAGATGCAAACAGTCACCTGTGACATACAGTAACTACATGTTTCCTGAGGGAGTTTCAACCCATAAAGCTCTATTGACTCTTTAACTGACTCAAGGTTTTAACAACCTCACAAGAAGGAAGGCTGATCCTTATCTACCACACCAGTATTGTTTTATAGACTGCTGTGGTATCCTGTCTAACCCTGGCTTAAAACACTTTTATATATATATGGGCTTGTGTTAGCATTGTGGAGAGTACAGAGAGGTGACTGTGTGTTTGGCAAAGCTGTGCTGGTTTTCAATGAGAGTGGTGAGTGAGCAATGGGTTTGCGCTGAAAGCGCAGAGGTAGGAAAAGGTGTTGCCGGTTCATACCTTTGGCGCCAGAACAACAGCTATTCATTTGGGAGGAGTGCAGTTCAGGGTCATGGCCAGTGTCTTTTCTTGATGTGTGACTACATGTGTGTATGACTCTGCCTGTGTGTGTGTTTGCTGTAGTCCGTCTTCATTAAGAATCCATCCAGGTAAAGGCCTTATCCGGGCTGTGAAAACAATCTTGAAAAATGGCTGTCCAGTCGTTGAGTTTGTCTTGCTTTCTTTCTTTTTTTTTTCTCTCATTCCCTTTCTCTCCACCCGTACATCCGCTCCTCGCTCTTTCACAGGCAGAGTTGTGAAACGCTGTATTTGCAGCCTACTCCTCACATGTGTAATGAGGGCCATAAAAACACAATGGAAGAGGTGGAAGAGCAGAGACACAAAGGAGGGAGGGATGTAAACTTTTTACATTTTGAGTCTGACAAAGTGATTGTGAAAAAATTGCGATACATGAATAATTATCCAAAGTTAGAGCATCTTTAGTCTCCATCATGATGCATTTCAGAGTCAAACTAAATATGTGGGTGCATTCTTAGAAATAAGGGTTCCTCCTGAAGGGCTCAGGTTCTCTACAGAAAGATTTACTCCTGAAGAGGGCAAAAAATATGGAGAGAAACTAAGTTGAATGAGCCTGATTTATTTAGGGAAAATAGAGTTTGCTGATGTTATCATGCTTTTATCATTTTTTATTAGATGCTTCCCCAATTTTTGTTAATGATTAATAGAAATTGTGGGATGGGGTATGAACTCTTTTTTTGCTTCTGAAAGGGGGCATGTCTGGAAAAGTTTGAGAACCACTGGTTTAAATTAACAATGTTTACACAGTTTAAAAAAAAAAAAATCCCCCAGGTGATGTGGCATTAGACTGTTTAGTGATGATAGCTTTATAACTGTGGGCAGAATGGAATGACAGCAATTATTATCAATTAGATGCTTTTCTTTTTTTTGTTAAAAATACCTCTTCCATAACTCCAACAATGTCAGCCACACAATTGATTCATGTTTTAATCAAAACACCCCCTAGCCTCAAAGGAAAATGTGGAAGTAAAAGAAGACAGGGTAAAACGGAGGGAAAGAAAGAAGGTTAGGATCTTCCTCCTCCTCCTCTGCCCTCCTGCTCACATAAGATACAGCAACACCTCCTTTTGCAAACACGAAAAATCTCAGATAGCTACACAGCATGCATCATAGTGTGTGTTTGGTACACCCTTGCAAGTCTGTGTGTGTGTGTGTGTGTGTGTGTGTGTGATTGCTCTTCTGTTTCAAGCATGTTAAAGTGCTGCACCCTCTGCCCTGTGTTTACTCTCTCTAGTCATCTGAGACAAATAACTAATCAGTCGACATGTTTGTCCAGGCATAGCCATGCACTTGACCGGTCATGTTACATGCACACACACACGCGCGCGCACACACACACACACACACACACACACACACACACACACACACACACACACACACACACACACACACAGAGCTTCAAGCAGTGCAATTGACATCAATCAGCGAGGCCTATAGTAAAGACACATACAGCCATACATTTACTCCCTGCTCAAATAGTGCAAGCATTATACGACATAACTCCAAACAAAGTGCAACGGAAACTCTTTCAACCGTTCTAGTCTCATATATGTGGCTTTAAGAAATCCAGTTGGGGAAAAGTATTGAAAAATGCTGAAATCTGCGATACTACAATTTCCCATTGCAGCTATATTAAAAAACAAAAACAAAAATTAATTTATGAATGTCTTCTTGTCTGATGACCACACAAAGGGTTCAGTGGCGTCCACAATCAAACTGGAACTGTGCTTCACATGAGACGTGGAGTGTTAATCAATGCCAGCGTTAATATGGATTAATGCCAATTTATGCTGTCTTGTATTTAAATAGCCTATACTAATATTTTGATGTTGATTTAAACCCACAATATGTATTTATTGTGCCACTAGGAGTCTCTCATAATAATAAAGACGTAGTTTGATGATGTCATGAAGTAGCGTGGGACCATGGCGGTTGTTAACTTCACTTTTAAACCACCACTATAGCTGATGAAAATCTACCTAACATGACTCAGGCAGAAATGATGTTCATGGATGAAGTAATATAAAGGTTTTGTTTATATTTATTTGTGCTTGGTTACATTTGCCGACTTCCATCCTCACTCTCTGACGTATCTGACGTATCCTGTGTTTTCCCAGAAGTTTATAGCAACTAGCGGCTAGCAAAGGAATGCACTCTTACCTTGAATAAATCCATCCCATATTGTTGCACCTAAAATTCCTTATTTCACAGCAGCTTTTCTAAAAAGTTGAGAAATGTTAATTTCAAGGACAAACCTTGTATTCTTTTCAGTACCTGTGACAAAATAAAAAATAAAAATAATATAATGATAAACAGTAAAATATTGGGTCAGTTCACTGAGACACTGACACATACATGGATGACATTTCTAATAAATAAATGATATTGAAATAAAGATAAATGAGGAGAAATTATGGATGTCTCTTTGTGTTGTTAACATTTTGGATAAAGTAATCACACAATGTACCAAAATATAAAACATGTCTAGTTTTTTTTAGACGTTTTAATGCAGAAATGTCACATATTATAGCTTTAAATTGTTATTTTAGGAAGTAAAAAAGTAGTGCCAGGTTGGTTAAGAAACACCTTTGAACCTCCACTCGGATCTCTTTTATGGTATAAACATCTGTCAGATTTTTTGTTGTAGTTTGTTTGAGGTTCACCACTTTGTTCTCTCAAAACGCCTGAACTAAAAAAGGCATTTTTGTAAGGATCATATTTAAGTGGTTTTCAAAACTTTCCTTTTATACGATTCTTTAAGGCTTTTTTTGCTCTCATTCAGAACACGCTGAGGACACAAAATCTGCTGAGTCTGTTTATGTTGCAATTTGTGTGAGGTTGACCCACACTTTTGGGTAAAATGCCTGGACTAAAAGTGGGTTTTTTCCATGAGCATAAACACTGGTTTCATTCTTTTCACGTGTCGTGTGTGTAATGACCTCTGTTGTACAGAGCAGTGTCATAAGACAAATATGACCTCAGAAGATGACAGAAGATTACAAATCCCCCTGAAGTGGATCATTGTGTCAGGAGATTTTTAAGAAACTCGTTCGAGCTGCAATATGTGCTCTGTGTGTGTGTGTGTGTGTGTGTGTGTGTGTGTGTGTGTGTTCTTGTGGCCCCAGACAAGACTGAGCAGGTGAGTACCGCCACAGACTCTGCATGTAGAATCACATACACACACACACATATACACACACACCTTTGTGCCAGTTTAACTTTGCAGGTGTCACTCCCTCAGTTTGTATTTAAACTGGCTGTGATTGGCTAATGCATATTTGCTTTATGTCTGTCAGCACTTTGCCCTCACTTTAAACCCCACAGCTACTGGCGGCTATGTTGAATTAAATAATTTCAATGCCAACTATTAGCATATCAACACAACTTTGTGGTGTTGTTACGGCTTCTGTGGCACATTACTCTGTGGCAGTATTAAACTTTGGATGGTCTGTTTGAAGCACATTGTGTTTTGTTGTAAGGGTGTGTGTGTGTGTGTGTGTGTGTGTGTGTGTGTTCACCTCACCTCTCTCAAACTGTATTCCCAGCTCAAAGAGTAAATAGGCACAGGCATGCTTTTTTGGCTGCAAGGCTTGAAAGACTTGGCTGGGTTTTATTTGTTCAGTCATTTTTCCATACACTAAAACACACGTAGATGTGTACACACTCACATATTAGACTGATGCTGTTATCACTTGGCTCATGGCAGATTACTGATTTACACTTGAAGCAGGATAAAAGAGTCGACTCTTTGACTATAGCAACTTTTGACAGCCTGAACGCCCAGTTAGTGATTTAAAAAGCCTGAAAAAATGAGTCAGTACTTCCTCTTTGAATCAACAATGAAGCCAGAAGCAGCTCTGTTACTGGCATTTAAATCAACATTAGATTTACTTTTACTGTAAAACTCTACTGTAGAGAAGAGCAACATTTCCTCCACTGAGCAGACTGACACAGGTTTCTTTAGTTAAATCTGTGCTGCATAGATAGTTGAAAATCAATTTTAATCTGTTTTGTTGGAGGTCAGATATTCACATCATGTTCTCTAACTGCTGGGAGTTCTACGTAGAACACTTTTATATTGTGATACAAAGAACCCTTGACGAAAGATTTCTTCCATGACTTCATCCGCCCTCTCTAGGGTTCTGTCCACAATCTTTCCAGTTTCTAAGGGTGCTAACAAAAATCCACCCAGGGGGTTCTACCAACAGTGCTTCTACATTCCAAGGATTTTATCAAGAACCCAGGATTCTATATTATGGTACAAAGAACCCTTAACGAAACTCTTTCTTCCCTTAATCTTACAAAGAACTCTTCTTCTTTTCTTCATAAAAGGGTTATTTAGAAGCAAACGGCTCTCGATAGAACTTCAGCTCTAATTTCTAAGAGTGTACATACATGTTTTCTGTTTCAATACTTTGACAAGGTGCTTTGTTTAGTTATCTGCTGTTGACAGTAGAGGCACACTGATACATCAGTTTGGATTTTATATAATCCAGTATTGGTCGGACTCTACAGGTTACAGGTTATTCTGACCTGGACACAGACACACTGACCGGCTCGTTTTACTGCAATGCTCTTATCTCCACCTGACATAAATTCAAAATAATTTACGCTTTTTAAAGGATCCAGCCTCCTCTGCCAATTTTATTCACAATCCTCCCTCCTGTAAATGGTGCAAGGAAGAGAATAATACTGTGATCACAATACCACGAGTCCGCTGTCTAACCTGGAATGACGGCGCTAGGATTGTTGTAGGTATCAGGGTAACCGCAAGGTGTCACAGCAAATGAAAATGACCGAATACATAGGTCATTTTCATTGTTGTTTTTTAGTCTAGGTAATATGGATTTTTTTTGTTTGCTATGTGTTTATTGGCCATTTGCTTAGGTAGAGCAGGACTGTAAAATTAGGTGAGGGCAGCAAAGGACACTAGCAATGGTAGATAGCAAAGTGCTGTCCAAAGTTAAAATATTTTAACTTTTTGCCTCCTTCCACCATGGAATTTACAACTGGATTATTTCTAGAATACTTACATAAAATGATAGAAATTATTTTATTCAAAATGTTTTCTTCCTTCCTTTGTAAACAATATGCACCCATCCTGCCATTTTGTCACCCTGTTTGTTTTTTCCTGTGTTGTCCAGAAGGTGTTGTTCATCTGCAGTCTGTAGCATTGCAGAGACAGTCTGACACAGACGGCTCCCAATTTTGTTATCTAAAAGATGTGGGCGGAGGGGATTTTTGAAGGTATTTAACCATCTGTTTTGATGAAGCTTACTGGCAGCTTCACTTCACACCTTCTATTTCTCACATTGAAGATGCAGCGTGGTAAAATCTTGGCTTGTTTCATTTAGTTTCATCTGCTACACAAATTGTTTGTTTGGTAGTGTCAGAAACAGCGGGATACTGATCTCTGTTTGTCTGTGAAGCAGACAAAAGCCCTTCTTAAACAGAGATCCGGCAATACTGCCATAAAGAAGGCCTGTAATTACCCCAGCTTTGCATTTTTACATGGAGATAGTATGCCGGAGCAAAAGCAAAGGAGGGTTAATGTGTAACAAAACTGCGTTGGTGTGTAGTTTAACAACTGTGTCACTACCTCTGCTACCTTCTCAAAGCTAAAGCAACAATGACGCTCCATTCCATGTTTTTACGTTTTATACAGAACAGTGAGGCAGAATAATGGCGCAACATCCCGCCTTTAACAGGCTACAGAGAGAAGGCGCATGCCTAATCACCGAAGAAGTGCACATCACCATCACTTGACAGTAGTTTCTTTTATTTACTCGCCTCTCTTAAAGAGTGGCCGACTTCTCTGACTTGGTTTCTCTCACCCTCTCTCCCTCACACACAAACACACATTACAAAAGCTTTAGTCACATCTTCCAGTCATACAGTGGCACATTCACTCCCTTTTCCTCGGACCAGCTGTCTTTGTGTTGAAACCAGTAACAACACAGGCAGAAAACCACCATGTTTGCCGGGGCATTATTGGCAGAAAATGAATGTCACGTTGCGCACTTATTTGTGGTAGGAAGTATTTCTAAGAACTTAAAAACAGGACGGTACGACTGACTCACCCGGCACCGGATGAACTTACCTCATCTGGTGACTGGGCTGTTGGAAGTGGAAAGAAGAAAAGAACTAGTGTGTGGTTGATCTCAAAGAGCTACAGCATCTTGTTATCATGCCACCACCTGGTCTAATAAGGCACAGCTGTGCTTTGAGCTAATTGCTAACGTCAGCATGATAACATGTTCACAGTGACAACACTAACATGTTAATCTTGTGCAGGTATAATGTTAATTATGTTTACTGTCTTAATTTACCTTGTTAGCATGCTAGCATTTGCTAGTTAGTGGGGCTGTGACGTATGGATTTTGTCTTACTGTGGTGAAAAAGCAACGTGTTCATGCAGGAGACTTTGTAAAATATATCCATAATGATAAATAATTCAAAATAGTTATTGTTGTTATTGTTGCTGGCAATGTCATGATGCCTTCGGTTGAGTCTGTTGACCAATCAGAGACTGTAGTCCTGACTGGTCATATGGTATGTGTGCCAGCTTTAACCTCAAATGCATTGTGCAGTGGAATAACATGAGATTGACCCTACAAAATAAAATTTGTGGTGATGATCTCAACCCTGTGTTAGGCATTATATGACGGGAATATTGCAGTCATGCGGTCATCATCCCAGAAATACGCACTGGCACTAAACAAAAAGTACAACTGAGGCTGATGGGAATGTCATAAGTTTTGAGGGTATTTGATCACAAACCAAAGTATTGGACAAATTTAATGTGTACCTGGTGAAAAGGTTGCCACAATTACTCTCAAAGCAGGACATGAATGTATGTCCAGTATTTCATGGCATAATAGTTGCTGAGACATTTCTCTCAAAACCATAAATGTGAACCTTATGCTGGCGAGAGGAAAAGTCAGGGGATCACCAAAGTCATTAGGATACATTGTCTGTGGACCACGAATGTCTGTACATAATTTCATGGCAATCCTTCCAATTATTCAGTAGATATTTTAGTCTGGACCAAAGCAATGGAAAGACCACTGACTCACCATCTGACCATCAGACACAATGACATTGTCATCTGTAGATCTCCACGCTGCCTTTGTGGCTTTAAATACACCAAGAACATACAAACAAAAACCATTTAGACGTTGTGATTCTTTTACTCTTTGTATGAATATAGCCTTGAAATATTAAACCACACAGTCATATGTACCATTTAGTTAGATACTTTACAGAAAACAGACTTCCCTACTTTCCTAATGGTGTTGAAGCACCCATCTGAGCAGACAGCAACACTTGTATCTCTGTTTGGCCCATTTCCCGCTCATGCAATGGCTGGTGATTCAGCAGAACTTAACACACACGCCCACACACACACACACACACACCAGAGGCAATCAATGAGAGATTACCCGGAGCATTCCACTAGTGTCAGGATCCAGACCACCAGCCAAGAGGAAGTGGCATTCCTCTGATTCCTCAACCAGCGGCGTCATGGAGGACCTGGCTGTTTGCGCTGGGGGCTGTTAGATGAGCATGAATGAGGATGTCGTGTGTACAGGACCAGGTCTACAGTATCAGGCAACTGAGGTCAACACAGTGACATCTGTCTGCTTCTTATCCTCACTTGTTTCCTTCATTACCACTCCTTTGAAAGACAAAATCAATTTTAGAAGATAACCTTGACTTACCTTGACTTATTGACAGCATGTTTCCCTGCAGAGTTCAGGTTGTTCCACACTTTTATTGGCCCTTGCTGTGTATATTATTATATTAACTTACCTGCTGGTATTTATTAATGCCCTGTTTCTTCATTTATTCCTTTGATTTTCCACTTGACACATTAATTTTAACCTGACATTTATTGAAAGACAGTGGTTAGATGATCATTTGTGTTGCTTGGGAACTTTCCACGTGACAACTGTAAATTATTTGGTGTCAAGGAGAATGTTAAGTTCCCACTTGGTGCTTTACTGTCAAAAACCAAACCTGCCACCCAGGCTAGTCCTCTTCAAATACGTCACTGCAGTGAAGCATTTATCAGAAATTGTGTATCAAAGTCATTCATACCCAGTCTTGGAGCTCATTGGCTATCTTCTGATGATGGTTTAGCCTCTTGGGACAACAGCCAGGGGGTATAATAACGATATAACTTTCTCTTCTACGTGCCTGTGATTCTTCCTTCATATGCAGATATCTGCTTTGATGGAGTGGCGTGGTACACCTGTTGGGTGCAGTACAGTTTCTCTTGACTTCACTCACTTGTCCTTTTGTCCTTGTCCCCATTTTCAGCGAGATCAGCCAGTGCTCGGGTGAGGAGAACTGAAAGAGAGGGATCTGGCATCACCAGTCCCAGTAAGTAGACTGCACCACTGTCATTTTTCATCTCTACATACATTTCATTCATACACTCAATATCTAGTATAAACATACATTTCTTGTTTCCACATCTGAAAGACAGTCCACTGACCAATCCATGTCTGTGTATCTGTCAACCGTCCAGATTTGGTTAATGTCAAAGTCTACACTGCCTTTTCCAGCTTCCACTTAATCACTCACTATTCCTGTTAAGTATTACATAAGTCAGTGTCATTGACCTCAGCATGGTAACACTGAGGGCAGAGCAGGTACTGTTTCCTTTCCAGACAACAGCTGATAGCAGGTAAACAGCAGATCACTGACGCAGTGAAAAAATCCAGTTAGTGCAGATAGTAAGCTAGTTAGCCAGACATGTTAATGTTTGCAGCATATGTCAGAGCAGATACAAAGTTTAATTCATTCCTTGCACATCTGTTCGTTATGTTTTTGAAAGACTGCAAAAAAATGTGCCACCCTCCAAACTGAGTATCATCTTAGAGTCCCATGCACACTACCTCAACATGGTTGCTAATCTATGATTGGATAGTTGCTGCAGGAGAGGGGCTTAGCAAAGAGCCAAATAATGATGTTTCTTTGCGACTTCTTTTGCCGCTGTTTGCTTTTTCGCTGTCAGAAATAAAACAAGAGGGAAGTGAAACCAGGTGTCCAAATGAAAACAGATTTCCATTAACCTTCATCATCAGCCAAGCAAAATCTAAAATCACATTTTCTCTATTTTCTGAGGTTTTTCTTCTTTTAATGTGCAATTTCATAATGTGTATAAAAACATGTTTGTGTGTGTGTGTGTGTGTGTGCTGCACGTAGCTAATACACTGAAGCTGTGGCTGTGGCTCACCACTGAGGCATCTTCTGCAGCATCAGCACATAGAGGGGAGGAAGACAAGAGAGGAGGGGGACAGAAGCAAACACACACACACACACACACACACACACACACACACACACACACACACACACACACACACACACTCTCACACACACAGATACATGCTAGGTTTGCACACAAACTCACTGTGTGAGGGGCCGTGTGTCACGCATCAAATTTGCAGCATGCAAATTTTGACTTGAAACATACACACTTTCTGTTCATTTTGATACCTTTAATGCATGAGCATCCAAAGTTCTGTAAGACTCACAAATATATCTGTTTGAGCCTGTTCAGACCTGGTGTTAACATGCATCCACATGTGATCCGATCACAACTGGAGAGGTCGTAGCCCATGAGTTCACATCTGGCATGAAAATATGTCTCCAAATGCGTCTCGAATCACCACCTGTGATCAGATGTTGTTTCCCTGTTGAATGACCATTTCCGTCCATGTGGTTGTGCAATATGAACAACTGACTACTCGTTTAACTCCAGTGTCAGTCCACAATGAGCCTCACGTTTTACCTGCACTGTCAGCAGCTGCTCCGTGGGGCTCAGGGTTTTTTATAACAGAACAATGAGCACAACTCACAATGTTGATGACAAAGAAAGCCATTTATGACTGATTTGTGACATTTATGATTTAGAGTCAGAGAAAGTAAAAGTGTTTCCCAGCAACAAAATGTTTTGTACAAGGAAAGAAACAACTTAATTACATTAATACCAAAATTCCAAGAAGGCACGACTAATTAAGAATTCACTGTAGCTGTTTCACTTCCTCTTTCTGTATGAAAAAAAAACAAGTTTGCAAAATGTGTTGTTGTTTTTAACGGATGACTCAACAGTAAAGTATCTTTTTACTCAAAGAAACTTTGCCAAAATTATTAGAAGGCACAAATAATTAAGAATTTGTAGTAGAGAGTATTTAAAAAAGTTTATGAAGTTTCTCCTCTCTCAACATCTCTCAAAATAACATAATTTATAAAGGGGGTGTGGAGATATTGCAGTTATTAGTGTGTTCACAAATACCTGCTGCAGGTAAGAGAGTCTAAACACATAATTTGCATTACAGTGAACCAAATGATGCACTTACAGGAAGTCAGTTGAGCAGGCGGTCCTTCAGTGACGCCCAGGACACACTGTGTTCACACTGCTGAAAGAACGCATGTTAATACCAGGTCTACACAGGGCCTGTTAGTGAACTGACCCCAGGATGTGTATTCATCTGACAGACAGCTGACAGGCGATGAGACAACAAACACATTCTGACAGTGCTGGGTGGTTGTGTGTGTTTCTGCATCCACACAGATGTGTATCTGGAGAGTGTACTTGGTTGTGTGTTTGTGGCCGTTTATATGTCTGTGGAAGGTCATTAAATACAAACAAAATGTGCAAGCACAAAAAATGAGAAGTGTGTGGAGCACATGAGCACAGCAACATGAGCATTAATGTAATAATGTAATGAGTACACAAGAGGAATTGTTTGCAAAATAAATTCTTCCGTGTCCTTTTCAGACACACACTTTCTCCCATTCATGCTCAGAATTTTCCTAAACAACAGAGGAAATGACACAAAATCAAAAATAAGCTCCACATTCAGTCATTGTAGTTTTATTCTGGGTTTTATTCCGAGCATATTGAGTTCTTGAACTGCTGTGCCCTACTATCCGTGATACACAAACACACAAAAAAAGGCCAACAGACAGAAACACACACACATTTCACAGATGCAGATATGCCTGAGCAGATACACACACGTGCAGGTTGTAGGGAATTGCTTAAGGCTGAGGATAAGGCCTTGCTTGTCAGCAGACCTCCCTGACGTTGATGCTGTCGCCACAGGGCAAGTTTGTGTGTGTGTGTGTGTGTGTGTGTGTGTGTGTGTGTGTGTGTGTGTGTGTGTGTGTGTGTGTGTGGGTATGTGTGGTGTGTGTGTGTGTTCCCAGTTGGCATTTGGAGGGAGATGTCCCATACAAAACATCTGCCAACGGGGCAGATTTACGAGCTGGCAGGCGGGTGTTTGTGAGGATGCTTTACTGTAACCTCAACTCATACACACACTCACACACACACATACACACACACACACACACACACACACACACACACACACACACACACACACACACACACACACACACACACACACACACACACAGGTCTATCCAATACTGTCACTATTGTTTATCTGCGTGCAGTTAATTCCCATCTGGCAGTCAGCAGATCCTGCTCTGTTGGACACACACACAGAATTAGAGCGGATCACAATCTGAGGTGTGCACGTCTACGAGGTGAAATAAACAAGGAGTCAGCAGGCTACACTTACATTTCCTCTCACCTCATCTCATTTGACTAAAGATTTATTTTCTCATATATCATTTGATTTAATCCATAATTACCCAGGTTTTATGTTCACATGTGTTGCCTTTATCATTGCAGATCCAAAAGAACTGCCAAAAGAAATAAAAACATACTGTGTTTGTAAGCTGTGTGCCTTTTACTCATGGCAACTTTTACAATTAGAGCCTGTCAGTCAACCAATATTATCGGCCCGATATTGTCTTATCACAGCTATATCAGTCTATATCAATATTGTTATATATGTTGCTGGACATGCGGCTATATGAAAAAGTTTTTTATCAAGCAATAAAGCAGATTTTTTTATTTGTTAGCTTTGCGGGCAGCATTGTATCTTTATGTTTGATCCATCTATGAGAGCTGGCTTTAATTAAGAATTAATGAAGATGTGGCTAGAGATATATAAACACACAAACACACACTAAATGCTGACATGCATACACAAACACATGATACACTCAGGTCAACCGCAGCAATCTGCGTTGCACAAGACTTCAGACTGTCATGTCTGAGTGTGTTTGATCTCTCTATCGGAGCTCAGACGCTTGCCATGTGACCTCTGACCCGCAGCACAGTGTGAGCGGCGTGCCAAAGGTCAGAGGTCATCTGAGTTTCCTGAACACAGAGACGCACACTCACTAGTCCTCCAGTCTCGGATATTTGCTCTTGCTGTCATTTTTCCTCGCCGGTAACACACTGCACTGCCTCTCCTGCATTAACCCCTGAAACATTTCTGAGAAGCAAGTTCACATACACTCTCAGGAATAAAGATTATAACTAGAACCTGAAAGAGTTCTTGGCCTTGTCTGCATGGGAGAACCCTTTTTGGTTCGTGGTAGAACCTTATATAAAGGTTCCGCTTGGAACCCTTTCAGAGAGTTCTACACAGAGCCCAACATGAGGGGTTATACTTACCATCTGTAAAAGATTTCACCCAGAACCTCCTATTAGAGGTTTTACAGAACCCAGAACCCAGAACTATCTCTGAGGGTTCGATCCAGAACTGTTCCACCTTCTAAGGGCGCTATCAAGAACTAACCCAGGACGTTCTACTGAGAACCTTTTGATCCTCCAACAACTTTACCATCAGGGGATCTACCAAGAACCTTTTTATATTCCAAAGGTTTTATGTAGAACACAGTGGGGGGTTCCGCTGTGAATCTTTTCATATTCCAAGGGTTTTACGTAGAGCACTGTCAGGGGGTTGTACAGAGAACCCTTTTATATTATGGTCCAAAGAACCCTTGATGAAAGAGTTAGTCAAGGATTGTTGACATCCCTGTGGGGTTCTTTGGATGAAAAGGGTTCTTAATGGAACCCTTAGTCTTACAACAAACCCTTGACAAACCCTTTCTTGAAAATAGGGTTCCTCAGAAGCAACTGGTCCCGGGAAGAACCTCAGCCCTTCAGGAAGAACCTTTCATTTCTAAGAGCGTAGCGTTCCCCCCTCTTGCTTCCGTCCTGTATTGTTTTTGCGTGTCAGTGTTATTTCAACAGGCTGTCATCCCTCCACACGTTCACTGAGGCCGAGCTGTATCTGATCCATTATGAGGAAGTCTGGAGGTAGTTCAGGGAATGTCTTTCACTCCGGCTTGACAAGATTGTTGTTGGTATCAAATGAATCAAGGCCGAGGCGTGCACACACACACACACGCGCGCACACACACACACACACACACACACACACACACACACACACACACAAGAAGCATTATAAGTTAGCTGACGGAAGAGTTTGCACATCCAGTGGGTTATTTTAGTCTGTAAGGAGCCTGTCCATGTCACATGGTGGAGCTAATGGTTTCTATTTTCAAGATACAATGCTCCTTCAGTCTTTTGCTCTCATCAGAGGAAAGAGAGGGTGAAGAGCGAGAAAGAGACAGAGAGCGGCGAATGCAACATATGATCAGCACATGGGGATGTCGTAATTCTGAATTCATTAGCAAGACACACTGAAGGAATCAAACTTGGGGAGGAGGGAGGGAGAGCAGAGAGCCCAAAAGGAAAGAGAGAGTAAGAAGAGGAGGAAGAGGAACAGAGGGAGGGAGGGAGGGAGGGAGAGAGAAAGGGAAGTCCAAAAAAAGACAGAGAGGGAGAGAGGGAGAGTGTGTGGAGTCAAAGAGCAGACACTACATGTGGCTGTGGAGGGAGTGATCTGGTTATGGAGGGGGACAAATTCTCAGGTAAGACAAACTGTCAGCCCAGATGACTTCATGCCTCTGAATGGAGAACAAAGTAGTTTAAAGTTCTTCAATCGGCTTTTTTACTGTGATCGAGTGTCTATTCTGTAAGAGCCTGCCTCTATTTTCCCCCTCTATGGTATTTTCCACTCTCTCATTCTGTCCTGTTTGCTGACTGCATGTTTTCTTTGGGGTTTGGAGCTGGAGCTGTGCAGGGTTTGTGGAGCAGCTTAAGCGGACCTGTTTTGGTTTTTCTGCCTTTATCTGTTCTGTGCGTTTGCAGGCTTTTCTATCTCTTGTTGTCTGTCCCATTGTTTCAAGTTAAATATCTTTGTCGCCACCTCTTTTTCCAATCTCTGTCCGCCTGTCTTTGCACATTTTTCACCTTCACTTTGATTTCTGTGGCAAAGTGATACAGAAACAGCACTTATTTCTAAGATGTTTCTCTTTTTTTCTCCATCTGCATTCTCCCATTCTTCTTTGGTGTGAAAACAGGAAAGGCTCTGTTTGAACAGTACTACTCTTGTCCCTTGTGGCTCTGATCCCGCTTCGGCCATCAGTCAGTCCCTCCTTTAGCTAACAGGATAGAGAAAGCCACTAGCAAAGAGTCAGCCGACTCTGCAAAAATAAATAGTTACTCTTTATGCCCCGTTGGATGCTGTAAACAATATACATACTTAATTGATAAGAGTGACTGTGTGTGTGTGTGTTGTACATTATGCTAAAGTCATTAGTGAGGCAATGCTGTCTGCTTCTTAATGGTATTTTTATGAGTGTTAGTGTGACTGTTGTTAAAAAGGCATGAACAAAAAAAAAAAAGCTGGAGTGGAAATGGTGAAGTGGCTGCAGCATGTGTGTGAGGTTGTGTGTGTTTGTGACCCAACATAGCTTGTAGCACCTACACGGTGTGTGAAATGTGGATGTAGGTGAGACCATTGACAAGTGTGTGTGTGTGTGTGTGTGTGTGTGTGTGTGTGTGTGTGTGTGTGTGTGTGATGGAGGTATCACCCCGCTTTCTCTCAGTGTGGCCCCTTGTCTCCAGGTGCTTCCTCTAGGGAGCTGTAATGGCTTCAGCAGGACATACTTTTTTTGTGTGTTTCTGCTTTCAGAGAACCTTCACTGGAGGATTTATGCATTTGTTCACACTTTCATATACACAGTGTGTGTGTGTGTGTGTATGTATGTATGTGTGTTTTTAGGTCAGTAGGATGTTGTTCCACATGTGCAGAAATGTTGCTATTAAAAACAAGAACATTAAAGGAATGCTTCAGATTACTTGAAGTGAGGTTGTATGAGGTACACATCCATGGTTAATGTATTAACTACAGTGGATGGTGGTCGACACACCTCCAGTTAGAAGAAGCAGCATCGCGGAAGCTGAGCAATGAACTGCTGAGGACAGGGTCAACAGCAAAACATAGCCACCTAAAAAAATGTCCACCTTAAAGAAATCAATATCAGTGTAAGTGTATGGTATATTTAGAATATTTTCAGTGTTTTACCTTGCCGTCAGAGAGCCTCTTCTGATAGGAAACTGCTGTTAAATAAAAATAATATTACTCTCCCCAAGCCAACCAAACTCCACTTCACAGGGAGCTGCTGGTTTACCGCTGCCTCGATCTGTTATACCATTTTTACACCAAAAACTTTAGACATGGGTAAACCCGCTAAAAATAGCCGAATCATCCCTTTCCCATTGCCAGTAGATCTGCTTGCCTGTCTTTTTTTTTCTGGACCAGGATTTTGATTTTGAATGGATCTCCGTGGTTTGAAGTTTAGATTCTCTTCTGCGTCACTATTTGTCCTTTGAGATGTGTCTCATGTTCACTTTCAGCTGCAGGGGAGTCAAGTTAGAAATGCAACATTTCTTTATTATGCCGCTTCAAAAGCTTAAATTACAAAATGATGGGGTACTTTTATTGTGGAAAAATTTATAGAAAGTAAAATGTTCATCCATCTTTTAGCCTGATTGCGAGTGCTTCATCATTAATACCTTCAGGCTGGTGCAATTGTTGCTGTGCTGGGCTGCAGCATCGAATCAAACTGAGTCAAGCAGTTTGTGTGGGTGAAAAAGGAGCAAAACAGGCAACAAGCTTTCACTGCTTCTGCCAAAAAGGACTGAAAATAGCCTGTTTGCCCTGTGTTGAGTTTACATTACTGCCAATAGGAGCAGGAGACGATAAATACCCATGACCAGTGCAGAGTCATTTGACTCGGGAGTGAATGCTGATTGTGCCCTTTTCCCTTGAAGAAACAAGGCAGATATTAGTGGGTGTTTCTGTCCAGTGCAAAAGGGATTTTAGTTTGTTTGTGTAACTCTGTGATTTTGACTAATCTGAACTATCCTTTGAAAACAATGAAGCCACACAGTAACACAAGCAAACTTACAGGTTGATAGACCCATCAAGCAACTCCTGTTTTCTGTAACATAGAACTGACAAAAGCTATCTGATGGCAAGATAAAGCAGTGAAAATGTTCTCAATATAGCATGATATGCATGTTGATCATCACACACTGACTTTCATTAAGTACTTCGTACAATGGCCCATCACATCACATCCAAACAGGACACATTTAAAAATTTTTTTATATACATTCAAACATAATAGAAGTTACATGAAAAGGAGCAGCAGGTGCTCAGTGATGAGGACTGGGTCTTCAGGAGGTTTCAAAACCAGAGTGGGACGTCTGGAGGTTTTCCCCCAGTTAATGTGGGTTTCATAAACTTTGTTTCCTGCATTCTGGTGTTTTTTTTTTTTGCAAACAGATGCCTGCAGATGACACATGAGACCTCAGCATTTAGCCTTATGTAGTCATCCAATTTCAAGTTTGATCACAAAAACAGAAAGTTTTTCTAAGCTTTTAGAGAGACGATGCATGCCAACCTTTGTTCACAACACACAATACAACTAAGCAGTTGTATTGCAATTGTCACTGTACTTTAGAATTTTAAGAAATATATACATTAAAATGTTTAAAATGGCCTAGAAATAAATACAAAGAACATGACCTCAGTGTCCTCAGTGGTAGCTATGGGCCTGGCGTTAATGCTGATTTGCGAGGCTCCCCCTTTGTTTCCTGTGTTTTCTTCTCACGTGAATCAACAGTGATGACGCTTCGGAAAACAGAAACTGTCTATCAGCTGCGCAGAGATTGTGAATAAAGCATGAAGGGGGCTGATGTGTGTCCCATTCATTTGAGTCAGACTGAGGTCAGCTGATGATGCTTGATGAAAGTCTGTGTGATGCAGCCACAGTCAGCAACCACCGGCTCATGACTTATAAAACGCCCTCATGGGAACCTTTTAATAAATTCAGTTGCAACGATTAATTGATTGACTATTCTGGTAACTGATTTATCAGTTTAAGTAATTTCTAAGAAAAAAAGGAAAAATTCTTTGATTTCAGCTTCTTAAATCTGAATATTTTCTGGTTTCTTTACTCCTTTATGACAGTAAACTGAATATCTTTGGGCTGTAGGAGACAAGACATTTGAGGACATAATATTGAGCTTTAACAATTTTCACCATTTCCTTACATTTTATAGAACGAACAATTAATTTATTAACTGAGAAATAATGGGCAGATTAATCAGCTCTGAAAATAGTAGCCCTAAATTCAGAGAAAGATGTCAGTCATCTTGAATCTGTGCTGCAAGTTGTCTGTTTAATGTAATATATGTTTTCCCCACCAGGTGGTGGTGCTGGACCAAAATACTCTTTTTACGTTACCCTCTATCAGTTGTGAACACTGTCAAGAGGCCACAAGTGTTGTTTCTGGTTGATTTCTGTTGTGTTCTTCGTCACAGCCTTGTTGTTGTGAATATAAGCCTCTATAGGTTAAAGGAGAGCTTTTATTAAAGGAAATTGCAGGCCGCGTTGCTTCCTGGTGAGACACGCTTGGTGTTGTTGGGTGGGTTGCCATGGCAACGTGCTGAACAGAACAATATGTGAGGGAGAAGCGAGGATGGCGTTCACAATGCTGGCTTGTTGACGCACCAAACAGTGTTACTACCCGGTGGAGCGATGGAGCCGAGGGCGGAGGTGGGAGAAAGAGAAAGAGAGAGGCCTACTGAGAGTCGTCCATGATGGAGGACAGCTGCTCTCTCTATTTACCGAGCCATTCCATCCCATGCGTGAGGGAAACACACACACATGCAGGCAGCAGCATGTGTGCAGACAGTCGATACACTCAGTCACACACACACACACACACACAGGCGCCGCTCACTGCAAAGAAAACCACTGAGTGAAAGCAATTCAGGGGGTATGCCAGCGTGTGTGTGTGTGTGTGTGTGTGTGTGTGTGTGTGTGTACAGTGCAGTGCAGTGGAGCCATGTTTCCAACAGGTGCTGTATTTGATTAAAGTTTGCAGAGCCTGGCTGGGTGCTGCTGTTTAACATTTGGTTAAGGGCAGCTGCTGTCACCACAGCTGTGCATTTACTTTAGACGAAGCTACTTCACCATGTGGGCTCTGGGGCCACGCGAGGGGTTTTCGTGTGTGTGTGTGTGTGTGTTGATAATATGAAATTGTCTGGCCTTCTGTGACATGTAAGGGATCAAGTCCTGATTGTGGGCATTATCCTGCTTCTATCATGGTCACTTGTCAAAGAAAAATAAGACTATTCATTTACATTTTCATGTGTTTTGTTGAGTTTTTCAGAATTATAACATTGTTTCTTTACTAAAGCCTGAGGGTTTGACTAATGCCTGGAACAATGATTACCACCCCACAATTTTCTTATGCAATGTAAATGTTGTTCACTACTTCAGTATATAAGATAAACCTTGGATATGACTTGGCAACAGGATATGTTCCCAGTCGCTCAGCTCATAGAAGCCCTTGGCTCGGCTATAAGCCAGAAAGCCATCGTATCTAGTGTGAAAACGCCATTCATTATATAAATATATATTGGGGGGCACAAAATTAACCACCTGTTAAGTACAAACAGCAAAAGCGGTAATGATGATGTCAAAACAAGGACACTGACAGCAATTTTTGTCATTTTGTCAATGTATTTCAAAATAGTATGACTTTGCGCTCAAATCACAGGAAGAAGTAACTTCCTACTTCACAAAAACAAATACTTGCGGACTTAAAAACACGATGGATGATATATACTTACGCATGTAACTCTCTACAAACTCTCCTCAACTGCTTCTCACTTCCTGTCCCTGTCACTTATACTGGTCTCCCAGCAACATTTTTCAGCTATCTTCAGAATTTTGTTTTATTTTTAACATAAACAAGCACCTAGCATATCTACTTACAAGAAACAGGAGAGGAGAAGGTTATTGGCGCACAGAGCAAAAGGGGGCGGGACTTAGGAAGGGCAAACCGAGTATTCATCAAGACCATGGTATCACAGGAATTAATAGACACCCTGCAGCCAATCAGAATTGAGTATTCACCCAGACTGTGGTATTAATGTCTCTAATTCAGAAAGTGTGGGCAAGTGCTTAATTGTCTTTTGTTTGCAGTTGTTTATTTAACATATGGGACAGTCAGCGATCCTCACTGCAGCGCAGCGTTTGTCTCTTGCCATTCATTCCCACATTTAGCTGAAAGCACAGTATTGTACTGAAAGCCAGGCACTTTTCTGGTTATGTTTACAGGACCAGTGCTGCTGATTCCATTAGTCATGCTAAAGCTCTTTTTCTGTATTTCTGTCTTTCTCTCTCACACACAGCAGGGAGAAATATCCCTGTTTCCTAGTTTCCATTAGAGTCATCTCTCTGGTTCTATGTCTTTCTCTGGCACACCTTTCCTGACCTTTCCCCTTTTCTTCTTCATGTCTTGTCCATCTACCCCTCCTCCTCTCCTCTCCTCTCCTCCTCTCCTCCTCTCCTCCTCTCCTCCTCTCCTCCTCTCCTCCTCTCCTGAGTCCTGAGCCAGGTAAAGCTGCTTATTATGGGGGTTGCCATGCAAACAGAGCTGTGGTAACTAGCTAGTCACATCCAAAGTATACACACATGTACACATGTAATCAATGCAAGCAATGAACATACTCGCCAACACACAACATGCACAGACTCTACCTCTTCCAGATGGCTTACTTGATACAGCCTGACTCACGAGTGAGTCGTCTGCATCAAGACCAACAAAGCTTTTGTTGTTTTAGGATGTGCTCAGCAGGAAGCTGGGGTTTCCTCTGTTGCTGATACTGGTAATGTTTGAAATAACAATGACTGTCCAAACCTGACATGAGCTGATGGAAACACTGATCATTATTGTCAATGTAAAACAGCTGGCTGCTGGTCACTCTTGACTTTCAGCAAATATAATGTTATTAAACTGTTCTTCTTCACAGTACCATACATTTCTATTTATAAGTGCATCGAGTCATTTGATAGATTAGTATTGACACAGTTATTGACTAACACGGTGTCACAATTCTCCGAATCTATGATTAAATTTGACTTCTGACAGCTATGCCATTAGGATATTGAGTCTTGGATTTTAAAGAGCAACAGATCATTGGTCATTTTGCAATTTCAGATTCTTTAAAAAGAAAGACTCTGTGATGTAAAGTGTACAATAACGCTGTGTCGTTTTTGAAGTGTTGTTTTTTTCTTCCCCTTTCTCGAAAACTTGTTTCGATTTACAGTTTTTACCCACTGCGTACACACTTGTTGGAGAATTTGGCTCACTGTGTCAAAACTCTACAGATAAGCCAAATAAGACACGGCACTTGGAGAGGAACATCTGACTTACATGAGAACATAAAACTCTGCAATCAGAACCTCACAATCGTCTTACAAAACGGCATTTTTGCAACAAAATGATACACGCATGCACCAATTATTCTATCAGACCAGCAGCAACACACTGATCTCTTATCTGTGGAAGATGAAAAATGGTAATATAATAATAATAAAATAATAAATAATAAACAAAATAATAATGATAGTATAGAAAGTCAACCACATACCTGTTCTCAAGTCTAAGTGTCCGACCCCAAGTTCTCAAAGAGGAGGTGAGTGCACCTTAAGTCTATTTGTCTATTCGACTCAGAATGATTGCAACATTAGTGTATTAATGTTTTCGTGTGTGTGTGTGTATGTATGTGTGTGTATGAGTTGAGGTTACAGTAAAGCATCCTCACAGGTGTGTTATTTGTATTTTGAATAGAGGTGTTTTCCCTTCTTGAACCAAGTGTTTCGTGTAGGAAACAGCCTGTATTGTTTTGCAAGTGTGTGTGTGTGTGTGTGTGTGTGTGTGTGTGTGTGTGCAGAATTGCAAAGCAGAAAATGTCTTTGCACTTTTGGTGCCTTTGTTTAAGGCTTTTATGCCTTTGTCTTAGCAGTCACTTTTAGTGTGTAAGCAACGGGTAAAAACTGTAATATGGAATTTGTGACACCCCTTGACTTCTTTTTCCCAAGATAGTTCCCGTTTCCCATCCATTGTTTTTATTATTGTAAGAACTTACAGTTGACTTAGCTGCTGTTTGGAATAAAACAGTTCAGGTGTGTCCTTGCATCCCAGTGGCCAGTGTTGGTTTAGTTATCATTGCGACATTTCTTTGAGCTGCATCTCAGATTTCAGGACATCTGTCCACTGGCACAGGGCGGTGGAGGGGGAAGACTAGCTCCAATGCATGCAGACCTGTTGGTGTCTTTGTGTGTATGTGTTTGTGTGAGCGTCCATGTGCAGATCAACTGCTGACATTCACAATCTGCTGTTGCCCTGGCATTGCCCCAACAACCTCCACACCAGCCTGGCATCCGTTTATAGAAGTTATCCTCTTCTCCTCCCTCTCTGCTCCTCTCATTTTTCACTTTGGAGTGGTGGTGGTCTGGGATTCTTTTAGCAATAGGCGGCTGTTTCTGTCTCTCTTCATCTCTGTGCCTCAGAGCAACATAACACCAGCAGCTGCCCATTCAAATACACTACAATACGGATACAGTTATGTACAGGAAACCTCAGGCCCCAAGAGGTTCATAATCTGGATTTAACGCATTAGTTATTTAAAATGCTCAATATGTAAGATATGGCCAGAATTTTAGTTTAAAATGTTCAAAAACTACACCAACATTATCGACAAAATGCAAAGAAGAAACAGATCTGACACACAAAGATGTCTATTCACTGGGTTGCAGAGATATCTACTGAAGTTTAGCATGCTAAACAATTAGCCCCAACTAGCTTTGTACCTCAAGAGGCAATAGTGTAATAGAATAGCTCAGTCCTGCTGCGCCTTGTAGTGCTCCATTTCACAAACTCTGTTAGATTCTTTAGTTCATTGAATCAATAAAACAAACTCCCAAAATGCCAAGAAAATAAACATTTTCACCCCTATTTTCTTCTTATTATATTTCTTATTGTTATTTATTATTAAACGCAACTGTACACCTTCTGAATTTAATTTCTCTAGTTCACCATACAAAAACTAGATGAATTATGTTGTTAAATCATCAAAACACATTAGCATTGCTATTTCCTTCTTGGGATAGTAATGCCAACGTTGCTGTTAGCACTGCATTATTTCTACATCTTTATTATCAGTGATGACAAGGAAAAATTTTAGTTAGAAGCAATCCCTCCTCCCTTTACTCATAAAGAAGACAACCGTGACGCGGAAATAAAGTTTACCAGAAACATGAGTCAATAGTGGAATCCACACAATTATTGGTTAAAGATTTCAGTGCTGATGCATGGAAAAAACATGACCTTGTATTACCTTTCATAGTCATACAAACATCTAGGCCATTAGATACTGTATCTGAGGCATATGCTCTGCTAATGGCAGATTAAAACTGTTTTCATAGCGGTGCATTGCTTAGCCTTCTGCGTCACTATGACTGCTATGATATGAATGAAGGTCTTCACAGATCAGGGTGAAAAGCATTCAAGTCCTCTCCTAGTGTGACATTTGTTATAGCAGATTGGATTAGTGCTGTCTGGGCTTGCTGGAGCTTGCAAGGATATACAGTGGAGGGCAATGTGCTTTTCTTTGTGTGTGTGTGTGTGTGTGTGTGTGTGTGTGTGTGTGTGTGTGTGTGTGTGTGTATGTTTTTCAGCGAAAGGGTTGGGTGCTTAGCTGAGTGTATGTTCTGTGTGCACGTTCGAATTTGTGCATGCATCTGCCACACACATAGTTGTTGCCTGTGTGTGTGTGTGTTCGCATGCAGCTCTGTGTGTGTCTGGATATGAATGTGTGCCAGGGAGTGGAGGAATCCGACACACATATGTTGGACAGGAAAAACTGTGTGGGTTGAAGGGTGTGTCTGGAGCAGGATTCTCCTCATGTCTCCATCTTTATCTGTTTCCAGATCACATTACTGTATGTAGTGACACTGCTACCACTAAAACACTGTTGCCTATAGCAACGGGTTTTATTTATAGGAGCAACACTGACCCCTGCTGGAGAAAGTGACACAATGCCAGATGTTGTGAAGTACGTGTGATATACTATATGGATATGTGCATAAATGAGTGGGGCAATTATCCTAAAACTTTTGAACAAGACATTAAATGTCGTTAGTCAGTCTGTTACCTATACATTAGATGCCAATTGACAAGCCCCCACTTTGGAGTACATCAGTTTAAATGTATGCTTTATTTGGAATATTTACGCCACCTTACCTTGCTACCAGACAGACTTTTCCCATAGGAAACAGCTGTAATGTAAGCCAAATATCAAAGCAAAGCAAAGCAGCAAGACTCTGTTGGCAAAAACAGTAATTTTATCTTGCAAAACACTCAAAGTTTTTCTGCAGATCCTGTCCACAGCAGCTTCCTCCCCTGCAAGCCATCTTCTGTCAGTAATACACTAACAAGTACCTCATACAACCCCACCTCAAATAATCCAAACTATCCTTATAAATCTCTGCTGTCTTCGTGAACACTACCTTGCTCTGTCAAACAATCAAGCAAAAGGCTCCTTATAATCTGGTTTTCATCTGGTTTTCACCTGTCCTGACTTTTAAAAAAAGACAAGTCAAGTTTGCATGTTAGCCAGATATTCAGTGTTTTCCCACGTATTTTGTGAGTTACATACTTTGCATCGTTCAATGATGGGGGAATGCAATGTACAATTAATCTCAGATTGCAGGTTTTGGTACAGTAAAGCCTCATATTTGTTTTTAAATCTGTGTGTTAGTATGTGTTTGTGCACTCGTGCACATCTGTGTTTAGGATTGGTAAACACGCCTAAATCAACAGAAAACGCAAACTCTGATTCCAGTGTAAGCAACAAATTGGCGGTAACCTCGCCAGACATGCAAGATTTTGGTCCCAAACACATTTCCCGCATCTCTCTACTGTCTATCATCTCTCCAAACACATTTTTCATTTCATGCATCTTCTCATTTTTGCCTCAGGTGTTGGTGTCTCTCAGGGCTGCCATTATTTTGGAAGCAGTAAATCTTTGCAGTTTCCTGACACATACACATGCAAGTGTGCACACACACACACACACACACACACACACACACACACACACACAGCAAGACACACACACTACTGCTACTAGTACTACTATTACTACTACTCCTACTCTTTATGCATTTAAAGTGAAAGATGCACTTTTTAAACTGAAACACAGAGTTTTATATCTGGAACACAGACTTATAAATCTGAAATATCATCTACTTTTAAGCCGAAACATGCATTTTCTTTACAGTAATCCCACAGACAGACTTTTTAATCTGAAACATGCACATATTCAATTGAAACATGGCGTGTTTCAATCAAAAACACAGATTATTCTATCTGAAACATGGACTTTTTGATCTGAAGCATACACTTTTTAAATTGAAACATGCCTTTTTTACAGTAATCTGATACACAGAGTACAGCATTCTGAAACAGAGACTTTTCAATAAATTCTAAATGGTTAATTTTAGTTAAGGATGCCAGCTGTAGTGGTTCACTGCCATTGGCCTGTGGCCTACAACCAACGCCCCTGTCCACCCTTCCCTCCTCCGCTGCCCCCACACACTCACAGAGGCTCATTCACATGGTCATTAAGTCATTAGGCTACTTATTTATTGATGTTTGCCTCCAGAGCGACTGAGCATGTCAGACGATCTACTGAACGCCTGCATGAGCCTGTCCTGACCATATTAGTCCATAGTATGATTCTGTCTCCACTCTGGATTTATTTATCCATCTAACTTTTTACTCCATCCACTGTGAGACGTGTTCGAGTGGAGACGTGTCTTTTTCCAATGTGACTTTAAGTGAGTGGGTCGATTTATGTGCTTATTACAGGATGCTGATGTTGGCATATTCAACAAAGTAAGGCTTTAAACGTCTTAAAAGTGTGTTTCATCAGTTGCCGAGAGTGTTAGTCATGTGATCGAGCCCAGAGGAAGTGAACGTAGCATGCGTATAATTTGACCAGCCAAGTCAAAAATGAGAGCTTTCACAGAAAGGAAGCAGTCAGAGAGGAGAGGACGGCTGCAGAAGGGGAGGGAGGGAATGGAGGGAAGGCAAAATGGGGGGGAGGGAAGACAGTGAGCTGGAGCGAGGGTGGGTGGGGGGTTGTCATCGCTGGCTCATTCCAAGCTCTGGAAGTTGAGAAGGAGGAGAAGAGAAAAATAAGTTGCTGCTTTAAGACAGAGAGGAGAGATAGAGAGAGAGTTCGGATCAGTGAGCTGCTCAACTCTTGTGTTTTTTTCTTCTTCCCCCTCCCCTCTTTTCTCTTGCACGGGCTCCTAATTTGGGATTTGTTTAAAAGCGGGACTGCGCCCCAGGAAGACTTCTCCTTGCTGGGGAAAGGGAACCCTGCTCCCTCTCTCTCGCGTTATACACACCCGCACACACACACATTGCTCCCCAAAATGTCTGATTCCACTGTCAACGCTCACTTGGAAGGGATCATATCAGACTTTGAAGGTTAGTTTTCTTTGTTTCCACTGCTTTTCTTCTTTTTTTTGTCACTCTGTGGAGCGGGGCGCTCTTTAACCCTGCCATGAGGACACTATAGATAGTTTCCACATGTTTGATTGGAACTGAGCGGATCTGGAAAAATGGAGCGTGTGAAGAGCTTGCTGACGTCTGCGGTGAGCAGTGGTGTTTTGAAAGGGAAATCATGCTTAAAGTGTTGCTTTTTACTGCTCTTTGACTTTTGTCAAGATGCGCTAGTGTGTTTGTTATGGCTGTCATGTTTGTATCCGATGCTAGGATGGGAAAGTGTGCAACTGATTCAGCCTCTAACCTGCATGATAGAGAGGCCATGTGAGTGTCTGACCATACGGCTGTGAGGGGAACACCTGGAACACCCCCCCCTTCTGCTCCCTGCTCCCTCTTCTCTTCCTTTTCATCTCTCTGCCCCTGGCCCACAGATTCCCCCTGTCATCCCTCTCCTCCCTCCTCCTCCTCCTCCACCTCCTCATCCCCCTTTCCCCTCTCTCAGCAGCTCGTTCATCCTCAGCCCCTCTCCCCTCGGCCTGGCTGCTGCTGGTGGTGGATGCGAGGAGGCTGGGTGGGTGAGAGGGGGGTTGACAGGCCCGACACCTCTCCCCCTAACCTGTCTGTCTATCTGACAATCTGTCTCCTGTCTCTCACAAACACATAGCCATTAGAAACGCATCCGCACTTGTCCGGAGCTGCTCCTCTGTCAACACCAGTTTGCTTGTGGTATGTATGTACGGTGGATCTCTCTGCCTCTCAGCCTTGTCTTCAGGTCTCTACACCACCAGCTTACACAGTGCAACAGAGCAGAAAGATAAGTGGTGTTCAGAAAAGAGAGTGTGCTTCAACCATGTGGCTCAGAGTCATGCTTTCAGACATAATGGGTTACTGTTGTGATTGTCAATGGTGTGTGTTGCCCCTGGTTTGGGTTGAGTGTGTGGTAATACCTTAGTGTCACCACCATGCACCATGATGTATGACCCCGTGTGGCTCACAGAGCACAGCATGGCACAGATGCAGCAGGGGTGTGATTCCCATGAGCCAGCAAGTCAATAAGAACCAGCTTTGTAAAGTAAATCATTTCAAGTGCTCATCTCACAGTGGCAGAGCAGCTTTGTCATGTGCTTTAAGAAAAACACTCCACTTTCAGTACATTAAAGCTGCTGTTTATTAAACAGCCTCGGTTTATTACTGATGCCTCCTATACATTAATTTACAAAACCATCAGTGAGAAGATATTTCTGTGGAGTTCTTAATGCCTGCCACCGAGTCTCCTTGAAATCAGATGAAACACACCTATGTTTACATTTTCCCAAGCCAAGTTACAATGAAAGGTACACTGGCCAGTTAGGAGAAGGGAGAAGATTTTTATTCAGATGTTATCTTGGACTTTATATTTTGTGGTTGCTATAGTGGAAACTCTGCCACTTGTGTGCAGGGGCCTCCAAAATCAACACATTATGAACGTTCCTCAAAGTAGCTTTAAATATGATAGAATATTTAATTAAAGGAGAAATATATAATATATTTTCTGTACTAAATAAAAAATGACTATGGTTTGCCATCATAGATTAAGGAAACTAAATGCTAAGAAATACTGGCTTCTCTGACAACAGTGCTAGCCTTTCATGTTTTGCATGAGTTTTGTGGCCACCATAGGTTCTGACAGAGGTGTTTGCATGCTGCAAGCTCAAAATTCGACACCACTGAAGTCCACTGAAATTATTAGAACCTCTAAATTTGTGCAAGTCACTGCCACTATAACACAGTATATACATATATATTGTAAACACTATACAGTAAATTTGTGAATGAAAGTAGGAAGAGTAAGTAACAGTGTGTAACAGTGTGCATATTTGGTGTGTCCATTCACTCTGTCATGTCCATAGCTGATGACGGCAGTGAGCTGAGAGACAGAAGACAGGATTTTCTTGTCCATGAGGTTGATGACCTCAGCTCTGACTTCACCCTCGCAAACTGACACAGATCATTGACCAGGCCACTGGGCCTTCCGCTCTGCAGAATCAACACACACACACACACACACACGCACATTCACAGAGTGTCATTTTTATAGTTCCTACAAAGAGGTCTGTTCTTTCTCTTGCAAAAGCCCCTTGTGTTTCTCTCTCGAACACACTGGCACCACTTCATATTAAGGTGCCTCTAATAAGCATTAGTTAATAGGTAATAAGCCCTTTATAATAGTCTTATCAAAAGTCTTGGTGCATAACCATGTTTATTGTTAAGTCATTTATAAGCACTTATAAGCAACTTGTTACCTTGTCCACTTTATTTTGCATTTATTAGCAGTTAACTATGCTATTACAAAACAATGATTTAAAAAAACTTCAACAGTCAATAAACTGTTAATAATGCCTTATAATATAACAATAAACATGTTTCTGTTTTATTATTTAGATTTTTTATTTTACTTGTTAATACTTATATAGTCTTATTAACACATATTAATGTTAGTAACCATCTTATAAGGACCTTATTACTATAAACAAATGCCTATTGTAGGCACCTTACTATAAAGTATTTTCAGAATATCTATATTTTGGGGGAAAATAAGTTGTTTAATATTCCATGAATCATATATGAACCAGATATCTGCCTTATGTTGATTCCTATTTCAGTGGCAGTGGAAAAGCTGCCACTGCAACTGGTCTCTTTCCCTCTCTGTATGTTGAGGGAATTTACTGGTCCAATGAGAGGAAATTCCACAGGAGTGGATTTCTGTGGTGGGTGAAAATGTCTTGGTAGGCAGCGGAGAAGTGGAAATGAGCACAGCCAGGCCTCTCTTTACAGATTCCCGTGAGGCCCAGTCTGTGTGGCACTGACTAACCAATCACAGTGACACACATTTTGACCATCAACAATGAGGTGGAGTTAAAAATGTAATCAACAGGTACATGAGGTGTTGATGGATAAATAAAGTAGAACTGAAGATTATAGATACAACACCTTCATGAGCCCACCTTTGAACTGCTATTGTTTTCATAGGTGCTTTTTAATTACTCTAAGTTAGTGGTTCTCAAATCGAGGTTATAACAAACAAACAGCAGCAAGGGTGCAGGCAGTGTGGTAGTTTTGTTGAATATGTTAGTCTTTATCTGATTGAGGTTAACGAAAGTCAGAATGAATGGCCCCGACCTTGGCTCTGAAATAACAGTAGCCTAACTGGGCTGTGTGATTTTTCTGAGTCCTGCGCTTCTGTCCATTGTGTTTTTAAAAAATACAGAACAAAAATAGTCATTCATGTGTTGGTTCGTTAGTCATGGGTGAACAAAACAAACTTGCCCCTGTTAAAAATTAACAAATCGCCTACTGTCTGTAACCCATAATGCACTGGAACTGTTCTAATAAGCATTGGAATATGGGGTTAATGTGCTATTGATCTAAACCATTAAATCTCGGCCTTGTGACGAAACGCCACAAGGGGCCTCATTGATAGAGCTTGTGGGAGGAAGTGTCTGATGATAACCGTCCTCAGGAGTCTCCACGCTTATCAGGATCATCAGGGTGCTCTATACTCATCAGCTAGGACAGGTTTCCTGCTAATGACGCCAACAGCATCGGAGCTGCTGAGAAGCACCAAGGGTCACTCTGAGGTGCAGCGAACACAGCAGATCTTTGTTAGGCTTTAAAGGTACTCCTCGCTGTTTTTCCTCCATGTTGGACATGTGGAGAGAAATCTGCACCGATGCCGGCCCCAGGCAAGACCCCGGAGTTATCAGCAGGCTCCTTGCTATGGCTAAAATCAACTAGCCTCTGATGAAAGATTTTCTTTTTTACATTGAGAGGAAAGTGTTTTTTCCTGCGTGGAATGGAAAGTGTGTTTGACAACTGTAATAGACACCTCCAGGAAAGAGAGATGGACTTTAAATATAGAGCCAAATGCTCTTATTTCAGTGGTCCAAAGCACATTTTGACATGCAGAGCCTTTTATGGCTACTGCGGCAAACTGCAGAACCTTTTGCAGAGAGTGTATGCGCATCAGTGACTTCAGTAGAGTGCTCAACACGTCAAACTGGCGTTAGTATAAAGTTTTGATAGGTGAAGCTTAGTCCTGGCTGATTTGTCGACACCTGTGGTTACCATGGTAACAGAAAAAGCAGTTTAATACTGCAGCAAACACTTTTTAAGCAGAGCCTTGTACGGAGGAGATTTAACTCATTGACATATATAAAGATGGACAACATGACAGCTCCCCAAATCTGAAGCAAATCTGGATGGCCCCCTGGTGGCTGGCTGCAGTATAGGTCATAAATGCTGCCCCCTCTTTGTTATCAGATGGGACATGTGCCAAATTAAAACATCAAAGTACACATCAAATAAATTTAAACTACTTTAGGTAGTTCTTATCATGCTGATGTTTGTTCAAGTGTTACTTTTTCTGATAAGTTTAGTTTGAATTAGATAGTTGATGGCATAAAAAGGGGATTTCACCTTGTGACTGACAGCTGATCCCTACTCAGTTGAGCTGGCCAGATATATACGGCTCCAACCTAGATCACTACTGCTCAGACTCTGTTTCCAAATGATGCCATTGTTTTTGTACAGTGGAAGGAAGCGGAAGCACAGTGTTCATCTTTAGTATATTGTGTATCTGTTTACAGTGCAACCAAACAAACTTTTGGGTTACCTTGGTGAGGAGTTGGAAGTGTGCAGCCTGTCATCTGCTGCCCCCTCATCTAACTGCTCATTGTGAATGCACCGTCTTCTCAAAAAATTAAAAATCCACTGACAAAAATATTAATTAATCAAATGTAAAAAATAAATTAAGTTATGAAAATGGCCACTGTCTTGTATTGTTACAGAAACAATCATGGTCAGGGCTAACCTCTGTGACAAATCCACTGAAACTGCTGTGACAGCTTCACAATTAAAGCCATCTTGTGCTTCACTTGTTGAATGCTTTTAAAATGGAGCAGCAGCAGAAGCAAATGTTTGCAAGTGTTTGCATAAACAGTAACTTAATACATCCCTGATAAAACTGTGGGAGAGTGAATATAACAGCGAGCCTGATTGTGATAAAATGAAAATCACAAACATTAAGTCTGTTTCACATGCATGCCTCATGTACTGGGAGACTCTCATGCATGTGAAGGCAATTTGAACCTGCAGAATGATGGACCACCACTTACACTGAAAACTTTACTATATAGAGAAAATGTATAACACGCTGAATAGATGCCAAAAAGTGCCAACCATAAATAGTATTTTAAAACAGGATTTTCTTTCTTGAAAATCTTAAGGATTAGATCTTACCCTTTACAACCTTTTGGGTTCTAAGCATTTTTTTCCCTTTCCTATTTTTGGTTCACATATTGCTCGTACATTAGTTGCATGATTGATTGTGACAATAATTCACATTAGAGAGAAAACAGCATCTTCTAATGAGTTTAATTGAAAGAGGAATGTCAGGATTTCTTAATACTCTGGTATACCTTAGTATCTTGATGCCTACAGTTTGACAGAAGCCCTGCTTATACTGCAGTGATCCTTAGTTTCCCCTCAGTAACTGAGGACAGAAGACAGTGCTACATCTTGTTGACCCGTCCAGCTCATCTACCGTCATGCTCAGAGAGGCATAGAGAATGTCCATGTGGTGCTCATCCAGTAACGTTACATGCTACACTGGAGAACAGAGTAGCATCATCATATGATTTTCTGGCAGTTTAACCATGTTTCATTGAGTGTTGGTCGAAAAACATCAAGCTTGGCTGCAATTCCTTCCTTATTTGGCAGTTCAGTCCGCTAGCATGTTTAAAGTATAATTGAATGGAAGTCCAAAAATTAACAGGGTTCAAAAACCTTCAAAGCAGATGTTGTTTCAGTTGCAGGTTAAATGAGAGGTAAAGATAGAGGGAGAGGCAGCTAATGAGCAGAGCCAGAGAGAAAGAGAGAGAGCACTTTGGTTGACATTTGGTTTACACTGGTGCTCATTAGTATTATCTTAGCTTTGCTGAAAGGGCTGTAATCACTGCTATCGCCTCAGAGCAGTACACAGCAGCTCAGAGACATCAAGTGGTTTTATCTTTGATATCATGCACACAAACACACTTCTATGGCTATGACCCTGACACAAATCACAGCCTGCACAAACACACACACTGCCATCAAAACACAAACATTCTACTGTATGTAGTCATGCATAAACACATTTATGATAACTGAGATATTACAGAGGCAAAGCAAGAGTGCCATCTTTTTCATGCAAATACACAAGGAGAGAGTTATTAAAGGGGTAGTTTGGATTATTTAAGGTGGGGTTGCATGTGGTACTTATCAGGTCAGTGTATTGCATACATTAGATGGTGTTTGGCATGACGCCAGCCCACATGCACTGTTCTACCTTGCTGTCAGACATCCCTTTCTGACAGGAAGACAGTTATGTATTCCAAATATAGCTCTCTCTCGCCCAACCGGACTCCTTTGGTGGAATTGGTCGTTTTAGTTTGCAGAACACAAGAGGTACTGGTTTACTGCTGTTTCCATCTGTTAGTTTGTATTATTGTGTGACTAAGTGTGTTTTAAAAGGTTGGTTCTGATTCACTGAAGTAGCCACAGTAACACAAACAAACAGAGCAAAGCAGCAGTACTCCAGCAACTCCTGTGTTCTGTGAGATAAAATTGCTAATTTCACCAATGGAGTCTGGTTGACTGACAGAGAGTGACATTTGGCTTATATAATGATGATTTCCTGCTGGAAAAGGCTGTCTGACGGCAAGATAAATCGGTGAAAATATTATAAATATAGCAGACAATTAAACTAACAGATTTTTTAGAAATGGCTTAAATAAATGTTGTTGCTGACCTTGTCCACAGCATTTGATTGCTTAGTTTCCTACACCAGTATTTGGTTCTGTTTCTCCAAACTGGGGGTGTGCATATGAAACACATGAAAAGTACCTCATACAACCCCACTTCAAATCATCCCTTTAATGTGTGACCTCCTTATCTAGCTTCATTCATACACACACATCCCACACACATCCCAGGATGCACTGTGGCATGACGTTAACAGAGGCAGAGTTTGGTTCTCATCGGGGGTAGACCCGGCTGTGTTTGCTTTACTCTACAGCTGTGTTTAAACACACACACATACAGAGAGGCAGATAGAAACAAAACTGACAGGGCCTCTGTCTCCACTGTGTCTGCGAGGACCTCGCTGTGTTGGGCTCTTCTGTCACCACAGAGCAGGCACGCTTCACACAGTTAGCACAATTCAAGGCAAACAGGTCATTATATCAAAATCACAGTCAAACACAGTTTTAAGTGGTCTGTGGTACGTAGAATATGCTTTTTATGCTTTTTTACAGCTCGAGCTCTTAGTCTTAAAAGCTGAGCCTCATGCAGAAAGCTACATTAAATTAGCTGCTCCATTAGTTGTTCACTTCCTGTCCTTACTGGCAGGAAATTCTCATCCCTGTCTTAATATATTTCAAGCCTTCACTGCATCCAGTGAATTTTACTTCACTGTGACTGGTGGGTTCTTCCTGTGCTTGTTTCTCATAAAGAACTGCACACACTGACCCTGTCTTCCATGAAAATTTCAAGGCCAATTTTCTCAAATATAATTACGCTATTCCATGTGAGCAACACAGAGGGCTTATTATCAGAGATGAAACCCTGCGTGATTCATGCACACAGGGTTGGGAGTGCCATTTAAAAAATGTATTCTAATACCTATTAAAAATGTAGGTCAGTAATGTAATCCAAGTATTGCAATGTTGAAGTAATTTAACCTGATTACTTTCCATCACTTTTGAATTATCTCAGTATAAAATACTGCAAAAATGTTTAGTCAAATATAATGTTTTATGTTTGTTTAGGTTTATTGATTGTTTGTCCAACTATTACTTCCTTTGTCATGTGCAAATGCACATTTAGATCAATAGATGCAATAATACACATTTAAAGGTACTTTCACACCCAAACTCCTCTGCCATAAATGGGTTTGTGTTTTTACCCAGACACCAGCCCAGCATCCCCACCTGCAGTCCTTAAGTAGTATTTCATTCATTTAAATTTGGCTCATTTAAAATGCATTTTTAAATTGTAATCCTACTAACCCAATTTTTCCAAATTTATTTGTAATCTGATGATGTCTTATTTCTGTAACTATAAAAGAATAAAGTTACATTTTTTATGTATCCTCATTACATAACCTCATTACATGTAATCCATTACACCCCCCAAGCTTGCATGCACATACAGTCCAAGTTTAAATTTAATTTAAATTTGGCCTTGACTCTTATTTTTCTGGTCATTCTCTATGGTGTAATGAGAGTTAACTTGCAGGAATTTATGTTTATGGTTTCCTGTTTTTCAGAGGATTTACTGAGGACATGGCAAACCATTCCACAAACTTTTGAGGATACATTGCACCAGGGCCTATCTAGCAAAAGGAAAAGCATCTGTATAGTACTTGACATGCAGTGATTGCTGTTTGCAGTTGCAGTGAATGTATAGCTGCAGATATAGAGGGATTTTTGTAAGTGACTTATAGTGCGCTCATTCCAGGTATGAAAATTATGAATTATTTGAAGTGGGGTTGCTGACCTGCAATTCAAAGTTGTCATTAACCGCTGAAGGTTAGAAACATTAAAAGAGCAATATGTAGCAATTGTGGCTGGAAATTCCAAATGAGAACTACAGTCCAAATAGTGAAAAGCTCACCGCTCTGAAAATACTCACTCTGCCTGCCAAACTACATTAACACACTGCTCAATTTAACCATTATAAACATGTATGCCTTCTACAAGATTATTAATGGTTTCTTACAACTCATAAACCAACACTAACTTCTTCAGTGAAAATTCTGCTTTAATTTGAACTTAAATTACTATGAAATGGTTAAATAAAAACAGTTATTCCAGCCTGGAATAGAAATGGAGACACTGTGGTTGCAGTGTTGTTGTCAGAGATGGGAATGTTTAATCCTGACATGTTTCCTTGATCGTTGAAGACAAACTGTGTTAATTTTATGATTAATTTCAGTAAATATAGAGTTCTCCTTTAAAGGGTGAACTGTCCCTTTAACAGCAAGTCAAACTAACAGTGACCAAACCAATATTTTCTACATTTATAGTGAAAGTGTCACAAAGGAAAATTGTGAGGACTAATCTTACTGGTATAGACACCCAGCTAAACCAGTATTTCACGTTATACTCAGTGGATACTAAGCTGCCTGCTTCTCAGCAGACCCTCTGATATTAGACACTAAAACCTGCTCAAACACTAAAGATGTGAAGAAAACACAGAGTTCCAAGAAGGCGGTCTTCTACCATGCTGGTGCTTGGCCCGTCAGCCGTGAAGCAGGCCAGAAGCCTGCGCAGGCGTGGGTGTTTATCTGGGACAGAGGCCGTGTTGCTCCAGGGTTTGTAGCTGCTTCGGTCTGTGGGACGAGCTGAGGTGAGCCAGGTGCCAGCCGCACATCTGACATGGAGCTTGCCATGGCCAGAGAAAAAAAAAATCTATCAAACAACAACTAAAACAAAAGCCTGCTGGTGGAATACTAGCACATTAAATGGATGTGGAAGGAGAGGGCCTGTTAGCGTGGGAATGGATTTGAGAAAAGTGTACATTATGTATAGTGTACAGTGCACATTTTCACTTCTCTACCTTTGCATCACACAGCCTTTTCTGCAGGGAATCTGCCGTTATATAAATTAAATATTGCTCTCTCCAAACCAATCAAACTCTGCAGGTGACATCAGTGATTTTGCCTAGTAGAGCACAGATTAGATAAGTTAAGATAGAAGTTGATTCCAAAAGATTTTTTTGTGCCAGAAGTTGCTCCAAAATTACAGTAACATGAAAACAATAGAAAAGTGAAATATAAAAAATATAAAGTGTATAAGGATCAAAGACACAGTACCTAATAGAATCACAAAAGAAGTAAGATAAGTTGAGAAAAAACAAGTAAACTAAATTAGAAAAAGTGATATTGGCAGTAATATTGATATATAATAATGAATATTGCACCATATAATTAATTTAAAATTGCAGAATATTAAATGCAATATTACCCATGATGATAATATTCAAAAGTAATATTGCACATGATAATAAACATAATATTCCATTTCATATTAAATGTAACATTGTACATGATATTTACTAATACTAATACTGCACAGAATATTGGTATTATTGTTCTCAGTCTTGGTTGCAAAACGAAGCCTGAAAAGTACCCTGGATGGGCTGCTCTCTTCCGTTGCTCCCTGTTACAGTTGTCCCTGGTCTCCCCTAATTGGACCAAGAGGCCATGCGCAATTAGAGCGGTCGCGAGGCAGTCCTAATACTGTCAGGTGTGCGAGCTGGGTAACATATCGAGAGATGAAGTCCGTGTAATTTAAAAAAGCTTTACTTTGTTCGTTCAGTGGCAGCTACTTGTGTGTTTGTATCTGGCGATATTAATAAAATCAACTTGGTGGGAATTTAAAAAATATTCGAGTGGAGCAGAATTAAACTAAACCATGCTGCTGTCGAGCTATGTGAAGCGTGTCAAGTCTGGTAAGATTAGCCTCTTCACTTTTGACGATTTATTGGCTTCAGCAATGTGCAAAATGTTGTTAAGTGCATTTTCACTGACTTGGCAGCCGAAGTGTTGACGCTCATTCTGGCTGAACGTGTTTGTATGCAGCGGTTTGGGCCTGTCCTGTCAGATTAAACGCAGCCACATTCATCATTTTCTTCATGTTACGTTCAACGTTTCATTTGTTCCCAGCTGTTATTGGTGCAGACTGCTTCTCATCTTAAGTTTTGTTGGTCCCTGAGCAGTGCAGCAAGTCGAGGATTTGGGCTCAAACATGAGCTTTTGCGTCCCCACTTTTATTAAAAACAAACAAACAAAAAACAATCGTTGCCCTGAACTTTTCCCTCTAAAACAGCGCAGCTAAACAACGGAGGCTATTAGCCAACTGAGGCGACAAAATATAATATTTGCACGGAAATACAGTTATATTTATGGATTATATGGATTCCGAGACTGTTGACATGTGATGTCAGGTGTTAGACAGACACGTAAGGAATTATTAATATTTATTTTTCCCTGAGCAGTCTCCTCAACCAGTCAGACATTTAGCCTGTTCTCTGTGATCTCCTTTTGGCTACTAATGTCATATTTTTTTCACTTTCATTCACTGAGCCTCACCTGAAACTGTTTGGATACTTTGATAACATCTGTAATAGACAATGTCAGCATATTCAATAATAGATAGTGTCAGTTTATTTTTTCTGTCATGAAATGTAAATGAATTGAGCGTTAAAGAGAACTCAGACATCCGTATGTTATTTTTATATCATTTATCATGTAATATCGTTTATCATATCAGTGACTTTCTGTCTGATCCAAAACAAACATTTGAACGCTGTCCAATGCCACCACTTTGTTTCACCAAAGAAAAAGTCATGAGAGTTATCGCTGCTTCAGGGCCTTATGTTATCTGATTTTTTAAATGTTTTTTCTCTTCTTGTGTTGCATAAGAATCATAAGATGCTTTACAGATGCTGGTGCTGCAGCTCAAGCTAGTATAAGCATTTGCATGGGCTAAGAAACTCTTCTGTTTTTTGTCTAACCGTAAATGCTTTCTGTGTTTCCCAGCGCTGAAACGGTCGTTTGAGGTGGAGGAGACGGATTCATCCACGCACCCTTCTCCCCTGACTCGTCGCACCACCAACCCCCTCCGCTCATCCACCTCCTCCACATCCAGCCAGCGGAGCTACGACCTGAGCTCCCGCAACTCTGACTACTCTTCTTCCAGATCTTCCCCCTCCGAGTCTTCCAATCCACGTTCCCCAAAGACCGGCATGAGGCGCATTGAGTTATCAGGGGGTCGTAACCTTGACACAGCCTCTTCCCGCCGCACAGAAATCTCCATTGAGGTCTCTTCGAAGCAGATTGACAGCTCGCCCAGTGCTGGCATTGCCCGCTTTGGCCTCAAGCGACCTGAGGTGAGCCTGAGCAGTCGGAGTACTCCCCTGGACAGCTCCTCAAACTCCATCTCCAGCTCCACAAACAGACGGGCCGAACTCAGCATGACACGACCAAGTGAGCCCCCCGCCCCTCCCAGGAGGATGGACGCTCAGCTGTCCTCGGCTCCAGTCTCAAGGATCCCCGAGCCCTCTCAGAGAAGAGCAGAGCCCCCGTCCCCGAGCCTCAGCCCAGTGGAGGGGGCCTCCAGGAGGCCAGAGATGCCTGTCTTCAGACAGCCGGACAGTTTGGTGCAAGGCAGCGCAGTGGAGAACAACAACCACCCGCCTCCTGCACCTAGTGCTCCCCTGCCCTCCCTGTCCGAACCACGGGTGGAGAGGGTGCAGTCACCTGTCACAGAGCCGCCTGCAGCCCGACCAACAGACAGTGAGTACCTGATCAGTTCAGCACATTTTTAACTCTTATGTGTAAAATAGGGTGATTCAGTTAAATCTAAAAGTATCTAGCTATCTAAACTATCAGATACTTGGGTATTGCGATTCTACAAGTAATGCAATTCAATATTATGATCTATTGCAATTTTTGTTTGTTTTTTTAGCACCAGACCACAGGAAAAGTGAAACCATACACTTCTAGAGTCTTAATGTCATGATTAATATTTCCATAAAACAATGCACATCGCGTGTCAGTCAGTCTTTCAAAGTTTTATCTCAGCAGCATCATTGCTGTATAAAAGGGGTAAATAAAAAACTTTTTGAAGTAAACTGCTACATTTAGCTGTTCCTGCTTAGTAAGCTCGTGCCATAAGAAAATAGTAAATAAAATAAGACATTAGTGCTAGTTACATATGTGGGTCATTCTTCAACTGTTGCAATTTTTGTGTCCTTGGTAGATATTAAAAAAAAACAACAACCAGGCATTTTGGTCTGTTTACTCCTTTACAATCTGTTTGTGTTTTTGATTTAAGTGACCCTTGACTGTCCCCATTTTTGTTGTATCCGGTTTCAACAGGGCCCGTCTTTCTGAAGCCAATGACTTGCAACAGTTGGCAGCAATTAGATGTGATGAAATCATCTTATCGTTGTTTCTCCATGTCGCTGCTCAGTTTCTCTCCTCTGTTTATGACGTTTTAGTTTTTACCTAATCTTGCAGCAAACTCATCCAGTCTTTCTGAGGCACTCAAAGATCCAGACACGTATTCACACACACAGAACTATGCATCACATTTATATATTTCTCTTCACCATGATTCACTTCATTTAAATTCTCCTCTTTCTAGTCACCCACACACTGAACACAGTATTGAGTATGATTATGGAACAAAGCTTTGTAATTCAATATGACACAAATTTTGAAGCTCCACTGTCTTTATTTTGTATTACTCAGAATTTATACCCCACTTTGTGACCAACCAACCATTAAGAGCACAAGCTTGAGTCCTTGTGACCTCATCGGTCTAGACTAACTGTGAATGTAGGTCAGGGAGGGTGATGATGAGAATCACAGGGATAGTCCCCAGGATGCAGTTAGAAAAGAACTCAAACAAGCGAGCAACTAAACAGGCCAGCTCTCTTGAACTTGAATCAGAAGCTGGTTAAAATCTGTAGTGTCTGCTACCCAGTTCTCGAGTTGCATTTACTTATTTCTAAAGGAGAGGTTTAATTTTGTTGATGGACTTCAGTGAATCCAAACTAACCTTTTTAAAACATTATACAAATAAATCTGTCCTTGTCTAGACAATACAGAGTGAGTTTTTTACTTTTCAGATGCTGCTGACTAACCTCCCAGACATGTTGCACAGAGACGATGCCAAGCTCATACTGAGTATCAGATGTTTGTGTAGTAACTTGCACAAATAGTTTTGGTTTTGCTGAGAGAAAATATCAAGAAATGTCCCATAACTGTGGTAAGATACTGAATACTGGTGAGTCACTGTTCTGTTGGATTAACCTTTCAGACAGACCAGGTCAAAAGTGGAAGAACAAGGCTCTTGACTCTTTTAGCACCACCCTGTGGACAAACTCTATATTTTTAGCTGAATCACTGCTAAAGTTCTGTGAATGCTTAAATTAGGCTAAACTGTCATCTGGAGTGTAATGATTTACATCCTGACATGCAGGCTGAGAGTTATGAAGCACAGGTTACGTTACAGTTTCAGTGAAATGCTTTCACAGTAATTCACATGCAAGCTTCAACAGAGTTTGAGCTTGGAGCTGGTTCTTGCTATGGTGGGAAAATATGTGTTTATTTGTGTTGGTTTGTATGCAGTGGCGTCAAAATCTCCACTTTCCTTGCAAGTTATTTGTGCTGCTTCCTTTCCTAGCTCTTATCCTATTAGAACGGCTATGTGTCTGTCTCTCTGTGTGTGTGTGTGTGTGTGTGTGTGTGTGTGTGTGTGTGTGTGTGTGTGTGTGTGTGTGTGTGTGTGTGTGTGTGTAGCAGTGTTATCTGGAGACAGCTGTGCTCATGGGTTCCTCTCACTGGTTGAGTAGTATCCAGGCGTAGGCGGCTGGGAGGTGATACATTCCAAATCTGGAGGTCATAAAACATAAAAATAGAAAGCCTCCAATTTCCACTTTTTATGCTGTGTGTTGCCTCTCTGTGTCTCTCTCTCTATCCACTGCACTTCCTTTGCGTGCAGCTCAAGATTTAATCTCATTTCTTGCTTCTTGCTGAGGATATTTCCTTCCAATAGTTTCTTCGGTAGCACAGTATTGGTGAATCAGTTTGCAAATGTGCATGCTATCTGAAATGTGTCCGTAGAAGGGAAACAAGGAAGAGCAGGGAAGAAAGTACAGCTTTTTCTATTTCCCTCTTTACGCAGAGATGAATTTGTTCAGAGTATCCATATATACATACATATCCATGTATTTTTTTAATTTGGACAAAGCCAAATAAAGAAAAAAAAAACGTTCTGGGACAGTAGTAACTGTTTGAATCTAACTTAAAATAAGCAACTACTTACAACCCCAGTTTCAAAAAGGTTGGGACATTATGTGAAACTTGAATGCTGAAAACTGAATGCAATAATTTGCAAATCATTTCTGACTTGTGTTCAATTGAAAGGAGTACAAAGCCAAGATATTTAATGTTCAAACTGATAAACATTGTTCTTTTTTGAAAGTATACACTAATTCTGAATTTGATAGATGCTAACCATGTCAAAAAAGTTGGGTTGGGGCAACAAAAGACTGGGAAAGTTGCTGAATGCTCAGAGAACACCTCTTTGGAAAATTCAACAGGTAAACAGGTTAATTGGTTAAAGGTGATAAAATCATTATTTGGTAGTAAAGGGGCGTCCGTGAAAGGCTCAGTCATTCACAAGCATGGATAAGGTGAGGGTCACCCCTTTCGGGTCTGTTAGTGCCCATGACATGGCTAACTGTCACATCTGTTAAGGCACCATTAAGGCACATACAGGTTTTGGAGCAACATATGTTGCCATCCAGATGACGTCTTTCAGGGACGATCCTCCTTATTTCAGCAAGACAACGCCAAGACACATTCTGCACGTTGCAACAGCATGACTTCATAATAAAAGAGTTCAGGTACTAGTTCATATTACTTTCTGCTATATTCAATTTGAATATAGATCAAAAAGTTTTTGTAAATTGTTGCATTCTGTTTTATTTACATTTTACACAATGTTCCAACTTTTTTGGAATTGGGGTTTTAGGTCATCCTCGTCTCTCAACCCATAATCTCTATGACACTCTGTAAAGTCCAGTACAGTCAGCAATAAACCTAAATTTAACACAGAGGGAAGTTTCATTAGCTGTATAATCAAACTTGCTGTGACTTGCTGGTCACAGCAAGTTTGATTATACAGCTAATGAAACTTCCCTCTTGTTTCTGCAGTTTCATTTACAGGGAAACAGTACAAACCTGTTCTTACAAAAACACAGAGATTAGTCACCTTTTGGAAACAGAAATATGTGGTGCATTATGAAGCACAAAACACAACAACAGAGACCCTGGACTGATGAGTCGTATATCAAGAAAGATTTATTATTTTGCCCGTCTCTGTCAGGACAGAGAAACAAAGATGTGGGACGAATGTGAAGATTGAATAAATTGACCGCAAGACAAAATCCTTAAAGCAAATGTTAAATTTCATTATTGTATGAAATTAGTCCAATGCTCACCTTAGTGTATAATCACTTCTTACGGACTGTCCCTCAGATAAAATAGCCTGACATGCTCAAGCTCAAATATCTGGCCTGATGGGACCTCTAATGATCTTCATCCTAACGCTGGGCATTTCTTGTAAATCCAACTGTATACTGGGAAAAGTAGTATATCTTTCTGTCCCGAAGCTAATATGATAAATTAAACCTTCAATGATACAGATGATTTACATTTACAGTCTTCAACAAATAAACATCACCTTTAAAAACAGAAAGCACATCTGTTTTTTATTTTTTACTTTCAAAGTGAAAACAAAGTGGCAAAACTGATTGGATTGGGACGATTTTTCACCTGTGGACTGAGTGACGGGGTGGACTTTTTTGTGGACTTCCATGTTACATGAGAAAACGTCCGTGTTGCAGCCGTCCCCACGATACTTTGATCCCTGCTCCCCACTAAGCAAGAAAAAATGAGAGGATTCAGTCTCAACTTCTGCCACATTTGGCTCAGATTACCATCCTCCTGCTCAGCCGCGCATGTGGAGGGAGGGAGGCCCTGCCGGAGAAAAGCTCGGAGAGACGCGAGAAGCAGATAGGACGTGGAGATAGACGGAGAGGAGGGTCAGTGAGCAGAAGAGCAAAGGGAGAAAAATGGAGAGAGACATGAAGGGTGCGAGAAAAAGAGTGTTATTTCCTGTAAAGTCCGTCAGGGAGAAAACAAAAAGAGAAAAACCCACCTTAACCTCCAGTTGTTTGGGAGTAAAACTAAACCAACAGACCACACTGCTTTGACAACGTGCCCAAAACTACAGTTTACTTTCCATTTCCTCAAGAAGTACACACACTGCACGGATTCACGCAAAGTGTTTATGTATTTATTTATTTTTTGATAGTCGTTATGTTTACATAAACATTTTGGATTTTTTAGAAGGGAAAACTTGGACTGTTTTCAGTTTATATCTTTGCTGTTTACCCTCGGTGCAGCATGATCAGCACTATATCTGGTGGGATGCTCACTGAGTTTTTGTGTGGCCCATTAGGTTATTGCTTGACAGCGCGTGACATTTAAAGGAGAAATCTGTACTAAATCATGAGTTGAGAGATTAAGAGATTAAGCAAATATGCCGAGTTGAAAAACTTGCTTCTCTGTCAACAGTGCCAGAGCTGGTATGTCCTCCTTTGAAATTTCTGTTCTGCTCCAAAACTTGTGTAATTATTTGCCATTTTCACATTAATTAGAGTTCAAATGATGCTGAATTAGTTGTCTGTTCATGATTTGTAAGAAATCGTTAATAATCTTTTAGAAGGAGTAGATATTTATTACAGTTACAATTGAGCAAAATGTCAATGGAGTCTGGCAGGGAGTCACTGAACTCAAACTGTGTGTAGTCTCAGATTGTCGCAATGGGAAACGACTCACTTCAACCATAGGCTGTTACATATTGCTCCTTTAACTAGGATCTACCTGTCTCTGGGCTCTTGGTGTGCTCGTGTGTCTGTGCTCATGTGCTTACATGTATTCAGTGTTTACATTCACCCTCACAGAGATGACAAGGTTAAGATTGTCTCGCCCCGGGGGGGAGTGACGGATGAACATGCTGATAAGTGATAAGCTGGTTGTTTTTGTGTAAAGTACAAGGTGCTGTAATGACATGCTCCGTTTCAGTTCATTTGTTGGCTATAATGATGAGCAGCTGTATCCAGTAATGTGGTGTTTCAACAGGATGTGATCTCATGTTTAGGCCTACAGACAGACGCACACATTCATTCATTCTGTACACTGCTAGTCTTTCCTTAACCTTGATTTATTTTTTCCTGGCCGCTCTGTTAGGGAAAAGGCCCTTTCATTTTGCAAGCGTGAACTTAGCAACATTAAAAAAGAACGACTGGCTTGAGGACTGACTGAGATCTGCACAGAGGTGGAAGCAAAGGGGTAGTTCAGATTGTTCTTTAGAGATAATGTACTCTGTTATATTCTGATGGTGATACTGATGCCTGTAGCCATGCAGGCAAAGGAAGTTCCATGGTCAGATGTCAGAAAAGTCAGACAGGGTTCCACATCAATATTGTTTTTACATGCAACACGACACAGGGATGTTGTGTTTGTTTGTTTTTTTTACCCTGGATAAAATTTTGTTGCACTAAATTTTTATTTTGTCCTGACAGAATACCTTACAGTGTATATCATTCTACTATATATATCAAAAGCATTGAGTAAAAGCAAAAGAATGTTGGTGTTTTAACTTTCTAAATTTGTGCAACAAAGAGCCCTAAAATTAAACTTCTTGGTTAATTTTATCAATCTGTGGCCAACACACCAATGCAGCTAATCTACTACTTTATGTCTGTGTGAGACTGAGTAAACAGGCTCATTCTTTAGACATGTATTCATTCCGAATATATGTCTCAATTAGGGGTTTTACTGCAGTCTGTGACACACTTCCTCTTTCTTGTTTACGATCAGCTCTGTGCTATAAACAAACCAGCCAGCCAACAGTGTGTAAGGCTGGGGCAGAGATGCATGCAAAAAAGGAAAGCCCACATTACTGGTCAGAATGAGAAACACAACTACTTTGAAACATTATGAAAGACTTGGATATTAACAAGCATGTTTACATGTGTGCAAGTATCACAATATGTTCTCAAGAGGATGGTTAAAGGAATGAAATAGGGAGGCTGTGTTCCACTGGTAGATAACTTTGAAAAAATCTTATTTTGACACAAAGAAGCATCTGTAATCAGATTATGTGCAGCTACATGTAAGCAGGAATATTAGAGGAATACTCATCACCATATAAACAGCTTTGTAGGACTCGCCTTTTTCAGAAAAAGGACAACAAACAATATTTTGTGGATGTGAATATAGTTTGTGTGCACTGATATCATTACTCACAGGTAATGAATTAATATCCTGTTAGTGTTGGACATGGATTGATATTACAGTAGCACACCAGTGAGTGATTTATACCCCTTAAGTCAACTGATATTACTCTTTATTATTACAACTTGTCATTAACAATAAGTCTTCTTCATTAGAAGGGTGTTACCTTGATTACACCTGTGAAGATGAGGCGTGTGTAGGAGTGAAGCCACACACAGCAACTTGCAAGACCAGACTGTCAACATGATCCATTCCCATGCCATCCACCCAAACCCTCTCATCACTGACCTCTTTATGATCTCAGAGAGGCATTAAGGTCATCCCTGGTCCAAGAAATGGTGTTAAGCACCTTATACATTCTTTCAAATTAAATTGAGCAACTTCCAGGAAATATTAAATTTGAAGAGGAGTGTTTATCGAAACACAATCCTGTTGTTTAGCTTTGAAGTCATGCTGTGTGAATTGGCAATCTAAAACCGAAGGTAATAGTTTATCTGCTCTAATATTTGAGTGCAGCATTATGTGGGGTGTGTGTGTGTGTGTGTAAGAATGTGAAAAAAGGGAATTTATATCATCATTTAGTCAGAATGTTAAGCAGCAACAATTCTGACAATAGATAGATTAATTGTAGATTTTGTTTAATCAAAAAAACAATTAGTCTTTGGTTTCACCTGTTTAAATTTGAGGATTTGCTGGTTTTCTGTGGTAAACATGATCTCAAAGTGAACATCAAGATTTGAGCTGTTAATCAGACAAATTTGTAGAACTTGTGCCCACTTGTGTTTAATTTGATTTCATTAATAATTTAGTAGTTTTTTAACATTTAATATATTAAGCAGTTTATTTATGAATCAAAAACATAATTGACATTAATCCATAATGAAAATAATAGTTAGTTGCAGCCTCACCTTACAACTTTTTGTAACTTCCATGTGCATAAAGTAACTCAGTTACCCCTAGCTGAATTAAGGTTGTTACTACAGTAAGCATAACCCACCAACAATTGGGTTTTGGTTCTGTCCAAATCTCCAAATGCTAATGGACGAAATGGATAAAAATAATATTTTCTGCACATAAATGTCAATTATTGATGAGTATATTTTAATAATCTGTTTTGTTGCAGAAATAAGATGTTTCCTGCAGACTGTTGACCTGGTTGTAAAACAAAACATGTAGTCACACCTTGTTTAGAAAATGTTATAAACAAATGATGAAATTTGTCAGCTTTCAGACTTCTTTTTGTCTAACAGCAGTGCCTGTTTGTCATTAACAACTGGCTCTTGAGAGCCACGTTTGAATTGTATTTTCTTAAAGCTGAATCTGCAACAGTTTTTAATCATGACTCATTATCTTATGATCTGCTGGGTCTTGTGCTGGCTGGCTGAGTGCTATCCTAGTTTCCCCACACTAACAGTATTCATCTCTTACATACAAACATAAAAGCCCTTTGATAGGCCTGCCTGGGACTTGGCTACAAACAAGTACTTGTGCATGTCACAAGGGATGGAAACGGTCTTCCTGATTAATCGTTAATATGTGTGTGGGTGTGTGTTTGGCATGAAGCAAACATGCAGTTAAAAACTGCACCCTGTTCTTATCTGGTTTCCTTGAAAATAAAATAATAAACAGACAAACATGGGTCTGACTGATATATTATAGTTTAATAAACACATGATTGAATTTTCAAGAATCCAGAAGAATACAAAACCATAAATAAAATACACTCCTGTTTTTTAAAGCTTGTACTGTAGATAATCAGGGAAGACTGACCTTATCAGACTGTAGAGCCTTTGACTTATCTGTTCCATTTATCCAGCAATTTACATTCTCTTCATCTCTATCAGACACAGGATGAACAAGCAGAACATTTGGATGGAGTTTTTTTTATACCAAAAGGAAGTCCAAATGATTTACAGCAGATGTCTTAAGCGGTGCCATGTTGGTCAAAGTGTGCAGGTTTTCAGTCCAAACAGACATTACACCACCTTAATTTACTGATCACCTCTTCCTCTGTAGGTGAGGAAGACATGTTGATCACTAATAGTTTTAAGTCTGGTCCTGTAGTCTGAACGAAATTAAAGTACTGACTGGGGAGGACTGAAACTTTGACTCAGACCTTCATGGCATCGATTTTAAATAATTGGCCTTAAATCACAAGCAGTTGATTTTAACATTCACTAAAAGCTAATATGGTACACAATAGGATTAAACCTACAAAGGTAAAACAAACCAGGCAATTAAACAGCCTCTTGCTGATGTTGAAGTGTAGGTCGTAACTATACAGCCATGACAGTCTCTGTAGAATGCAGATTATATGGAATTAACACTCTACTTGCCTCCTTCCCTCCCCAACAAAACAGTGACAGAGAATTGAAACTCAAAACCACTGAGACTGAATACAAACGTAAAGCATAAAAGAAAACAACATTGAAAAACACACCAAATATAAAAGAAGCAAATGCTGCAAAAAATATCAAAAAAGATACAATTTCAAGAACATGATCGACAAAAAAGTGTTTTAATTAATTGTTTTTGGGTTTTTTTGGCTGTGTTTTATTTTTCAGTCACATCTTTTTTTAGACAGTATCTAGCAATGTTACTCTCCCTCATTTCATGTTACCTACTTTCAAAAAAATACGCTACAATACTAAATATATAATAAAATATAATTATGTATAAAACAAATTTAAATATAATGCTGATCTCTGAAGCAGCATTACGACGGTAATTTTGTCTGTTTCCTGGTCTGTTGTTACGTTGGTTTGAGGAATACTTTTCCTCGATCACAATGAACAAGAGCAGTCCAAGGCAGGCAAGGTTTCCCCATCTTTCTCTGATATAGAAATCATCAGCATCAGTCCCAAAGTGGTTTATGAGATGCAGCAGAGGTCGTTGGCCTTCTGTCACAGAAAACTGTCTGAGCTGTCTTAGGAGGTTAATAGTGATCTGATAGGTGTGATCTGGATCGTAACGTGTCCCCTGATATTCAGAAGTGTCATAATGCTGTGTGATAAACACTTGGTCTATTCTTCGCAAAGCTCCCCGCCCTGTGTTCTGCTCCTGGACTCTAAATATGATCCTGTCCCTGTTTTGTCCTTCATACTCTGTTGGGGGATCAACAACATAAGATGGAAGCTGCCTGGATGTCATGTCTTGATTGAGATTGCCTACAGTGTAGTACCTGTATCCTCGAGGCAGTGGGTCCAACATCCCCTCAAAGTTGCCGTAATGATGTGAGCCATAGTCTTCTCTGTTTGGGTCAAAGTTCAGCCACATGACATTGTATCTGTCGATGTCAACTGCGTTGGCAAACCAGTGGAGCAGTATGAGACTGTGCTTGGGCACAGATCGGCCAAAGTTGATTTCCTTCAAATCTTTGATTGAATCGAGCCTTTTATGTGTCGCTGACACAGAGCTCAGGACAAGCAGCAGAGCTACACAGCATCTCATGACTCCTCCTGACATCTTCATCATCCTGTATAAATATTTTAAAAGATATTGCTCATATTACTCATCCATGTTGTACATTGTCAATCCATATATGTGTTTGTAAGCAGAGAAGGGGTGTCCTTATCCCCAGTCCTTGTTCTGTGCAAAACTGAATTCCAAAGTTTATCTGAAGTTAATGAAAACAAATGAGCATCTTCCAAAGTTACAGTATTTTTCATACGAAACGCCCTCTTTGTTTTTCCACTGACAGCATTGGCAGGATAGTAACACAAAGAGGAGAGAACCCTCACTGAGAAGATTTGAGTTAAATGCTTCAGCAGTCATGTGAAATAGTGCCATGGTGAATCCAAAACTAGCAATTGGAAAATAAGAGAGCTCACCTTTGTTAATCTGTCTTGTGAGCGCAGGCATTTATGGTTTCTCTGTAAACGAAACTGCTGAAACAACCGTTGCTGGTTACAGGAAGTTTGACAGCGCGGCTGTTTGGTTGAGACTTCCTTCTGTATTAAATGTGGCTTTACTGTCGACTGTATTACGTGACATTACACAGTAGAGTGTGACAAGGATGACCTAAAACCCCAATTGCAAAAAAGTTGTTGTACATTGTGTAGAACGTATATAAAACCAGAATGCAACGATTTGGCCCATATTCAGTTGAATACAGTACAAAGTAGTATGAACTAGCACTTGAGTGTTTTCTTGTATGTACTTGTATGTACCTTTCAGCATTAATGAGGCCTTCACAGATATGACAGTATCCCATGATGCCATGGGCCCTAACACCCCCCTATACCATCACAGATGCTGGCTCTTGGAACTTTGATGGTCCTTTTCCTCTTTAGTCTGGAGGACACAGCGTCCATGATTTCCAAAGTAAATTTGAAATGCGGACTTGAATGCACACCAGTCCATCTCATCTTATCTCAGTTGAGCCCAGAGAAGACCTCGCGTCATCTATGCAGAGATTTCTCCAGATTATTTGAATCTGATATCATGGATTATACATGGTGAAATCCGTGAATTCGTTTTGTGTTGAGAAAAATTGTTCTTATAGTGTTGGACTATTTGCCCACACAGTTTTTCACAAAGTGGTAAACCTCGCCCCATCCATGCTTATGAGCGACTGATGCTTTCGACTATGCCCCTTTGATACCCAATCATGATACTGTCATCTGTTATAAATTAACCCGTTTACCTCTCGAATGTTCCAAACATGTCCCAGTCTTTTGCTGCCCCGTCCCAACTTTTTTTTTAATGTGTTGAAAGTACAAAAAAAAACATCAGTCAGGTGTTTAAATCGTGCCCGAGTCTCTCCTGAAAGTTGAAACTTGTCTTTATGATTTGATACATCTAACTTGTGCGCAACCAGTTTCCCTGAATTTAAAATAAAAACTCTGACACAATTTTTAACATTAAAGAAAGACAATACAAGAAAACATTCCCACTTTTATAGTAAAGCTACACTAAAGATACGCTATAGTGGTACAATGAATACATGAAACATGGACAAGACAATGCAACAAAATCCATAGAGAATCGAGTTATTACACTACAGTAACCTGACAGCAGAAGTCTCTGATTATAAACTTTTAAATGCGAAGAAATTGCAGCATAAGAGATTTTGTTTCTTTCAGAGGAGGTGGGGTTTCTGGTTGACAAGACAATGCTAGGAGAAACACTGCCTGACTTCTGTCAGTGCCAGTGTCAGAATACAAGTGCTTCAATACCCACATTTCCTTTTTCAGTTCAGGTTTTGTTTTCAAGTCATTATCCTGACTCCATACGTAACTGCCTGAGTCAGTGTTCCCAATCGACTTAAACATCGGTGGTGCATTATGATAACAACTTGGTTTAGATAATCTCTAGGAAAATTGGTCTCCTTATTTCTTCTCACCTTAGTGCAAAATAAATGTACAAAAAGATTAATAAAGCAAGAAAAGATAAAATAACTAATGAAATAAATAAAATACAGCAGATAGCTCTGGCACAATTACCACAATTACTTCTGTAACTTCTGTTTTCTGATCTGTTGTTCATTTCCATTCTGTTGTTTTCTGGTCTGTTGATGATTTCCATTTGGATGTTGATTTCTGGTCTGTTGTTGATTTTTGGTCTGTTGTTGATTTCCAGACTGCTGTTGTTTTCTGGTCTGTTGATGATTTCCATTTGGATGTTGATTTCTGGTCTGTTGTTGATTTCTGGTCTGTTGTTGATTTCCATCTCGTTGTTCTGCTGTCTGTTGTTGATTTCCAGACTGCTGTCGTTTTCTGGTCTGTTGTTGAGTTTTGGTCTGTTGCTGCGTTGGTTGGAAGAGTACTTTTCCTCGATCACAATGAACAAGAGCAGTCCGAGGCAGGCAAGGTCACCCCATGTGTCTCTGATGTAGGAATCATCAGCGTTACTCCCAAAGCGGTTTATGAGATGCAGCAGAGGTCGTTGGCCTTCTCTCACAGAAAACTCTCTTATCCGTCTTAGGAGGTTAGAAGTGATCTGGTAGGTGTGATCTGGATCATACTGTGTTCCCTGATTTTCGGAAATCTCATAATGCTGTGTGATAAACAGTTGGTCTGTTGTCTGCAAATCTTCCTGTCCTGTGTCCTGCTCCTGGACTCTAAATATGATCCTGTCCCTGTTTCGTCCTGCGTACTCCCTTCGAGGATTGACAACATAAGAAGGAAGTTGCCTTGACGTACCTTGATTGAGATTGCCTAAAGTGTAGTACCTGTATCCTCGAGGCAGTGGGTCCAACAACCTCTCAGAGTTGCGGTAATTATGTGAGCCATAATCTCCACTGTTTGGGTCAAAGTTCAACCATATGACATCATTATTGTCAATGTCAACTACGTTGGCAAACCAGTGGAGCAGTATGAGACTGTGCTTGGGCACAGATTGGCCAAAGTTGATTTTCTTCAAATCTTTGATTGAATTGACCCTTTGTACAGCTGACACGGAGCTTGAGACGACGAGCAGCAGAGCTACACAGCATCTCATGACTCCTCCTGACATCTTCATCCTCCTGTATGGATATTTAAAAAGATATTGCTTCCATTAATCATCCGTACTGTACATTCTCTATCTACATGTCTTTGTAACTAGAGATGCAGCTCATGATTACTTTCATGATTTGATAAATCTGTTTTTTTTTTATTATGATCAATAGGTTATTCTAATACCCAACAGATAGAATAACAGTTTTTCCATGTCTGTCCTAAAACAATAGTCAGACGGGCATACGAACACTGAAACAGGTTTTGCTTGTTGTGGTCATTAGTTCTCTTCATACTGGCCAGTAAGAGTTGGGCCAAAAATATAAAGGGATCCAAATGCACATACAGTCAAGTCAATTCAATATTGAAATTGAACAGAATGTCTCAAATCACAAATTTTCCTCAAGGGGCTTCACAATCACATCAGCACACAGCACGCTCTACCCTTCGAACCTCAATTCAGATAATGAAAAACTTCCACCACAAATCCTATGAAGGTGTTCAGCAGTCCAAGAAATCAAAGCAAGTATTTTCCAAAGATAGTCTTTTTTTGTACAGAATTCCTACATACAGCATCGGAGGGATGGGAACACAAAGAGGAGAGAAGATTCACAAAGAGGACTTGAGTTAAATGCTTCATAATATAACAAAAAAAACATAGTCATCAGAAAATAAGAGAGCTCACCTGTGTTAGTCTGCTTCCATCAGGCATCTGATCTGTTTGATCTGATCTCTATGTTTGTTTGAGAGCAGGCGCAACTCAGTTACCATTTTGCTGCAAACGAAACTGGAAAAGCAAGCATCAGATTTCCAGCACTACGCAAAGAACACACAGCCATTAAAGCTAATGCATTATGAATTACAGCCGTCCTTATCACCACAAAGCCTTTCACAATCTGTTTCATGTAACCATCAGATCAATATATAAGGTTGAACGATTGGATGAATATATCTTATATTGACGTTGTGCTGAATCCATCACCAGCTGTTTTTTTTTTTGTTTTTTTGTTGGGCCAAATTTTGGGGTGATATTTATCATTTTATTTAGCTGATTTAATGGTCTGCAGAGTGACAGCTGTTGCTCCCTACTGCACGCTCATCCAGTGGCACAGTACACACCCACTCAGCCAGACCGTGAGTGCACTGAGCTGGGTGCAGGGGGATGAGAAGTAAACGGTGTGCAGAGCCAGACTCCTTGCACTCTTTTTCACATGGTAAATTAAGGATTTATTACGACCAAATCAGAGTTGTTGGAAGAGTGGACACACTAACAAAGATGGTTTAGGTGAGTTTTGCATGTTTTTCTGTCAAATTTGAAAGAAGTGTGTTTTACAAGGAGTTAACGAGTCAATTAAGCTCGTCTTAGTTCGGTGAAAGAGAGAAAGTTTAATTTTTAGGGTGGATGGTTGTACTTCTCTGTTTAAAAAGGCATGAGGATATTTAATTTCTTGATGCTTTGTGAGTTTATTTTGTTTACTGGGTGTAGTGAATGTACGCAGTGTATGTAACAGGGGATTCAGGTGGGTTGGGGGCAGGGGTGATGGATGGATGGGCTGGCAGTGGTTGGTTGGAAAATTCTAGCCCTGTTACGTTCTCCACATCAGTAGCAGACACAGGATGAACTAGAAAAGGCTGCTCAGCAGAGTGCAGATCCCCGCCCAACAACAGCTGGTGAAGCATCTGCTGCAGTGCCACCACAACTGTCAGATGCAACTGGCAGAAATTTGCAGTTTGCGGTTAAGAAGACTGACCACTGTTAATGGTTGTATAAAACAGAGCAGTCAAAAAAAAGAATTACTGCTTCACAGTCGTATGTCTCTACCAACCAGTCAAGTTACAATTTACATCCATGTCTGTTCAGACTCATGTAATATATGTAGTAAAGACTATGAAGGAATTTAATATGCTACTTACCTCTATATCGACCTGTAATTTTGAGGGAATTTAATGTAAAGGATGTTCTCACTATATGTGTATGATTCCATTAAATAATTTCCAGTGAGGAACATTATGTCTTTATTTGGAGACTATTTTTTTTTTACAGAGGCATACAGAGGACTGATAGAAAGCTGAACATTATGACTTCACAGGATATAAAGTGCCATTACCTCATCATTGTAAATTATTAGATATTTGTGTGGTATTGTTCTGAACACATAATGCCACACACGAAAGCAACATAATCCCCTCCTGGCTTACACCTGGCAGGGATAATAAGAGCCAATTTCAGTTCCAATAGTTTTTGTTACAGTAAACAGTGCTTGAAATAAGAAGCTTAAAATGTCCAGATGTGTGTGGGGTGAAATACAACCCCGTTCACCTCCCCATTTGGTATAATAAAATGTAAAATTGTTCATCCAAAATGTCCATCTAAATTTTGTTCAGATTTATTTACAGCAGATGTCTCAAGCTGCACAATGTTGGTTAAAGTCTGCATGTTTTCAGTCCAAGCAAACATTGCACCACCACTGATTACCTCCTCCTCTCTTGGTGAGGAAGACGTGCCGATCAAGGACAGTTTTTGCCCTGGTCCTGTGGACGAAATAAAAGTAAATGAATGCCTTGGGGAGACAGAAGCCCTGAAGACTCTCAAGCCTTTATGACACACAATTTGAGATAGGTGATTTAAAGCATTTTGCCTTAATTACAAGCATGTTTTACAAAGCGTGTAATACAATCTTGTCTGAATTACATTTACAAAAACAATTCATATAGTACACAATAAAATTAAACTGAAGGCAAAACAAAGCATATAACAAGAACTGCTTTTTGCCAATGTTCAAGTGTACTGAGTTGATGCAACTCTTGAGTCAGGACAGTCTCTGTAGTGTGCAGATTAGATGGATATCACATTCTCCTTGCCTCCTCCACTCCAACCCCTCCCCTGCACACCAGAACAGTGCCAGAGAATTGAAACGGGAAACCATTAACATTGAATACACACCATCCGCGTATAAAAACAATAAATCAGAAGATTGTCTTTGAAAAACATTTAGCATGTGGAAGCATCCAAATAAATCCATGTAAGGGCAGCAAACTGAAGTGCCCTCTGCAAACCACAAAGCAATAAGCCACTGACATCTGGCAGGTGACATTAAACTCAGAAAGAAGAACAGACATGAAAAAGAAAGGAAATGACACTGATGGACAGCAATAAATAAACGTTTGAATAGACATGGAGGAGCACATTGGAACATCATCGGAGAGGTTTCTCTGTCGCAGGTGCAGCAAGGTCATGTGCTCCTCCACCTACCATCCCCTCAGCCAGCAGGCCACCGCATTAAAGATTCTGTGTATCACATTTGGATGTTTAATAGATTATTACCTTTTGAGGAAGGACAACGAATGGGATAAGATGCCTTGATGCGCACGAGCACAGTAGATTTAGCTGGTTTGCTGAGCAGCGTTATGTAAACTGAATGAACTGTGGTGGTGTTTGGAAAACTTTGGGACAACACATAACATGTCCATGGTGTCTGTAGCTGTCCATGTGCACATGCTTTTGGGAGTTATCCAGGCTGAAAGCCAGAGGGCTAAGAAAGCCAAGGTGGTGGAGGATCGTTTTGTCTCCGATCTGAGTTGAGGCTCCAAAACAACACCCAGGTTCTGAAGAATCTGTCTTGGTATCCTAATCATCTACGAGTGTTAACATTTGTAATTAGTATTTTTCGTAAAATAGCCTGAATTACTTTTACTTCATCATTATTAACATTTCACAGCACAAAATGCATTTTAGCTTTTGTGCATACTGGCCTATGTGTGGTTGAAGTCACTTTTGTCACTGACAAAATCGTTGCTGAATGCCACAAAAGTGTGTGTGTGTTTGCACAGACAATTTAACATTGAATCTCTGCATATGAACAATTCATGCATGAGGCCCTTTGATTCCCCTTATTTCGTCTCACCTGCTTGCAAAATAGCTGCTCAAAATGATAACAAAGATAATTATTAAAAAACAGCAGATCACCAAACCACGACAACCACAATGACTGTTTTCTGCTCTGTTGTTGATTTCTGATTCGATGTTGATTATTGTTTGGTCGTTGTTTTCTTGCCGGTTAATGTTTTCTTGTCTGTTGTTTTTTTCTCGGTGGTTGTTGTTTTCCCATCTGTAGTTTTTTTCTGGTCTGCTGTTGTTTTCATGTCTGTTGTTAATTTTTGGTCTGTTGCTGCGTTGGTTTGAAGAGTACTTTTCCTCGATCACAATGAACAAGAGCAGTCCGAGGCAGGCAAGGTCACCCCATGTGTGGCTGATGTAGGAATCATCAGCGTTACTCCCAAAGCGGTTTATGAGATGCAGCAGTGGTCGTTGGCCTTCTCTCACAGAAAACTCTCTGATCTGTCTCAAGAGGTTAATAGTGACCTGGTAGGTGTGACCTGGATCGTAACGTGTCCCCAGATTTTCAGAAGTCTCATAATGCTGTGTGATAAACACTTGGTCTATTCTCTGCAAAGCTAGCCGCCCTGTGTTTTGCTCCTGGACTCTAAATATGATCCTGTCCCTGTTTCGTCCTTCATACTCCGTTGGGGGATCGACAACATAAGATGGAAGCTGCCTGGATGACATGTGTTGATAGAGATTGCCTACAGTGTAGTACCTGTATCCTCGAGGCAGTGGGTCCAACAGCCCCTCATAGTTGCCGTAATGATGTGAGCCATAGTCTTCTCTGTTTGGGTCAAAAGTCAGCCATATGACATTGTTATTGTCGATGTCAACTACGTTGGCAAACCAGTGGAGCAGTATGAGACTGTGCTCGGGCACAGATTGGCCAAAGTTGATCTTCTTCAAACCGATAATTGATTTGAGCTTTTGTACAGCTGACACAGAGCTCAGGAGGACAAGCAGCAGAGCTACACAGCAACTCATGACTCTTCCTGACATCTTCGTCATCCTGTAAAGATATTTATAAAGATGTTGCTCACATTAATAGTGTTTATAACCAGAGATTAAAAATTGAGGACTTTCCATTGGCAACCAATTTTAGGCCTTTGGTTGTCATCAATGGCAACTTTTTAACATATAAAAAATAAGGACAACAAGCAGCAACACATGCACACTATAACCAGTTACATTTTTCATGTTTGTTGTTTTAGTGATATTCAAATATTCCTGTTCAACAACCAAAGTGTCCCACCAAAAACCCCTCAACAGGGGAAAAAATAGAAGAAACTTCAAGAGGAGCAACTGAGGAGGGATCCGTCTCTCAGCACGGACAGTCAGGATGATAAGATTATAGACTATCCTATCTTTTACATTTGGAGCTTCATATGTTCACAAAGTCCACAGTTATCTTTCTTTTCAAAAATGCCTTCCAAAATTTGTCTTAAGTTTAATTTAAAACAAGTCAGTATCTTCCAAAGATACGGTCCTTCTGTGAAGACTTTACAGACTTTACTAGTTGGAGGGATAATAACACAAAGAGGAGTGAAAACTCACAAAAAAGATTTGAGTTAAATGCTTCACTAATCACTTGAAATAGTGTCATTGTAAACCAAAAGCTAGCGATCAGAAAGCTTACCTGTGTTAGTCTGCTGCTGCCAGGTATCCGATCCGCTTGATCTGATCTCCGAGTTTGCATAAGAGCAGGCGTTACTTGGTTATCGTTTCACTGTAAATGAAACTAGCTGACCAAATATAATTTGTGGTTACAGGAAGTTTGATAATACTCTAATCTTCTTAGATGAAGCCTCTTTTAAACTCCCTCAGTGTTTTGTTGTTCTTTGCGAGTCATGTGCCTTTAGAAAAGCACAAAGGTGATCATTTTTATTTGCAGTTTTTAGTGTAATTATTCTATAAAACAAGTCACCTGGGAATTTTATGAGCAGGTTTAGGATGGAAACTAGTCTGCACATGCCAAAGTTTGACAGTGAGTGTGTCCTTTGGACTGCAGGATGAAGAACTAAGAGGTTTGTTGTAGTGCCTGGCTTATTATTAGACAGTATTCACTTACTACAAACCAATTTCAAATTGCAGTACACACATTCGTTCAGTTTCCTTGAAGTTAAAATAAAACACTGACATGAGTCTGACTGATATGTTACAAACTGTAGTTTAATGAACACAATATTTGACATAACAGAAAAAGTACAAACTGATAAGTAAAATACAAAAAAACAAATTTTCTGCGAAGGCTGGCCTTACCATATCTTAGAGCATTTCTCTTATCCGTTTCATTTCTCCATCAGATCAGTTTACATTCTGTTCATGTCCATCAGACACATGATAAGATAAACTTTATTTATCCCACAGCAGGGAAATTCCCCCTTTTTTCCCATTTCCAGTATTTTTGCAATAAAGACAGATTTCTCCAGTTAATAAAAACTGCAGTCTTGTCAATAGTGCTATACAGTTCAAAATAGAGATTGAGGAAGATGTTCTGCTGATTACTGAAAGTTTTACACTGGTCTTGTAGTCTGAATGAAGGTGAATCACTGACTAGGGGCAACTACAACCCTGAAGACTCTCAGACTGTCATTCTGGTTTTGTGGTTTTCATCATCCTTGAAAAGCACCACCATCACGCCTTGGTTTAGACGATATCTAGGTACATTGCTCCCCCTTATCTCTTGTTATATACTAAATATATGCACAAAAATTTAGCAAGTATGAATAAAATGATTATAAAACATCTACAGAAATCTGAAGCATCATCATGATAATGATTTTCTCTGTTTCCTTCGCTGTTGTTGTTTCCTGGTCTGTAGTGATCTGGTAAGTGTGATCTGGATCGTAAGGTGTCACCAGATATTCAAAAGTGTCATAAATTCATAAATTAGCCTGAATTACTTTTTCTTCATCATTATTAACATTTCACTGTACAAAACGCATTTGCATAATGGCTTACGTGTAGTAGAAACTGGAAGTACAGAATCGTCGATGAATGCCACAAAAGTGTGCGTGTGTGTTTGTCCACACAATTTAAGATCAAATCTCTGCACATGAACAATTCATCCATGAGGCCCATTGGTCTCCCTTATTCTTCTCACCTGGTTGCAAAATAACTACTCAAAATAATAACTAAGAAAACAAGAACAAATATTAAAAATGAAACCAAACAACGACGACCACAATGACTGTTTTCTGCTCTGTTGTCGATTTCTGATCTGATGTTGATTATTGTTTGGTCGTTGTTGACTCGTCGGTTGTTGTTTACTCGTCGGTTGTTGTTTTCTCGTCGGTTGTTGTTTTCTCGTCGGTTGTTGTTTTCCCGTCTGTAGTTGCTTCCTGGTCTGCTGTTGTTTTCTGGTCTGTTGTTAATTTTTGGTCTGTTGCTGCGTTGGTTTGAAGAGTACTTTTCCTCGATCACAATGAACAAGAGCAGTCCGAGGCAGGCAAGGTTACCCCATGTGCGTCTGATGTAGGAATCATCAGCGTTACTCCCAAAGCGGTTTATGAGATGCAGCAGCGGTCGTTGGCCTTCTCTCACAGAAAACTCTCTGATCTGTCTCAAGAGGTTAATAGTGACCTGGTAGGTGTGATCTGGATCGTAACGTGTCCCCAGATTTTCAGAAGTCTCATAATGCTGTGTGATAAACACTTGGTCTATTCTTCGCAAAGCTCCCCAACCTGTGTTTTGCTCCTGGACTCTAAATATGATCCTGTCCCTGTTTCGTCCTTCATACTCCGTTGGGGGATCGACAACATAAGATGGAAGCTGCCTGGATGTCATGTCTTGATTGAGATTGCCTACAGTGTAGTACCTGTATCCTCGAGGCAGTGGGTCCAACAGCCCCTCAAAGTTGCCGTAATGATGTGAGCCATAGTCTTCTCTGTTTGGGTCAAAAGTCAGCCATATGCCATTGTTGTCGATGTCAACTGCGTTGGCAAACCAGTGGAGCAGTATGAGACTGTGCTTGGGCACAGATTGGCCAAAGTTGATCTTCTTCAAACCGGTAATTGAGTTGAGCTTTTGTACAGCTGACACAGAGCTCAGGAGGACAAGCAGCAGAGCTACACAGCAACTCATGACTCTTCCTGACATCTTCATCCCCCTGTAGAGATAATTATAAAGATGTTGCTCACATTAATAGTGTTTATAACCAGAGATTAAAAACAGAGAACCTGCCATTGGTAGCCTACTGAGAAATTGGCAACCAATTCTAGGCATTTGGTTGCCATGAGTGGCAGCCTTTTAACATAAAAAAAATAATAATAATTGAATTTAAAAATTACTGTTACAGTTGGAACCAAAAACACAACTGGAACCAGACAATGAAGGACATGCATTAGTGTTTTAAGGGCCGTCAACACCGATGGCTATAACTAAAACTATAAAAAATGTGGTTCTAAACTTGTTCTAATTAAAGTGAATGGTGCAATCCAGACAGCAGCTTTATGGTTGTGGTATGGACTCCACTTGAGTAGGAATGATTTTTCTGTATTTCTCATAGTTATAGTTCTTGGTGTGGACAGCCTTTCACTCACTTGTGCACAGACATTTGTTTTAGGTACAATGGCAAAGCAAATTAAGTTTTTTCACTAGTGGGTGAAAGTTTGACTATCCCCTCAACATCTTAAAAAAAAATGTGCAAATTGATCACATTTGAGAGGTAGAGAGGGGAAAAAAACAAAGCAACCAGTGACTTCCTAGATTCTTTTTCGAGGGATCTTTGATGAACATGACAAGAGCTGCACTACTGGCATTTTATTTACCAGGAATTGAGGGTTGACACTTTAACTGATAACATGTACGGTTCAAAGTCTGTAAAGTGCAGATAAAACACAAACCACAAAGAATTTTGTTTTGTTACTATAATAAACCTTTTAAACATTATTTTGTCACATTTACATTTTAAACTAATGTAACTGCATAATATTTTGATTACTCAAAATAATAGACAAAATGTCACAAAAAATTAAAGAAATTTTAAGAAGGGCAACTGAAGAGGGATCCATCTCCCAGCACGAACAGACATGCTATAGATGAAGTTTGCACAGAATAGAACAACATACTAAAATGACAGTATGGACAGTCAGGATGATAAAATTATAGATTGTCTCTCTTTTACATTTGGAGCTTCGTGTTTACAGTCCACAGTTTTCATTCTGTGCAAAAAATGCCTTCCAAAATTTTGTTTGAATTTTACTTCAAAACAAGTGAGTATCTCCCAAAGATAATGTTTTTCTGTGAAGACTTTACAGACTTTACAGACTAGTTGAGGGGATAATAATATGAAGAGGAGAGAAAACATTGTCAACCAAAAACTAGTGATCAGAAAGCTTACCTGTGTTAGTCTGCCCCTGCCGGGTATCCAGTCCATTTGATCTGATCACTGTGTTTGCATAAGAGCAGGGGCTGCTTGGTTTTTCATTTCACTGAAAATGAAACTAGCTGACCAAATTTAATTTGTGGTTACAGGAAGTTGGGAAATACTCTAATCTTCTTAGATGAAGCCTCTTCTCAACTCCCTCAGTGTTTAGTTGTTCTTTGCCAGTAATGTGCCTTTAGAAATGCACAAAGCTAATTATTTTTATTTGCAGTTTTTAGTGTAATTATTCTGTAAAACAAGTCACCTGGGAATTTTATGAGCAGGTTTAGGATGGAAACTAGTCTGCACATGCCAAAGTTTGACAGTGAGTGTGTCCTTTGGACTGCAGGATGAAGAACTAAGAGGTTTGTTGTAGTGCCTGGCTTGTTATTAGACAGTATTCACTTACCACAAACCAATTTCAAATTGCAGTACACACCTTCGTTCAGTTTCCTTGAAGTTAAAATAAAACACTGACATGAGTCTGACTGATATGTTACAAACTGTAGTTTAATGAACACAATTTTTGACATAACAGAAAAAGTACAAAATGATAAGTAAAATACTGTCCTGTTTTTAAAAGCGAATACATTTTCTGTGAAGGCTGGCCTTACCATATCTTAGAGCATTCCTCTTATCTGTTTCATTTCTCCATCAGATCAGTTTACATTCTGTTCATGTCCATCAGACACAGATAAACTTTATTTATCCCACAGCAGGGAAATTCCTCCTTTTTTCCCATTTCCAGTATTTTTGTAATAAAGACAGATTTCTCCAGTTAATAACAAGCTGCAGTCTTGTCAATAGTGCTATACAGTTCAAAATAGAGATTGAGGAAGATGTTCTGCTGGTTACTGAAAGTTTTACACTGGTCTTGTAGTCTGAATAAAGGTGACCCACTGACTAGGGGCAACTACAACCCTGAAGACTCTCACACTGTCATAACACACAGCTGGAAATGGGTGATTTAATTTTTACTGAACCACATTTATAAGAAAAATTGATATAATACACATTAAGAGCCTGTAGAGGCAAAAGAAAGCAAGCAAGAGAACAGCCCCTTTGCAGTTTAACTGTGCTGAAGCGTCATAACTATTAAGCCAGGACAGTCTCTGTAGTATGCAGATTATATGGATATCAAACTCTCCCTGCTCCTCCCCTCCACAGTGACAGAGAAACTGAAACTGAAAACAACTGACACTGAATACAAACTGTCAAGATAACAACAGACCATCATAGATTTTTTAAAAATATATATAAACATCGGTATGCAAAAATATCACAATAAGATTGGAAATGCATGGTCAAAAAAAAGCTTTACATTCTTTCTGTATTGCAAGTTTGGATTCATTTTAATGATTGCATTTTATTCCTCAGTTGAACGTCAAGTGTTTCAGTACCAATGTTTTGTTTTCAAGGTTTTGTTTTCAATGCCAAAATCACTGTCCTGGCTCCATAAGTAACTGCCCAATTCACAGTTCCCAGTGGACTTTTAAGTCATTCTGGTTTTGTGGTTTTCATCATCCTTGAAAAGCACCACCATCAAGCTTTGGTTTAGACGATATCTAGGTACATTGCTCCCCTTTATCTCTTATAATATGCTAAAAATATGCACAAAAATATAGCAAGTATGACTAAAATGATTATAAAACATTTGCAGAAATCTGAAGCATCGTCATGATAATGATTTTCTCTGTTTCCTGCTCTGTTGTTGTTTACTGGTCTGTTGCTGCGTTGGTTTGAAGAGTACTTTTCCTCGATCACAATGAACAAGAGCAGTCCGAGGCAGGCAAGGTTACCCCATGTGTCTCTGATGTAGGAATCATCAGCGTTACTCCCAAAGCGGTTTATGAGATGCAGCAGTGGTCGTTGGCCTTCTCTCACAGAAAACTGTCTGATCTGTCTCAGGAGGTTAGTAGTGATCTGGTAGGTGTGAGCTGGATCGTAAGGTGTCCCCTGATATTCAGAAGTGTCATAGTGCTGTGTGATAAACACTTGGTCTATCCTCTGCCAGGCTCTCCTCCCTGTGTTCTGCTCCTGGACTCTAATTATGATCCTGTCTCTGTTTTCTCCTTCATACTCCGTTGGGGGATCGACAACATAGGATGGAAGTTGCCTGGAGGTGTCTTGATTGAGACGTCCAACAGAGTAGTACCTGTATCCTCGAGGCAGTGGGTTCAACAATCCTTCATAGTTGCCGTAATGATGTGAGCCGTAATCTCCACTGTCCGGGTCGAAGTTCAGCCTTATGACATTATTGTCGATGTCAACTGCGTTGGCAAACCAGTGGAGCAGTATGAGACTGTGCTCGGGCACAGATTGGCCAAAGTTGATTTTTTTCATATCCTTGATTGAATTGAGCTTTTTATGTGCAGCTGACACAGAGCTCAGGAAGACAAGGAGCAGAGCTACACAACAGGTCATGGCTCTTCCTGACAGCTTCATCCTCCTGTATAGATATTTAAAAAGAGATTACTCACATTATTCATCCATGCTGCACATTCTCAGTACACACATGTTTGTAACTAGAGATGAGGGACAAAATCTCCAGTCCTCATTCTCAGTAAAAATATATTATATATTATGTTATATATGTTTATCTGATGGTAATATGAGGCTTCAGCAGCCAGTTCAAGTGAGTACATTCCAAGTCTTTTAGTGTCTTTTTAGTAAGAAATTCCCTCTGTCTGAAAGTAGTGAGCACTTCCAAAGAAAACTTGAGTTAAATGCTTCATTAATCATGTGAAATAGTGCCAGGATAAATCAAGAAGTTGTGATCAGAGAATAAGAGAGCTCACCTCCGTTATTCTGCTTCCCTCCAGTATCTGAACTCTGCATTTGTGTGAGAGCAGACAGTCACTGTTTCTCTGTAAATGAAACTGAAACAAGCGTTGCTATTGGTAAGTGAAAGTTTAGTGATACAGCTGGGATGAAACTTCCCTTTCAGGCAAGGAAAAGCAGAGCTCCCTGTGAGTGTTTTGTTTCTAGTGGAATGATTTTGTAAAGAGAGGAGTGATTCTGTGCGTCATTTAGGAATTTCATGAGCAGATTTAGGACTGAAACCTGTCTGTGCAGATCTGAGTTTGAGTTTGATGTAATAATGTCTGGATAATATTTTTTTTTCAAACAAAGTTAGAAGATGCTTTGCATGGTTGAACCAGGACCAAAAACATTTCAGAACTTAAATGAAATCAGACATTTACCATAATATGAGAATTTAAAAAAAGTATTCACTTACTACAGCTCAGTTTCAAATGGCATTCCATATATTTTTAAAGGCTGCTTTTTAATTTTATTACTTTATTTATTATTGACTGTCATCTTATATGAACCATGATGTCTGTTAAGTCTATTTTGCTACTGAAATGTCCACAGACACTATCATCCTCTTCAGTCTGAAAAGGTGAAGCATTTAGTGAGTTGTTGTTTTGTACATTATTGTGTAAGGTTTGTATTGCACAGCACAAAGTAGGGCACATTTCAGTGGCATTTAAAGTACGATTTGGTGATTTTAGACTGTGATTAATGGCTTCAAATGACTCGTAATACACACAGTATTTTCTTAGTGTTAGACTAGTCAACTACTCTAAATTAAATTTTGCATTTAATTTGCTTGGGCTGGAATGAGTGTGGTTGTCATTGGGGTCCTTGCAGGACCCTCTCGCCAAAGGACCCCATTACCATGATTACAGAGCATTTGGACCTGAATAAAAACTTAACACTGATTTGTGTTCACATTTTTTTATTTTAGCAGAGGAACACTTTTTATTTATTTATTCATTCATTTATTTATTTATGCATCCATCCATCCATCCATCAGGTACGGTGTTATAGGTGGGCCTAACGGGCCTGGGCCCACCCACTTCTACAACTGGCCCACCTTTAATGACTGGGAGAACATATATTTTCTTAACTTTTATTTTTAATGATTAAAATCAGGATTTTAATACACCCTTAAGACTAAAAAGTTTCCATTTGACAAAAAGACAACATTTATGTTATGCATTTACAGTGAGCTGAACAGTTAGGGAACCTCCATTTACAATTCATTTACAACCTTTTTGTTTGTTTGCTGTTGTTTTTTAACGTAACGGTCGGAAACTCTCTCCTCTGCTCCCTGAGTGTGGGTGGGTGTGTCTGTACTGGTTCATGAGTGTGTGCTGTGAGAGAGGAGCGAGGGAGGAGACCCGCCCGTCAGAGAGGAGAGGAGAAATTCATTGTAATGAATGTAATGAAACGACAGCAACGCATTCGACTCTGAAATCGCACAAATTAGAGTTAGCTTTTTTATTTGATAAAAAAGAACACATGTTATAGGCCCTTTTGATTAAAATAAAAATGAAATAATGAAATTAAAAAGAAATCTACAACTTGAATTTCTGGGTGAGGGTCCTGTTGGCGGGGCGCCCTCCCAAATAAACTATAGGGGACTATACTACACTATAGGGGAAACATTGTGGCACACTGTCACTGGCCATGACAGGGCTCCGTTGTAACAGAAACAAGAGAGGAAAAACATAATCATAATAATAAAAAAAATGATACAAGTCAGTGCTTGCCCAACCGGGCATGTCTGGGCAGGTTTTGCTTGCCCGCAGGTTATTGTTGGTTGCCCCGTGCATTCGGGCAACTGTTATTGTCAGACTCTGACACAGAAGGAGCACACAAACATAGATGAAGTACACCACTTTAATACATTATCAGTGAAAGCTGTCCTTAACAGATTATAGAGCATTTGACTGTTTCATTTATCCATCTGAACTTTGTACTTTCTCTTCATCTCCATCAGAATGAATTCGCAGTGAGTCACTACTGTTAAATTAGATGTTGTTGCATGAATGAAGCCTGAAGCCTTATGACTGAGCCATGAAACTGATTGTGCTGAAACACAATCTCCACCTTGCCGTGCTGTTCTACCTTCAGTGTTTCCTCTAGGATTTTTTTCAGCAGCGGGGGCAGGTGTTCCCTTTCTCTTCTTAGAGAAATATTTCAATAAACTCATCTGAAAAATGCAGTCATTTGTTACATAATGGTGTGTAGATATTAACATTAGCCTAATACTATTAATTAGTTTACTCACGTTAGCAACACTGAGTTGGCAACGGGCCAAATTAACTTAAACTACTGATAAGTTACGTAACGTTAGCTGGTCATCAACATATTGTGAACGTCTGTTTAACTTGTAAAATCTATGTCGAGTTACTTACGTCTACCTCTTCTCCGGCCGGTAATTCGCTGCTTTATTGTTTATTTGTAATTCGGGAATTCGCTCCCCTGACTCTGCCCTGTCGCCTAGGTGCTTGACGTGCTTGACGACCGCGCCCCCCAAACAACGCTAGCATCATGCAAATGAGCACGTGCAAGTATATTTCCATACTGAGCAAGATAGTTATCTGCAGTTTACCTTAGTGCTCGCAAGTACCCAACAGGAGTCTGTTTTGAAGGTGGAGAGATGCGGCGGTGGTGTATTTGCGTCAACAATAAAAAAAAAAAGAAAAAAAGAAATTTGAAGGAGTGGCGGATGGATTTACGAGTGGTGGGCCGCCACTCCTAAATGAATGTAGAGGAAACACTGACCTTATTTACATTAGATTCTCAAACAATGCCATGTTGGTTAAACGCTGCAGGTTTTAACATTACACCACCTTAATTCACTGATCACCTCCTCCTCTCTTGGTGAGGTAGAGTTGTTCACTGATAGTTTTTACACTGGTCCTCTTGTCATGAATGAAGTTGGTTGATTCACTGGAGAGGACTGAAATTTTGAAGACTCTCAGAACACAGTTTAAGATGGGTCATTTAAAGTATTTGGCCGTTCATCACAAACATGTTATACTGAGCCTATGTCTATTATCATTTTCAAGAAAGCTGTAATAGCATACAAAACAAAACATATGAAGACAATACCAAACAAACAACACAACACCTCCTCAGTGCTGGATTCTGAGCAGTTGTGCATGTCTGATTCTCTCTTACAGCTGGCTCTGCCACCATCCCGATGAATCTGCAGGGATTGTTGTATGACACTTTGTAGGTTAAATGAGTGCCTTTCCTGGATCACAATAAACAGGAGAAGTCCGAGGCAAGCAAGGTTACCCCATGTGTTTCTTATGTGCTCTAACTGGAAATGATCAGCGTTACTTCCGAAGCGGTTTCTGAGATTCCACATTTCGTGTTCTCCCACAGAAAACTGTCTGATCTGTCTTAAGAGGTTAGTGGTGATCTCATAGGTGTGAGCTGGATCATATACTGACGTCCCATTGTGCTGTGTGATAAACACTTCATCTATCCTCTGCCTAACTTCACATCCTGTGTTCTGTTCCTGGACTCTAAAAATGATCCTGTCACTGTTTCCTCCTCTGTACTCCCATGGAGGATTGACAACATAAGATGGAAGTCGCCTTTGTGACGTGCCTTGATTGAGATTGCCAATAGTGTAGTACTTGGATCGCCAAGGGGCATAGTCCAACATCCCCTCAAAGTTGCAGTAATGATGTGAGCCATAATCTCGTCTGTTCGGGTCAAACTCTAGCCATATGACATTGTTACTGTCGATGTCAACTGCGTTGGCAAACCAGTAGAGCAGTATGAGACTGTGCTTGGGCACAGATTCGCCGAAGTCGATTTCCTTCAAATCATCGATTGAATCGAGCTTTTTGTGTGCATCTGACACAGAGCTCAGGAGGACAAGCAGCAGAGCTACACAGCAACTCATGACTCTTCCTGACATCTTTATCCTCCTGTATGGATATTTTAAAAAGATATTGCTTACATTAATCATTCACGCTGAACATTCCCCGTACATTTGTTCATAACAAGAGAAGGTCACAGTCCACAGTCCCCATTCTCTACAAAAATGTTTATCAAAACAATCTTTTGTATGAATTTCTCTCTCCATGTTTCTACAGACAACAATAGAGGGATAGCAACATAAGGTGGAAGACAACCCTCATAAAGAAGACTTGAGTTAGCTGAAATAATAATAATAATAATAATTCCTGTAAATCAAAAACGGTAATGAGATAATTAGAGTGCTCACCTTCATTAGTCTGCCACCATCGAGTACCTGATCTGTTTGATCTCATCTCTGAATTTCTGCGCCAGTAGGCGTAACTTGGTTATTGTTTCCTTGGAAATTAAACCAGCCAAACAAGTATAACTGGTGGTTTCAGGAGGTTGTGTAAAACAGCTCTTTAGATGAAACATCAGCATAGGGTTCTTTTGATACTGATTTATCCAATATTTACCCATCCACAAGTGGTGATATTTTCATCCTTTTTAAAGAGCTGAGAAATATAAATTTGTATGCCAAATTCTGTCTGAGCCTCTCCTGTGATTATGTAGAATAGGGACTAGTTAAAGTTGTGTAACTATGATGTTTAACAGCCGTGTTCAGCTGCCTGCACTGCTGCAACTCTGCCAGCAGCCAGCAGGAGATGCTGTCACAC